>NC_064260.1:33489294-33793717 GCF_003254725.2 Canis lupus dingo | reverse complement strand
ATGTTGTGTCTATTTACCACCCAAAACACTGGTCAAGTTCAAGGCCACCTGGGCGCCCATCTGTGCTAACACGTGGGATTTTACCTATCATTTCAGGAAGCTCACAACCTCCTTGGGTTCATCTCTGGACCCCTTTAACCCCAACATCATGGTAAAGCCAGTCCTGCGTGTCCTGAGACATTATTCAGGTGCCCGGGGGGGCCAGTCCCTGCCCACTTAGGTCTCTGTCAGCGGTGCAGGTCCCTGCATTCCAGATGACCTTCTTCGAGGGAGCCCAGCTGGCTCCAAGGAAAGGGGAAAAGGATGCAGCTTGTTATTTTGTAAAGCCACATCCTTCAAGGAACTCAATGCTCATATAGATATCTATCTGCCTTCTCCTCTGAGGATCCGTCAGTTAGAGTACAACAGGCCCAGGCTCTACTTTGTGGGGGCGGTGGCAGGAGAGGGGGGTCCTCTTGCATAGGTGGAGCATCTTTCATGTTCCTTCAGACCACAGCCCCTTTCCAAAGGCCCCAGGGGCTGCTTGGGGGCCAGCTCAGCTCCTCTCAAGCTTTCAGGCTACAATGCTTCCCATTATATTGCAGAAGGCCGCCTTGGGTCATATCTTGCAAAGGAAGAGCTATTAAAAAATATTCCATTTGTATTTCCTGCGTGGCCCTCCATCTGGAAATATCTTTTATCTGGCAACTTTTGCAAAGTGAACTGAATCTTGAAGGAGGTCCTGGCAGGTTTATGCTGGCTTCTCTATTATTCCAATAAGTCATTTCCATCCTAACCTTCACAAGGGCCGAATAATCGTGACTTGGTATCAGAAACAGGTCTGGCATGGGATGGCAGCGAGGGTTTCGGGCCCTGAGGCATCCTTTTAACCCTGAAAACAGCCACTTGGCGGGCAAGGGCAAAATCTAGAAGATTATTATACACACTCTCAGCTCAAATATTACTTCTTTAAGGAACACGCTCACCCCCGTCCCCACCCCCCCATTGGATTAGGAGGCCCCCCCCCCCCTCCGCTGTCTGATTTCACTCCCAGTCTGGATCAGAATTTGTAATTCCGCATTTTGTGATTGTTAAAGTGCTGCCTGGCTCCCCCCAAAGACTGCAAGTGCCTTCTGCTCAGAGCTAAATCCAAGAGCCTCGCTTAGTATCCAGCACATAGTAAGTACCCAAGAAATACGTGTTGAAAGAATGAATGCGTGAACAATGAATGAATGAAACTCATCTTACCTGCCTCTCCACCTGTTACTTCAAGTCCTGATTGGAAAACCTCTCCTTCTCAGAACTGTTGTTACTGGAAGAAAATGGCAGGAACCTTCTGGTAGGTAGCTAGAAAGAGAACGGGGGGGGGGGGGGGGGGGGGGTAGACTAGGGAGGGAGGGAGAAGGAGAGGGGAGAGGGCTTTATCTTCAGTTAGAGAAATGTTTCCACGGGTCCCTGATAAAGTAGGGACAAATGCCCCCAGGGCTCTCTGATAGCTGTGTGTCCTTGATAGCGTGGCTGGGTGGGGCGGGCGGAGCTTTGGCATCAGGGCAAAGGGATGGATTCTAACGGTTTCTTCACTGGTTGAAAAGGCTGCTTCCTGCCCAACTTTGTTTTTCTCCGTTATGTACCAGCTCAGCTTATAAATGGGAAGGAGTGGCCAGCTTCTCCCAACTTGCTGGGTGGGGCTGGCACATCAGGAGCTGTCCTCGCCAGGCCTCTTGTGGCCTTTCGAGTTGGGTGCTCCAGCAGGGCTGACACGGCGAGGGTTCTGCTGTGTCTCACACTTTGCAAAGCTCCCATCACTTCGGATCTCAGAAATCCTCCCTGCCCCTCCACGCCTGAATTAGAAAGGGCAAGTAGCCAGGCTCCCATCTGATAGCGGAGGAAATGAGGCCAAAGCCCTTCCAAATCTTCATCCTGCTGAAACCAGAGAGCCCTGGAACACTGACTCACTGAACCCTGGCATTCTTGCTCAGAAGAAGGTCTTTTGAGAATTCATTTTTCAAGAGGAAGTGTTTCATTAGGCAAAAATCTACTCAGAGGCCATGCTAATTACATCGTAAGTGGCATTTGTGGGATTTGTCTTTTAAGTAATTCAGATGAAAGATTACAGTTAGGGATAGAGGGGCCTACTGTTGTCAGCAATAGCTGCCTTTTATTGAGCACGTATTATGTGCCAGGCATTTTGTATGTTCTATCTTATTGAATCCTAAGAACAATGTTCTGAGATCAGTAGTAGTATTACCCCATTTTTATAGATGAGGAACCTGAAGGTCAGAGAAGTTCAATAACTTGCTTAGGGTCACACAACTAAATGTAGGAAATGGGGTTTGAACCTAGGTCTTCTGACTCCCTATCCTCGCTCTTACTCACCATGTCAATGTTTCCTAAACTTCCTGCATTTGCTTGTCAACTACACATGTCCTTAGGCCCACAGCAGACCTACCAGCTCAAACTCTCCAGGGGCCTCAGAGGGTCTCTCTCTGGACACCACTCTAAAGTAGACTTCTCCCCAGGCACTAACACACTATTTTATTTTCATTGTTGTACTTGTCACTATCTGCTATTTTCTTATTTGTGCATTTGCTAATTGTCTTTCTTCCCTGCTGAGTGACAAGTTCCTTAAGCATGAGGACAAGGTGCTCAAAGTTTTACCTCCAGACTACTAAAGAGAGGGTAGTACCTTGTAAGTACTCAATAGATACTTATTAAATAAATTAGCTGACACAGTAAATACATCTGCTAACATAATAATAAATAGTAAAGTTACATTAAGAAGGATACTGAGTCTGGAGCCAGGCTCTGGGGAAGAGAATCATTATTACACACCAGTGTCCCAAGGCTATGGGGATGTGGAAGTGTTGGCACACATGCCATGTATTTACCATCCCAGAGAAAGAAACTCAATCCCAAGATAATTAAGTGCAAGATGACACAGCAAGTCAGTAGGAGAGCCAAGTATAACGTAGTCCCTTCCGTCACGGATCTTTATCTTTTCTTTGGGAAGTCAAAATGAGTGCATATGTGATGGAGAATCAGTAAGGGGCTGACCAGAAATGCAATCAGATTGGATCAAAGGGAAGTTAGAGTGGAAACAGGAATGGAAAGCTTTCCGGGGGAAGAAGAAGTTTAGTTGCCTCTTGAGTAATATCTGGACATTTCCTTTGTGTCAGACTGATACCATGAGCTTCACCTACTTCGGGCAATTGTTTTTCCCTCCCAACATCCTAATGAAGTAAGAAGTGGGATCACAACTTCATGGACGAGGAAAGCGAGTCACAGGAAGGTTAAGGAATGTGCCCCAGGTCACAGAGCTGCTGAGGACCCAGTAGGGATTAACAGTCCGTGATTTCAAAGTCGGTTCCCCTCCCCAAGCCCATAAGCAGAGCTGGTGCGCCTGGCAGAAGGAGCCTGAGTAAGGGTCTCAGCGGGGGGGGGGGGGGGGGGGGGGGGGTCAGGAGTTGGCGCTGCAGTTCTAGGGTTGCGATGGAATGGTGACAGGTTTGGGTTTTCCTTCCATATTGCTCCTGTCCAGCCTGGAGCCACATGTACCACACCTGAGCCATAAACACAAGCGACTCAAAGCTTTGTTACTGACCTTGGCATTGGCAAACTGGGGGAGTCCCTGGGCAAGGGGCCCAGGGATGAGAGGACTCCTTGCCCCCTGTGGGGAAAGAGAGCCTGATCCTGGGGACACAGATGTAGGGCGGTAACCCACCTGTTAAAAAATTCCAGGAGGCGGTGGAGGGGGCAAATTCATTTTAGGCAGGCCTTCGTTAATCTCCTCGTCTGTAGGCTGTGCCTACCCTGTTCAGTAAGTCAAGTCCCCTTGCCTGCAGAAGGGCCCCCGTGAACAAGGTCACTCCAGTCTGCAGGGGACATCCACTCCCTGGAGAGTTCAGGTACCTCGTGCAAAATTTAAAATTTGGTTTTGGTTTGGTGTTGTGTCTTTTTTTTTTTTTTTTTTTTTTTAGCTATTTGGATGACTTTGCCTGCGTTATTTATCCACGTACAACAGGAAGTTCCCCTGAGGGCACGTGCTCCTGGCAGCTAGCAAATCACCTGGAGCTAGTGTGATACCTGCCATGCTGGCAGTTAAGGATTTTTGCCCTTCAGTGAGAGCCTCAGGGCCGCCTCTGTTTATGTCACATGGGCCGATAGAACCTTGGACATTGCCTCTGCTGCACCTGCTACTTTCCTGGCGTAATCGTGTTGTGAACCTTTCATCCCCATCCTCCAGACCCAAGTGTCACTATTAAATGCAGGGCGGTGGGTAGGAACATGGCTCATCACCTCCGACTGGGGACTGCGATAAGCAGGGTGGGTAGACGTCGAGGAGGTTGTCAGAGTGAGTAGACTGTGCAGGTGAGTTTGGCCACCGGGAGGCCGTTATCTAGGGGAGAGGCACAGGTGAACCAGGTTCCCTTTGGGGCTTCTGATCGCTCACGGTTCTTTAGTATCTGGGCCAGCGAAGGGCTGTGGTCTTGACATGCGATGCAGGCCTAGGAAGACACAAGCACACTCTTCTACATTTGGATGATTGCACGATCTGGACTCATGGGCCGGGGACTTGATACCGTCGAACAATTTCCTGTCCATCTGGTTCTGAATGGCAACACGGTAAGACCTAGGAGCCTAGACCAGTAGCATTACTACTACTGGCTTTGTGGGCCTTCTTCATGAGCTTAAGGCCATTCAGCATGGTGTGAAATAAGAGGATGGCTCCTGCGGCCCGAGCATGCCTGACCTTGTGTGAGGTCCAGCTAATGGGATGTGGCCTTGATTAACCCGGGGCTACAGGTTATACATACAGATTAACCTGGGGCTCCCCTTAGGCGGTAGGCTTGTTTTGTGAGGTCTGGGAGGGGGTGTCTTAGCTATAGCAGAAGTGGGGTTCATCGTGCCTGGTGGGGAGGTTGGGGGAGGCGAGCATTATAACTGTGGGGGGTCTGAATGGTGTTTGCCTCTTTCCAGTGTGTGGTACCTGCTGAGTGGGGGATCCCCCAAGGGGAGGATGCCTATGCTCTGGCAGGAGCTGGGTAATGGGGTAGTTATCCTCTGAGATGTAGGGGCTGGCTGGCCATGGTCATCACCTGCAATGTGGCCTTTGACTCCCTGGGCCAGAACAACTCTGGAGCCACGTCCAGGTCCCGGAGGCATGTGTTGATAGTGGGAAGGCTGTCCCAAAGATGTGCAAAGCCAGAGCGCTTGAGGGGACATTTACCTGCGTGCCAGGCAGCCAGCTGGGCAGGACGGCTAGGGTAAAGAGAGCCTGGGCTCGAGAGCACTCGGTGCAGGGCCACCCTCCTTTTTGCTTCTCCCGGGGGCTGCTCAGGGTAATGTAATATGCCTGGGCTGTGGTGTTGTGGAGGAAGAGTTACACACCCCAGACCAACGGAGATTATACTGTGGGCACCACACTGCCCAGGTGTCCTGGCACTGAGATGAAAAACCGTCTCTCGGACGGAGGCCAGCAGCCGTATCAGGCACAGCCAGCTAGTGATGACCTAAAGGTTCCACGGTGACATTTTCCAGTGTTCAGGGCTGCCCTTTATAATGCTGGGGGGCATCTGCATCCCCCAGCTGTGGGTGGCTGGCCTCGCCTCGGCATCCTGTCATGAGAGCAGATAACCCAGGTGTGCTATTCTAGAATATTGGTGTTGGCGTTGTGCCTCTCTCCCAGAGCCACACGGAGACGGTGTCAGTGCAGGTGCTGCTGATATGTCCCTATAAGAAGGGCCTGAAATTAGCCAGGCCTTAAAGCCATCCTAAGTCCCATCACGGAGGATGTTTTCGGGGGTGATGGTGTCTGCTCTCTGGGCTGGTAGAAATGTAACGTCAGGGATTTTTGCCTCTTCTGTCTCTGGCCGGCAGGTTTCAGGTTCTCCTCTGCCCGCAGTCCAGGCGCCAATCCTCTGGGGACTGAGCTCAGATAGAAAAAGGATGGAGGCATGGAGGACCCAGGGGCCATGGCAGGCAGCTGAGCATGGGAGTCCATGACCTGGAGCCTGGGTCTCCCCTCAGCACCAGTAGAGGTAAAACGAGGGCACTCTGTTCTAGATGAGGGGTCCCCAGGGGCAGGTATCAAGGGAAAGAAGAGCAGTAAAAGGAAACCGATGTGGGAAACCACGTGCCATTCTGTAGCTTTAAGAGAAGACCCATCGTGGTAGAGCCCATGGGACCATGGTAGGAGGGGTGAGCCAATAAAAGGTACCCACATCTGCCACCTGCCATGGCTGGGGCATTCTGGATCACCCAGGGAGCCCAGGGCAAGGGCCTATGATGGTCACTCTGCCACTGGGAGCACATTGGGCTCCTTGGTCGTTCTGCTGGGAGCGACAAACTGCACCCAACTCTTTCTCCGCAACTATTCAATATTTCTGGGAGAGGAGAGTACGGGTGGGAAAGGTAAGCATAGCACCTATTGGGGGAGGCCTTGAATGTCAGCTCCAAGAATGTGGATTGTTTTTTTATTTATTTATTCATGAGAGACAGAGAGAGAGAGAGAGAGAGAGAGAGAGGCAGAGACACAGGCAGAGGGAGAAGCAGGCTCCCCATCACGACCTGAACCAAAGGCAGACACTCAACAGCTGAGCCACCCAGGCATCCCTAAGAATGTGGATTTAATGAGCTACTGATCCTTTTGAGTAGGGGAAGGATGTGACTGGAGTTGCATCTGCATTCCATTGGGATGGGAGAGGCAGGAGGTGAGGAAGTGAAGAAAGGAGGCATGGGACCAAGCGATGAGCAGGTGGGCAAGGGCAGGAGGGACACTGCATGGACTGGGCAAGACTTGTCTGCAGGAGACAAGGCAGGAGCAGGCCAGCAGCTCCAGAATCATCTATAGCAGCCCCCATGGACTGAGCACTTACTCCCGGCCAGACCTGTCCAGGTGCTAATATATTATTTCTTTCCTAGGAAGCCTGTGGGATACACACCACTGGCCTCCTGCTCCTGCCCCAATCTCCATGCAGTTGCTAGAGGGATCCCTTTATAACCCCAGTCATGGCACCTCGCCCCTGTGCCTGAAGCCCTTCAAAGCTTTCCTGCTTCCCCTCAGCAAGAGCCAAAGTCCTCCCCGGCCCCATCTGCATGTCCTCTCTCCTCTGCCCCTCACCCCTCCGCTGCAGCCACACAGGCCACCTTTGCCATTCTTCGACCTCTAGTTTTAGGGCCTTTGCTCCTTCCCTCTCCCTGGAACATTCCTCCCCAGGGGTTGAGTCTCCTTCTGAGAGAGGCCTTCCTTTACCGCCTGAATTAGACACTGCCAGCCCAGACCACACACTGTCTCCCTCCTCACGCCGCACATCACCATCTGATGTATATGTTTACCGGCTTATGTGTCTGGCATCTCTCTCTCTCTCTCTCCCTCTCTGGGCTGGAGTTCATCATTCAGGCATGAGCAATATTTGTTTGGTTCACATCTGTGTATTTCCAGGGCCTAGGACGGTTCCCGCCACGTATTAGGTGCCTAAGAAATACTTAAGCGAATGGATGGGTAGTGCATGTTATTACCCTGATTTGATGAAAAGGGAAACTGAGGATCAGAACAAGTAAGCAATTTCTCCAGACAGGACAGCAAGTAGTTGTTAAAGCCAGGATTCAAGCCCAGGAAAGTCTGACCACAAAGGCTGCTCTTTTCCATCAGGATACAGCACTCCCGAGGAGTTCTAGACCTTTGTAACCAAGAAACCACATTTTTTTTTTTTTTGGTAAGATTTTACTTTTAAGTGATCTCTGAGCCCAACGTGGGGCATGAGCTTACAACCCCGAGATCAAGAGTTGTATGCTCTACCGACTGAGCCAGCCCGGCGCCCCAAGAAACCAGGTCTGTATCAACAGAAATGGGGCACTTCTGGGGAAGAACAGGTCTAGGTGGTAAAAGGGGAAAAATTACAAATTCATTCTGAACTCTGCTTCCCTTTGAGTCCAGTCGGACCGAAGAGTGTGTGAGTAGGCATTGGAGCATTTCTTGTGTGCCAGGTGCTGTGCTAGATACTAAGGATTTAAAAATAAACGAGACGCAGTCCCCATCGTGGGCTCACCACCCGGGGGTGAGGTGTCGAGGGCATACTCACTGAATTCATGGGGCGGGAGCTAACCACCAGTGACCAGAGCACGGAGACGGGCACACAGCCAGACGCTCTGGGCCAGGCCCCGGCTGAGCAGCAGCATCTCAGCATCCTGCTCATTCGTGGGGTGAAGTCACTGAGCACTTGCGTTGTGCCAGACGAAGTGGCAACATTCGAAATACAGAAATGGGCCAGAGATGGGCCTGTCCTCAGGAGCTCACAGAAGCGAGGAGGAAGCCAATACCTCCTTCTTATTCATTCATTGGCCAGCTAGGAGACAAGCGCCTACTGTGCGCCAGACATTGCTAGACTCTGGGGGCATGACAACGAGCAAAGTAGGCGCCAGCCCTACGCTCAAGGGGCTTACAACTCGCAGCGAGTAATGAGCTGGTATTATCAATACTGTTATTAACAATAACGACAGTGACTAACAAAGGCTGAGTGCCAGCCACTGTCAAAGCGCTTACACAATTTATTTCATTTTTTTCCTCATCATGACCCTCCGGTTGCCCCTGTTACAGAGGAGGAACCCGAGCCTGCCATCTCCCTGAAGCCTATGGTTTTCTGGGAGCACATCTAATTTTGCTGAAAAGGTCAGGAAAGGCCTTCCAGGAGACTGAATTTTCCAGGTGGGACCTAAAGGAAATAGGGGTTTTCTCTAAAGCAGAAATGCCGGGGCAAGAGTCTGAAACAATGAAAGCCGGGGACCTGCTTCAAAGGGTAGTTGGGACCTGTCAGCAAGAGAAGATTCGTGAAGCCCTAGCCCCGTGGCTGGCACAAAGCAGATGCTCCCCTATGTTTGCCCCCCTCGCGGGTCCCCGTGCTGGTAGGAATGTGTGGCCACTTTCCCCAAGCACCCTGGTTTTTTAAAGATACCCTTCGAGTTAGGACCTTCTGGGAGGCCAAGGCCTCTCTGAGGCACTCTGTTTGAGAATTGAAGTGTGTTTGAAAATACTGGCAAGGGCAGCGCCCCATCCCAGGCTCATGGCCCAAACATGCTTGCACGTGCACGCTCACGCACATGCACACACAGTTGCTGGGGACATCATGATAAACAGCAGCCTCAGCCTCTCTGCTGGATCACAGACACTTGTGGTCTCCCTTTGTGGCTGGTGCTCAGGAACACATCAGAAAGTAAATTAGTAGTTCCTGAAGACATTAGCACCCCCCACCTCCACCCCAGTGAGCGTCTGGTCTCTCCACATCCCCGCCTCATGAATAGACGGCCTTCCTCCCTCAGACAGAAGCTGGACGGTGCAGAGCACCCTGGGGGAAGCTTGAAGGCTCGGGCCCCTTTCAGCATAGTTTTCTTTTAAAAGACAAACTTAATGAGCACTTCTGGCTCTCTGAAGAAGAAGTCCCCCTGCCTCCCCGAGCTGCATTCACCAGAGCTGGTCAAGCCTACTCACCAGCAGATGATGCAATCCCGGTGGCTTCCTGGAGCAGTTCTAGGCAGCCTGGCCCACCCACGCCCACTTGGCTAATGGCCCTGCTTCACACCTGTTCCTTCTCAGGAGGCCCTGGCTCCCTAGTGCCCAATGCCTGTGCCATCCCACCGTCCTGCCAGGACACCCGCACACCCTTGTGCACAGCAGAGCCTGTGAAGAGCTCCACGACCTCAGCTGAGGGGGCGTTTCCTTCTTGCTTCTGTTCAAGGCCCATTGCTCTTTGAGCCTGTTGCGAACCCAGTGTGGAGCCCTGGACCTGTTAACAGGTGGCCTGGTCATCTCTCTGATCAGGTGGAGCCTTCGCTCGTTCAGTGAGTTCTCTCGATCGATGTGCACTGTGCAGATTCCCAGGGCTTCAGGGGTGGTCTTCTGTGCTGTGCCAAACAGCAAGCTCCGGATGGCCCAAATCCTAACATAGGCCCTCAGCCTCGGGTTCAGAAAGTAGAGAATACTCAGGATCCATGGTTTGAACTGGCGCCAACAGACCCTCGAATCAATTGCAAGAAGTCATCGTTGACTTTGTTTATGAATCTCTCTCTCTCTCTCTTTCCTGCACCATCAGCCAGTACTTATTTTCCCCTCTCGTTGAGGGCAGCGCTGTATTTATTATTTCGGTCAAGGGATGCTGCAGGCTGGACCCAAAAGTTTCGAGGCTCACCCAGACCTGGATTTGAATCCTGGCTCAGCCACTTACCAGCCAGCCACGCTGAGATAAGAGATGCAGTCTTTCTGAACCTCTGCACCCTCATTTCTAAATCGGGGACACCTGTACCCACGTTGCAGGGTTGTTGGCTGGGTTACATGAGACAATAAGGGAAGAGCTTGCAGCATCGCCAATATTGCACAACACCCGCGCCGGATTGGTTCATCCGGCAATAATTTCAGTGCCTGGATCTGATCGCCTCCTAATTAGACATTAAATTCTAAGCTGGTTCTTCTTTCGAACCCCTCAGGGCTCTGAACAATTATAGGCTCACAGAAGTCACTCGTAAGTAGTTGAGCGTGCTGAATAAAGCAGACTCCTGTGGCTCTTTTTCCTTTGTCTTTAGCACCAGGCTCTCATCAGCTGCTCTCCTGCCCTGCCTCTTTGATCCCGGGCTTCTGGGCCATTCCAGGCTCTCCTTTCCTGGTGCTCCACCCCCTGGCATGCTCGCTGGCTCCTGAAGTCCTGGTGTGCACGTGAATGTTGCCATTCCCCGAAATGCCTGTTTCCATGGGCCTTGTCTGTCGGCTGCCTCCCACCACCAGCATCGTCGGTTTGCGGGGCCAGGCCCCATCCCAGGGTGACAGCTCACCAGGCCTCACCCCGAGTCTCTTGCAGCATTAGCAGCCCACCCCGGCCCAAAGATACCTTTTATAGCTGATCTCTGGCGGCACCTCGTACCTTCCAATTAGGAGCTTGTCAACACCTTGGCCATCACTCCTCCTGCAGCGGCTGACAACACAGGCGCCCGCCGGGGCTGCTCTGGGACAACGAAGCAAAATTATTTCCACGGTGGAGGTAGTGCTGAGCACAAGAGTTGGAATCGGGGTGAATCTGAATATAGTCCAGGCTCCTGCGATGATGTCCCATCCTCTTCGAATCCGTAGCGCCAAGCAAACTGTGCTTGGCATACAGTTGACACTCAATGCATGAGCGCGCACGAACTGAAAAGGCCAAGGAGATGTTTTTAAGCTAGTGGATTCCCTTCATCAATACGTGTTGCCATCCAGCTCATTCCTTCCTTGTACGTGCAATTCAGAAAGTTAGCTCACGACCAACACTTCATGATGTTTGCTTTGCTTTATTTCTGTGATTGAAAATAAATTCAGATACCAGAAGAGAGAGAGGCCTGATCCCTTTGTCCACCTTCCTCCACCTTCTCTGAATCTTAGGGTCATGGCGGAGCTCTGGGACATTCAGGGCCATTTTCAGAAACTGGGGCTGGAGGTATGACACAATCTAACATTTTTCTTATCTGGCAGTGTGGTCTGGTGGTTTGCGCGGCGGCTCTGCAAGTCGGAAGTCTGGCTTTCTATTTCTGGGGCTTAAGGGAAACCATGCAACAACAGTCTTTGCAGCCCCATTCCCTCTTGCTTTCTCTTTCTCTTGTTCCCTGTCATGAGCAGGACCTGGGATGGCTTAGCCACAGCAGTCAGCAGTTCACCTGCTGGCCCCTGCTTTGAGGAGTGGTGAACAGAGGAAAGCTATAATCCAGAGCCATGGAATATGAGGGGGGTGCACAGGAGAGGGGCTGGGGACAGAGAGGACCAGGACGCAGTGATGGCAGATGGGACCACATCGAACTAGACCTTTTCTGCTGCCCCAGCTCGGGAGCCTGAAGCCGTGAGGGCCCACAGTGGGTGGAGATACCCCACTCCCCGCCCCCGCCGCATCTCCCTCCACCCTGTGTGCCTGGAAAAAGAGGTTCGCTTTGCCCTCCAGGGAGCAAATCCAGAAGTGGGGAAATGGGGAAGTCTTTTGATCTAAAGTAGAAAAATGTGAGGAGAGACTGAGAAAGAAGCAAAGCGGCAGCAAATTTGATGAAACCAGAAATGGACAATAAGAAGCAGAGGGCACTAGGATTTTTGGAAGGGCAGAGGGCTGTAACGGCACGCAGGCTTTACCGCTGGCCCAGGGCAGTTCACACAGGGGCTGGGGAAAGGCCTCCCGAGGGGGTATCCGTGTCCAATCAGCCTAGCAGGGACAGAAGCACAAATGTCCCAGGAATTCCACTGCACCCCAGACTTCAAAGTGCATAGAGATTTGAACGGCCTTGAAATTGATAGAAAACTTCCAGCATTTGATCAAATTATCCCACTGTAACTATTCAAGTTCTGGGCTATATCTAGAAAGAACAGGGCAAGCTGGGGAGGAAAGAGTCATTTAACATGCCATTTCCTTCCTCATTTCTACGCCACTGATCTGTAGGTCTCAATTCCTGCTACTGTAGTTGCTGTTTTAACAACCAGGAAGCTAGGAGACCTTCTGGGTTATCTTTAGAGTGACACCCTGCAGAAGGTTTTAGGCCGAGCCTTGGGTTGGGCCATCAGATGGCATTTGCCACGGGGCTGACAATTGCTTTGGGGTTCTGAGGGTTCTCTCTCTCCCAGGGTGGCTCAGACAGTAGGTTTTCTGGGTTAGTGGTATGTGCATTATGCAGAGCCTCGGACTGTGGTGGGAATCCGGTGCTCTGTGAGATCCCAGTGGTAACACACAGAGAAGACCAACTATATAGTGTGATTTGGGGTGTTTTAGAGAAAAAATGGGGGCACCTGGGTGGCTCAGTTGGTTAAGCGTCTGCTTTCGGCTTGGGTCAGGATCCCAGGGTCCTGGGATTGAGCCCTGCATTGGGCTCCCTGGTCAGTGGGGAGCCTGCTTCTCCCTCTCTCTTTGCTCCTCCCCCACCTTGCTTGTGCTTGCTCTCTCTCTCTCTCTCTCTCTGTCTCAAATAAATTAATAAAATAATATTTTTTTAGAAAAGAAAAAGCGATCTCTCTGGAGGGACAACACTAAGGAAAAGACACAAAGCTTTGCAGTCAGAAAAACCCAGATTTGAATTCTGGCTCGGCCCCTCACTTGGGCAAGCCACTTCCTCTCTCTACCTCTACTTCTCATCTCTAAATGGGGAGATTAAGACCCTCTTCAGGCTATTGTGGGGATTTAATAAGATATACAATTGGTATAACTTCTGGCACATAGTAAGTTGTAATTTATTGCCCCTCTGTCCTAAAGTGCACCCTGAGACTTATTTTTTAAGTATTAAAAGACAGGTTTTCACCCTGGAGATTTCTCTCCAGCCAATTGATGTTTATGGAGAAAAAAAAAAAAAAAACCAACTTGCAATTGGCAAAGGCTATCAAAGTGGCGGAGCCCGTTTCAGGACAGCGATCAAGACCAGGGATGTCCTCCTGTTAAGTTGGAGCCCAGCTAAGCAAGGAGCTCACCCTCTCTACCAGGCAGCAGCAAAGAGCAAAGCTTTTGTTTCATTTTCTTTCTGATGTGTTACCATGATGTGATAGACAAGGAAGCTTAAACTGGGTGCAGATATGTCCAAAACAGTGTGGAGGACCCCTGGGATACCCTCTCCACCCCAGGACTGAATTACATGTAGGACCAAGCTCCCTGTCCCAAAGAGAGTCAGAGTTGAGGGACATTTATCTCATTCGTGGACAAGGGTCAACAGTGGACAGAGGGAGGGCAGAGGTGTTTCTGATGACAATTACGGCTCCCCCAGTGGAGCCCTAGAACCAAAGAGTTGTAGTAAAAGGGAATGGAAATTGAATCAAAGGCTTTTCACTGAAACATCTGTGGGCCAGCAAGACACAAGGTCTTAGGGCCAGCTGCTTGGCTGTGAGCAAAAAAAATGACACTGATGGCTTCAGAAATGTCCAATTTCAGTTGCCTTGGTTTTGGACAGCACCACCCAAGTGCTTTTCTCCTGGTTTCCTGTGCAGTACAGTTAAAATGTGTTTCGTTTTTATTGGGGGGGCAATGAAAGTATTAGTATTTTACAAGACTACAAAACACATCCAGAAAAATAGAACCCTGGTGCTCTGATTCACTACTTCTTTGAATCAGAGCGATCTTGCATCTGTTTTTTTTTTTTTTTTTTTTTTAAAGATTTTATTTATTTATTCATGATAGTCACAGAGAGAGAGAGAGGCAGAGACACAGGCAGAGGGAGAAGCAGGCTCCATGCACCGGGAGCCCGACGCGGGACTCGATCCCGGGTCTCCAGGATCGCGCCCTGGGCCAAAGGCAGGCGCCAAACCGCTGCGCCACCCAGGGATCCCGCATCTGTTTTTAAGAGAACAGATCATAGCTGACATAGATATTAGTATTTTGTCAAGATTCATTAGCAAAAATTTGAGTAGATCATGTACCAAAAATAATAATATGTAGAAGGAAGCCGGATCCAATTTTAAAGTCACTCACTGACTCTCTCACGCATCCGTTCATTCGAAGCATGCCCTGAATGCCCACTATGTGCTGACGTGTATATCAACATATTGGGTGCCCTCAGCATACGTGAGTCCACAAGAACCATTCCTGGGGATTTCCTCCCCAAACTATCCGGGGTAGTGGTGGGGGGATTTGATAGGCCGGGAGACCTCGCAAGGCAGGAACCCGTCAAATCCTGCTTGGTTCCTACTGCCACCACCCGGCTTTTATCTGCAGGCTTGTATGGTTTAGGGACCACGATGTTCATCTGTAAAATGAATGGGCTCAACCAAATGACCTCAAAGATCTTTATTTTGTTTCAACCTCTACACACTGAAACTCTGAGTCCTTATAAAAAGCAATAACGAATTACGAACCAGATGTTTTAAAAGCAGCTTGTCTGGGATCCAGTTTGGCAGCTTTAGCTGAACGGCTTCTGAAATGTTGCACCTCTGTCACCCCTCCCCTTTGCTGCTCTTTGTGGGCCGGATCAGGAGCTACTTCGCTTCAGGTGCTTGCTACCCGGTGGATTTACAGGCCCAGAAAACATAGCCGATCTGGATTCCAAAGAGAATCCTTCTGGTTTTTAAATATAGGCAAATAATTCAAAAATAAGTTTTTTAAACCCTGCATGGGCCAACACCATGTACCTTAAAAAAAAAAGGTACTTTTTTTCAGCATGCCCCGCCTGAGCCGTGCCCCAGGTGTGCTCACCTGGCCCAGCAGCTCCAGGAAGCAGGAGCAGAGAGGAAGCCTGACTCTACCTGCAGACGGATCCTGGAGGATAGAAACTTTGCAGGAAGCAGCCCTGCCAGCCTCGGTGATGCCTTCGTAAGGATGGGAAAAGCCTGCCCCTTCCTCTGGCAGACACAGCCCCATCCGTGTGCAGGAAACAAGCTGTATTTCAGCCCCACGCATCCACTTGGCTGCACAACCACAACAATGGCCTGCGTGGGAGCTCCCGTCTTATGGGCTGAGGACAGCGCTGCCCGGGGGAGGGTGTCAAGGGCCCCCTCCATACACTCAAAGTTACTGTCAGAAGGTCAATGGCTGAGCTCCCCAGGAGAGTAGCCATCAGTTGTATGTGGCTATTTAAATTTACAGTAAAACTAAATAAAATGAAAAATTTCATACTTTAGTCGTACTGGCTTCATGTTAAGTTTTCAATAGCTACGGGTGGCCAGTGGTTACCATCCTGGGCAGTGCAAATATAGAACATTTCCATCACAAAAAGTCCTCGTGGCATTGTTCTGTGGGATCCCTTTCAGTTCTTTTAGCCATTTCTAAGACTTGACCAGCTTACCTTTCTCACCTCTCTCTTGCCACTCCCCATCACGGGCCATATTCTGTAGCCCCTCAGACCATTTATCATGGTCCCAATATTCTGGGTCATGTCCAGTCACCCTCCTTTTTGTTCATGTGCTCCCCTCTTCCTCAAATGTCCATCCTCACTAATAACTGCCTATCCAATAAAATCCTGCTCTCTCTTCAAAGCCCAGGTCATACGCTGACTCCCTATTTCCCCTAGGTAGACACTGTTTTGTCTTGAAAGCTTCCAAAGCTGCACATTCATCTCATAGCCCAATAAGCACTGATTCTAATCAGATGTTTGCCTGTCTTGTCTCTCCTGCCCCTGTGTGCCCTAGAGGGCAGACACCTACCTTATTCACCTCTGCTTCTCCAGGGTCTATGTGAGAAAGACCCTCAGAGCTGCATCCCTGGGAGGAAAAATTTCTTGAACACTATCATTAAGGCTCTGTGCATGACAATTGTATACAAATATTATTATACAATTGTCATGATTTGTACATAATAAATTGCTTTGAGCTTTGCAGGTGGTGCATTGCCTCTGAGCCTCTCTGAGCCTCAGAGCACAGGTAGACGGGCACTATTTTCCCCCACTCTCAGGTGAGGGAACAGAGGCTCGGAGATGGGCAGTCAGCCAAGATGACTCAGAAATGACAAAGCAACAAATGGCCAGAGGTCTTCCTTCCTCTGGTTTGAGGGAGTGGTCTGTGGACACGGCCTAGCAGAGCTGCATCTGCCTCACGGCGCTAGGACGGAAGCCAGGACAAATCTCCGCAGTGAAGCAGAAGATTCAGGATAGCTGCACAGGGACACGTACCCCTTCCCATCCACACCTCCTCCCCCAGAGGGAGGACTTGTCGTTGGGACGCTTTCACAGGCTCCATTCCTCTGGACAGGGCTGAACCAGGCCGGGAACCCCCATTTGGCCTCTCCTCTTCCTCCCCACCTGTCATGTGCTGCTTCCCGCTCCCTGGGCACAGCAGAAAGGCCAGTTTGACTCTGGCTGGGAGAGGGAAGATATCCCCGGCCTTCCCTTTCACCTCCACTCCAGGTCAGATGCTCTAATCTCCCCCTTCTGTCCTCAGAGCCACCATTTCTGCAGCAGACCCTAGGTGAGCTGGGCAGCTTTATGATGACATAAAAAAAATATTTCCTCCCTGCAAGAAGCTTGAGTGTTGTGACTGACCCTGGGCATCACATTACCGAAGCTCTTCCTGCCTAGGGAGAGACATTTTGTCCTCAAAACCCATTAGAAACAGTGGACAAAAAAGGGAAGGAAGCCTAGGTTGTCAGGCAGAGCCCGGGCCCCCACGGCCCCCTCCTCCCCACACAGACTGCTGGGGGACAGCACCCAGGGCAGCAGCAGTCATTGTCAAATCATGAGTCTGACCTCTGGCCACAGGCACCCCCATTTCTGGTTTTCTGCCCTTGCCCTCCTTCCTCTTTTCATTCTCATTTTCTTGCTTCCTATTTCTCTCTTCTGCACACACCTTCAGTCTCCCAGTGAGTCCCTCAGGCATTGCGTGGCCCCACAGGGGTGTGCTCAGGGCAGAAAATACTTTGCTGTGTCCTCTCGAGCCCCAGCTCACCACTTCTGCCTCCCTCTTCAACCTGTAAATTCTCTGCTTGATGCTTTGAGTCCGGAGCCTATGAGCACAAAGGGGTGACCTGCGGGCCAGGATACACGTAGTGGGGAGGGAAACACCTGCACGAAAGGAGCCAGGTCAATTGCCTCCTTGCAGATCACCTTTGTCTTGGGCCCTGAACACCCAGCTCCAGGCCTCCTGTGCTATTCTGACCGTGGCAGTCTGATTCTGAGTGCTGGAGTCTCTGGTTTCTCTTCATATGTGACATAGGCTGAGCCTAATCTCCAGTTTAGGGCCAGCCTGACCACCTGTTGCCTATTTATGGTGATGCTTCTGCTTTGGTTTCACATTTTCCACCTGGGACTGCCCCCAGATCCGTTGAAGCCCTTTATATGACCCAAGCCTCTTCTAAAACTAAGTGCTATAATGTAGAGGCTTAAGAGCACAGCCCCTAGTGTCAGACTAGCTGCATTAGAACCCTAGTTCTTGAATAAAGGGGAAAGGAGAAAAAATGAGTGGGAAATATCAGAAAGGGAGACAGAACATGAGAGACTCCTAACTCTGGGAAACGAACTAGGGGTGGTGGAAGGGGAGGTGGGTGGGAGGTTGGGGTGACTGGGTGACGGGCACTGAGGTGGGCACTTGATGGGATGAGCACTGGGTGTTATTCTATATGTTGGCAAATTGAACACCAATAAAAAATAAATTTATAAAAACAATAAAAAAAAAGAACCCTAGTTCTTGTCACTTACTAGTTGTGTAACCACGGACACGTTATTTTGCCTTTCCACACTTCCATTCTCTTATCTCTAAAGGGTAGGAATTATGATACCCATCTCACACAGGTGTTGTAAAGATTCAGTGAAATGAGATATAGAAAGGGCTTCTTACAGCATCTGGAACATAGGAATGGCTCAATGAATATCAGCCATTATCATTATTGTTATTTTCACCAGTTTCCAAATAGGGAAAAATGTTCCCTTTTTCCTAAGACCCAAAAATTTCTTCAAGAAGGTTTTCATGGAAGACCAACCATTGAAAGACCTGAATTTCCCCAAGATTGATGATAGGAGCTGCGTGGGATGGCTTCTACCTTGGACCTCTGGGAAAGCCACAGTACCTCTGCTTTTTTTTCAACCAGCTCAGGATTCAGAATGTTTTCTGTCCATAAGCTGCCTTCAGGCCTGTATGCTGATTAGCTACAGACACATACACATTGAAAGTGATTTCATTCTCAGATCTACAAACAGCATCGGTCTTCCCATTTTCCAAGGCCAGAGAAGGGTCATAAGGTCAGAGCTCTAGCACAATTCAGGAGAATTGTGCCCTTGTGCCCTTGGAAGTCCAGAGGACACTTGACTGTTTTTCTCTTGGCTGCTAATCCCCAACTCTCACATCCAATGAGCCTACAGGGTCTGCAGATGACTCAACTGCAGAGCAGGGCTGCTTGTGTGAGCAGGTGGGCCTGAGGTTGGGAGAAGAGAGAAAGCAGGAACCAGAAACACCATAAGACCAAACAGATGGAAACTTCTCTCTTGAGGACTTGACAATTAAGTCCAAAGGAGCATAAGCAAAACTCTCAAGTGGAATTTAGGCAGATGCTAAAAGCCAAGGTGGCCAACCAGACAGAGCAATCAGACTGTGTATGGGAGATGGATGGCAAGACAGATTAGACAGCGGAGAAATGAGAGAAGCCAATAGCAAGAGGCATGGGCAGAAATTTGCTGAAGAGTCCTAAGCTGCGGTCCTCGCCCCCACATCTCCTGTGTGATGTGGAGCCAACTTCAGGTTAGGAAAGCCTAGAAACCAGCCCTAAGTGAGGACATAGACAAGTGGCACAGAATCTGTAGCCTCTTGCTGGAGTTCACAGCTAGGGCTCTAGTCTCCCTTCCCAGGTTCTGGAAAAGTCAGGGAGGTGGGTTTGCATCACAGGGTGCATAGAAGTATAAAGGTACAGCAGAGAGCTTTGGCCTGAACTTAGTGCCCTTTACCTCTTGGTACCCAGGGTGGTTTGCCCTCCTGGCACCCATTTCCTCATTTTTGGGAATAGCCCTTGATATTCCTTTGGGAAGCCGTTTCTTAGCTACTCTCAGTTACTGAGCTCCAGGTAGAGTCCCTACATCCAGCTTCAGGCTAGAACATGTGACCATACCTGGCCAACCACAGCACTTTGCCTCCTTGGCCAATGAGATTGGTTCAGAGAATTTCCCCAAGATTGATGATAGGAGGCTGATGTGGCTGTAGCCTCTTGTCACCATGTGGAGTGGAGGCTGAAGGATGAGAAAGAGCAAAGCAAAGAGGAGAAACAGAGTGAGACCAGGTCTAATGGCATTGTTGGGGTCCCAGAACCCAGCTGTGCCCAGAGCTAGCCCTTGCCCCTGGCTTTTGCAGTTGCGTTTATCAATAAATTCCCTATTAGTTTAAATCAGTTAGGTTTGGCTTTTCTATCACTTTCAATCAAGATGCCCTAAGTGAAGGCTAAAACAGCTGAAGAGAACCTGCTTCCAGACTCCACTTGCCCAATGATATAGATAACCAGTTACTGGTGTATTATGAGGCCATGCTCTCATTGGCCCAGGGCCTGGGTAAGGCTCAAGCTACAAGCCAGGGTTTCCCTGGATCCTCCTGACACTACTGTGGACACTCTATCAGGCTTGGGTATGCAGAACAATGAGCAGACGTACAGAAAACTAGGTTCTTCCTGACGCCTTATATTTTACTTTTATCTCTCCATCTGCCCCTGAAAGAGTTCAGTAGGTCGCTACCAGTTTTGGACCATAATGGTTACACCTCACCTTAAAAAAATCTGTATCTATACATTTATATTTATATCTGTATTAACCTATTTATGTATATATATAAACTCTTTCTTACATGGAAGAACCAAGGCAGAGAAAAGTAGAAAGATAATCCTACTATAGGCACATCCCTGAGATAATCAGAATGAGAACCCACAACCCTTTGAAACTTTTTATGACAAATAGCAAAAGCATCCATTACTGTTAAATCTCTCCCTACTGTTCGTTCTTACGGGCCCCAGATTTGAAGACTTAATTGCCAGATGTATTAGTTAAACGAGGATAACCGCTGAAACAGCACACTTCCAAATGTATAATGACTCAACATAACTGAAATTTATTTCATGTTCTCATAATAGCACTGGGTTGGGCAACAGGGTGGGCTTCTCCTGTGCAGTCACTCAGGGATCCAGGCTGACGAAGGCTCTGCTCTTTTTACCATGTGAGCTCCTCTCAGTTTCAGCCAGCTGGATGAGCAGAGGAGCATTGTGTGGGAGGCTTTTACGGGCCAGGCTTGAAAGTGATGCATGTGACTTCTCATTCTGTTGACTAGAATTCATGTATGTGGCCATAGATAAATGCAAGGGAGGCTAAAGTGTCGTCTGTGTGCGTGCCTAGGAAGGAGAGGACAACTTACAGTCATGAGTCCCCACTACTGCATCTGATGTTCCTTGTCTGAATTCTGAATGGCACTTTGATCTTGCAATTTCTTTTTTCGTTTCTTCTTGTGGATCTTTGCAACGCACAATAGATTTGGGACTAGAAGGCCAGCCCTGGAGAAGCTAATTATTTCTTCCTTGTACATTCAGCTGGATGGTCAATGTATATTTGTTGAATGAATAAATGAGTTCAGTAAGATAAAAAGAAATGGAGCCTGTGAAAGGGAATATACTGTTTATCAGACCCAGCAGTTTCAGTTAACAACTGGGGAAAGTGAGATAGAACTTATTATTTAGCCCTAGAAAGCTAATTTTCTTACAATTTTTGCATAAATTTTTGTATTTTACCATCTGAGTTTTAATAATACATCAGTATCATAATAAAGGAAAATTAAAAGAAGTAGAAACAAATAGAGATGCTCTTTCCATTAAATTCAACTACTACCAAGTACCTCTTTGTATGCTTAAAAAAACTGCATTCTCTTTTTCTCTCTGTGCCTCCGAAATGCTAAAACCCCTAGATTCTTGGCTTGTTCTTGCCTTCTCTCCTTCATAGCTGCTAGAGCTTGGATGTGGAAATTCCTCACTAGAGTTTTTCAACAGTATGGCTTCCTTCTATAATAGGGAGACTTAGCATTCATTTTATTTTATTTTTTATTAAAGTTTTTACTTATTTATTCATGAGAGACACAGAGAGCAAGAGAGAGGGGCAGAGACACAGGCAGAGGGAGAAGCAGGCTCCATGCAGGGAGATGAACGTGGGACTGGATCCCGGGTCTGCAGGATCAAGCCCTGGGCCAAAGGCGGCCCTAAACCGCTGAGCCACCTGGGCTGCCCTTGGCGTTCATTTTAAAAACATTTGAGGGATGTCTCGCTGGCTTATTTGGTAGTCAGTAGTCAGGTTATGAGTTCAAGCCCCAGGTTGCATGTAGAGATCTCTTAAAATAAGTAAATAAATAAAAAATTTAAAATAATAAAAGTTTCTTGTTTAGATAAATGAATGAATGAATAAATAAATAATTTGACCGTATGCTTTTCCAAGTGTTTCTATAGCCAGGGTTTTCCTGGATCCTCCTGACAACTCTGTGAAGGCAGCATGAGGTCATCATAATCCCTAGCCCCAGAAAGGTGACTGGCCCATGCCCTAAGGTGGGCTCAAAGCTAGACTAGCCTCCAGTTCCTCTGCCTTTCCACTAACCCGTCTCCTGAAGGAGGGATTTATTTATCTCTGATAAATCCCCCCTCCTCACCCTTTCCTCCTCTTTTCTATTCCAGATGAGAAACGGGGGTGGGGGAAGAGATCAAAAGTCAAGATCAAGATGAACTTGTATCTCTTTTCCTCCAATCAAGAGAGTTTGTATCCAACCCTATTGTGGTCCCCCAGAAATCGATGAGGAAACTATTCATTCAACATCCTGCCTATCATTAATAAATTTGCACGGATTTTCCTCGTTGAAAACTAAGAGGCTTTCCATCTTTATAGGCTATCTCTACAAGGAGTAAGACTTTCTCATCTTAATGTTTAGAAATGTATTTTGAATATAATGGAGCAGGGTTTTGATTTGTTTTGTTTTTTAACATATGCCATGGTTTCCTCACTTCTATAATTACAGTTGAAGTCACTTGTTGGCAATGTATCACTAGGGGCTTAAGGGAAGAAACCAGGTTGATTTCCACATAATGATCCAAATAAAAAAGGCTGAGAAATGAGCCCTGAGCCACTAAGCCCACTGCAGTGTACATAACAGGTTTATGTTTAGAAGTGGCCACGGTAAGTTTCCCTGATTTGTGAGCATAAAAATAAAGCATTTTCCTGTGGGTTATTTCTAACCTGCAAATTTTTTCCATAGCCAGATTTGCCTTGACCTTGGGGTGAAACTTGAAACTTTAGAAAGAAATGCTTCTCACTAGCAGTTCCCATGATGCTATCAATCCCATTATAGGACCAAGAATTAATTGTAATAGTAAGAAAGACATTATTCATCCAGGTCTCCCTTCCTGCTCTCAAATTCGTAAAACTCCCTGCCACCTGGACAGTTGATATGTGTGTGTGTGTGAGTGCGTGTACACGCGTGTGCTTAAAATAGCCTGATTAAAATTATGTGTAAAATACACAGTGGAAAACTCTGGAAGGAAAAGAATCAAGTAATTAAAGTAGCTATATAAGAGTGGTGATATTAATGGGAGATGAGTCTTTCACTTTACTCTTTTTCTAAAATAACTATATTGCAGTTTTATTACTTAAATAAAATTCATATCATTAATTCAACATAAAAAGTTTTAAGCACTTTACTCTCCACTGTTTATTCAGTGCCTACCATGTGCCAGGTTTTGCTCTGGGTGCTAAAGATACAAGGAGAATAAGACGGACATGGTTTTTCATGGGAGTGCTAGTCGAATAGGGGAGACAAGTCATACACAGGTAATTCTATAAATTCATTAATTCATGTATTCAACAAGTCTTTACCGAACACCTACTATGTGCCAAACATGTTCAGAGCACCGTGAATCAGCAGGGAACAAAGCAGGCAAATGTCCTGGACTTAGTGGAGCTTATATTCTAATTGACTTAGATATTGATTCATTTCTAATTAGCATGAACATCATGAAGGGAAAGTACAGGGGACCTGACTCATCTGAAAGGTCAGAGATGACGTTCCCGGGGAAGTGACATCAAATCAAATAGGGTTTGGTTGTGCCCTCCCGGACTGCGAGAGCTCCCCAGACAGGGTAGGACTTCCCCTAGGACACTGGCTTCTGGCAGATGCTCCACGTCGAGTTCTGCCTCCAGGTTCCAGCTGCCATGGAGGTACCTGGGACAGCGGCCCCTCCAGCCCCCAGGCCGGCGGTGGAGACGGATTTGGAACCAGACTTTCCATTAGTAGTCACTGTCCGTTTGGGCGCCAGCACACTGTGTCTGAGAAGTCCTGATACAGAAAAAAGCAAGGCCATCCTTCCCTCACAGTGCAGACAGTAACTAATGGACCCTCCTTTCCCAGATGGGAGAAGTGGAGCTGAGAAGACAAATCTGGCAGGAGCCAGAGGGGCCTCTGCTTCCCTGGTCAGATGAGAGCAACTGCTCCATGTCTGGGCGGCCCCTCAGCCTGCAGAGCTCCGGGTCACCAGCTTAACCCGCTTAATGCACATCACGCCCGGGCCTACTTGGAGATGGCTGGAGGCACTTAAATGGAACGTCCAACCTTTGTCCTCAGCCCCCAAACCATAGGTAAGTATTTAGGTCTGTGTAGTATCGATCATGCCTCCCACCGGCACCAGGAAAAACGATGTGAAGCAAGTCAACTTTCCAGTGACAAGGAAGTCATTCCCCTAATCCGCTCTCACTGGACAATCAGGTTGACAAAAACCATTAAGTTTTCTGAGATTAGAAATGCACTGTCAGAGGGAGCCATGTATAGAGTTTTCCACTCCATTACACCCAGGACAATAACCAGAGGCCAAGTGACAGGAAAAGGCTGGGGTCTGTCTTTTTAAAGTTTCCTGTGTCCTTGGGTGGAGGGAAATAAATTAACAAGTGCCTTCCTTCTGTAGGACATAGGATATATATTATCTCATTAATCAGCGCAACAGCCTGGGAGGTGAGTTCTGCTTATTGCATTTGTCAGAAGAGGCTGGGGCTCTGCAGGTTTGGGTCTTTAGCTGAGATCACCCAGCTAGTTAAAGTGATGTGGGGCCGAGAATCAGAATCACCGGGCCAGAGGGGTCCAGAGGCTCCTAACCTATTTCTTTTCTAAGCAGAATCACTCTTTAACCATCATGGCTCAGTTCCCTCTGAAAGATGCCATGGCTCCGGGGGCGCCTGGGTGGTTCAGTTGATTAAGAGTCTGACTCTTGGTTTCGGCTCAGGCCATGACCTCAGAGTCATGAGATTGAGCCTCACGTCAGGCTCCACACTCAGTGAGGAGTCTGCTTCAGGATTCCCTCTCCCTCTGTCCTTCCCCCCACTCACATGTGCTCTATCTCTCTCTCTGAAATAAAGAAATAAAATCTTTTTTTTTTTTTTTTTCAGGATTCCCTCTCCCTCTGTCCTTCCCCCCACTCACATGTGCTCTATCTCTCTCTCCGAAATAAAGAAATAAAATCTTTTTTTTTTTTTTTTTTAAGATGCCACATTCTATAGCAACTGGAAGAGGACTGGTGCCATGGTGAAGACCACAGGCTGTGGCAGATTCATGTCCATGTGTCAGGTCCCCCCTTCACTGTATGACCTGGGGGAAGTTCACCTCTCTGTCTCCTTCTCTGTTTATGATGAGATAATGACCTAAAACACCCATCCCATAAAGGCCCTGGGGACTAAGTAAGTTTATACACGGAAAGCATTTAGCACATTGCCCGAAACAGGCAGGTCCTAAAAGGAATTGGTGAGGAATAGGAAGTGGCTGTTTCAGTTATGTTTTTACTCTGAGTTTATATAACCACATTACTGAAGCCTTGGGAAATAGAAAGAAGGAAAAAAAATCACCCATATTCATAACTATTATCATTATGGTATATTCCTTGCAGTATTTTTCCGATGCCTTTATTTTGTTCTTCATGGACAGGAGTGGTTTTCTTTGCAGTGTCCTATTCTTTTTTGCTTAGTGTTATACTCAAATTGTTTATTCCATTTACAGCCTTTATTTTGATAACTGTACGATATTCCATTAGACAGATGTGCCACAATTCACTTCTCTGTTCCTCCACTGGCTGACATTTAAGTTGTTTTCAGTTTCCCTCTATTATAAATAATGCTGGGATTAACATTTTTGTGCACATAGTGTTTGTACATACCTCTCTTTGAACATTGACCACAGTGGACCTCAATGACCTATTTATATGGCTATCTCCCTGAAGAAGACTTGAAGCTTCTATCCTATTTTCCAGCTATAACAGCTGTGGGCAAAAAAAGAAAAAAAAAAAAAAAGACTTGAGGTTTCTGGAAGGAAGGAGTAGATTTCCTCTTAATTGTATCTCCAACATGTAGCTCTGTCACTGAGTCTGTTGACTCAAAAACTTTGTCCCCTGTTTTGAATTTTGGTTTTGCATATTTCCCTAGGCTGGATCTCCAAAACGGAATTAGTGGGTTAAAACATATGTTTTTGGGAAGGAGGTGTAGGTAGAAAAAGGGTTTGATAATCAGAGTATTACCAAATTGCTTTCCAAAGAGGTTGTACTAATTAACCCTGCTACCAGGTGACTTCTCACTGTCCATCAACTTTATGTTTTTTATGAACAAATTAAAGGGAAAAACACTTCTGGAGGCACAAATAGCTGAAACATTATTGAAGAAGAGAAGAACGAGGTGGAAAGGCTTGCTTTACCAGATTTTTAACACATATAAAGCCACAGTAATTAAGTGTATGTGGTATCAATATAAGGCCAGACAAATAGGCCAGTGAAATAAGACAAAGAGCCCATAAGCAGACCCATATATACACATAAATACTTGCTTTATGACAAAGGTTTCCCCACACAACAGTAGGGAAAGTATCTTTCGCCAAATGGTGTTGGGAAAATTAAGTATCCACAAAATAGAATTAGATCCCGACTCCACACTCTGCACAAAAAGTCAATTCTGAGTAAATTAAGACCCAAGTGTGAATAGTAAAATAATAAAACTTTTTAAAAATCAAGGACAATATCTTCATGATTTCAAGCCAGGGAAAGATTTCTTAACATGCAGAAACATTTGATAAGTTTGACTACATTGAAATGAGAACTTCTGTTCATTTAAAAACACAATCATAAGGTGGAAAGGTAAGCTCCAGAGCAAGAGAAGGTATTTGCAATACATAACAACAACAAAAGAATCGCATCCAGAGTGTGCAGAGTAAAGGACAGATAACCCCAAAGGGACAAAAATTTGAACAGGCATTTCCTAGACTAGAAATCCAAACAGTTAATAAACACTGGAAAATTTGCTTACCATTAATAATCAGGAAAATTCCGATTAAAATCACAGTGGGATATCACTGCACAACCAACAGATGGGTTAAAACTTAAAATCCGACATAACAAAGTGTTGGTAAAAATGTGGAATGTAGAAATTTTCCTCTACCACTGATGGAAATGCAACCACCTTAGAGACTGGATTGTCTAGGAAAGGTGTTACAAGTACATACCCTATAACAGTAATTCCACTCAGAAGCATGCATTCTAGATCATGGATCAACACATTTTTTTCTGGAAAAGGCCAACAAGTAAAATAGTCTCTGCCACATATATTCAACTCTACTAAGCATTGAAGCAGCTGCATATAGTACACAAAGAAATTGGCATGGTTGTGTGCCAATAAAACTTTATTTATGGACATGGAAATTAGAATCTCATATGAAGGGATCCCTGGGTGGCTCAGCGGTTTGGCGCCTGTCTTTGGCCCAGGGCGCGATCCTGGAGTCCCGGGATCAAGTTCTGCATCGGGCTCCGGGCATGGAGCCTGCTTCTCCCTCTGCCTGTGTCTCTGCCTCTCTCTCTCTCTCTGTGTCTATCATAAATAAATAAATAAATCTTAAAAAAAAATAGAATCTCATATGACTTTCACGTGTCATGAAATATAATTCTTCTTTGACTTTTTTTCAACCATTTAAAAATGTCAAAGCATTCTCAGCTCACAGACCATACAAAAGCCAGTGGTGGGCCAAGTTTGGCTCATGGGCTACAGTTTGCCAACTCCAGCTCTCCAGTGCTACTCGAGGGGCCGTCCAGGGATGAGAAGCCTCATTAACACCTAAAAATTTGTTGAAAATGAAAATGCATGGACATCACTCTAGACATGCTGAATCCAAATCTTTAGGGGACAGGACCAGGAACCTGCATTTCAACAAGCTCTTGGCTATTTTCATGCACCCTCAAGTTTGAGAATCACAGCTGCGGAGACTCATACATCTGTGCACAAGGATTTACACACAAGAATATTCAGAGCAGCATTATCTGTAGTCACCTCGACCTGAAAAGAACCCAAGTGTCTGTAAAATGTCCAAAAGCCGTAAAACAGAGAAGTGGAATAATATCCAGGAATGAAAATGGACAAACTAGAGTCTTGTGCAAGATGGATGAACACTAAAATGATAACGTGGAACCCGAAAACACAAATCCAGACACAAAAGGATATGGACTCTATGACTCTGTACAACAATATACAGTTCAAAAATAGGCAAACTAAGTTATACTGTTTGGGGACGAATACCTAAGTGACAAAACAGTAAAGTGAGGCAGCAAAGTTATACTCATTAAAGTCAGGGTCATGATCTCTGGGGGGAGGAAGGC
The DNA here is from genome assembly GCF_003254725.2 of Canis lupus dingo. Lineage (NCBI taxonomy): Eukaryota > Metazoa > Chordata > Mammalia > Carnivora > Canidae > Canis > Canis lupus. The sequence goes on along the minus strand of NC_064260.1, from coordinate 33,765,677 downwards.
AGTGCATTTAGGAACAGACACACACACGAGAGGTTTCTGGGGGGGCTGGCAATGTACTCCTATTTCCTGACCTGGGTGATTGCTACATATGTACTCACTGTATGATAATCTGTTAAGGTGTGCATTTACGCTCTGTGCACTTTTCTGTATGTGTGATGCATTTCATGATAAAAAAAAATTAAAAAGAAAAGTAGCTGTCGGGAATGGTGACTTTCTGAGCTAGCCCTGTGTGTGGAACCTGCCAGATCCACTTCACACCTTGACTTCCCGCTTGGCCGATTCCCTGTAGCCCACCCAACTGCAAGTTGCAAATTTATAGGCCAACTGAGCCCAGATGGTTTCCTGTGATAGCTGCTAGGGGCATAATAATGAATACACGTCTCCCCACACGTTCCTGAATGCGTTTTGGCAGGATTTTTACTGCAGGCAGTAAAACCTTGTTACAAAGTCCCTCACTGTCTCAGGGGCTTGGCCATGTTGCGGTTGAGCCATACCGCCTCTTGTTACAGGCCGCCCGTCATCCTTGTCCCACATAGCATCCTTGAGAGCTGGCTTTCTCTCTGTTGTCCTGCGAGGCTGTTTGATTGATTGTTACTAATAATCATCGCATTTCAGAAACCCGGATTCCCGTCCTCACAGCTGGAACTTCCTCTGTGCACTAATTGGAAAAACATCCTCCGGGAAATGGGGCATCTTTATTGAGTCGATCTTTGGCGATGACTATGTCAACTGGCAAGATGAAGTTTATAGCAGGGAAGTGAAGGCTCTGAAACCCTCCAGCGCACTGGTCCCAGGCCTCAGTCCAAGAAGCAAGATGGACTTGACCAGATGCCCTGATGGAAAAAACTTGGGGTCACATTAGGGAAGGGCTAGCTTAAGAGGCTGGGGTCAATCCTTAAATTCAAGAGCCAGCCTAGCTAGCGGTCCCCAATTTTCTTGCCTGTCTTCCTCATTAACAATATCAACAAATATTAGCTGCATAATTAAGACTACATTTCCCAGACTGCCTTGCAGTGAGATATGGTCACATGAGGAAATTATGACTAATTAGAAAAAGCAAGCGGACAGCGTATATGGAATTTCCACAAAGGGTCTGTAAAAAGGGTATGTGTCCTTTTTTCCCTTCCTCTCCTTGGCTTTTGGCTAGAATGTGACTGGAGATTTAGCAGCCATTTTGAACAAGGAGGTGAGTTTGGAAATGGAGTCCTTGCCAATGGAGAGCAAAGCACTGGATCTGCCCTGGACTAACTTCCAGGACTCTTTGCAAAAGAGAAACTTTTAAATCTTGTTTAGGCCATTGCTTTGGGAGATTTTCTGTCACTTGTAGTTGAAACTAATCTTAACTGATATATCAGCATGTTTTATAATGATAAAGAAGTAGAAGCAACCTTGGTGGCTCCTAAGAAGGGATTGGTTAAATTTGTTCACTCATTCACTTACTCATTCACCACATCTTAAATGGGTGCCTACCACATTTCTGGCTGTGTTCTAAGCATTGAGAATATAGTGGTTAAAAAAAAATTGTTGTCTCTGCCCTCAAGAACTTTGTTAGAAAACGAAGCAAGAGGCATAAATAAATGGACAACTAAAATATAGTTTAATTAGCAGAACCATAGAGGCTGAGTAGTTTAAAAAATATTTTAATGAGATAAGGAAAGTGTTCAGGGCATATTGCTAAAAACAGTAGGTTATTAAAGATTATACATAGTAAGTCTAATTTGCAAAACAGAATATATATTTGCTTAAAAAAGAACAAAACTGTTGAATAACCAGTCTGAATACCTTGAACAGCATTTAGCAAGCGAAGAAGAAATGGTTAACGAATGAAAGAATTTATTTCAAGGTGGAGGGACTCTTTTTGCCTTGTATTTTTATTTATGTTTCTTGAAGATTTATTTATTTGAGAGAGAGTGTGAGTGGAGGGAGGGGCAGAGAGAGAGGGAGACAGAGTCTCCCTGCTGAGCACAGAGCCTGCCACGGGGCTCGATCCCACGACCCTGAGGTCATGACCTGAACCGAAATCAAGAGTCAGCCATTTAACCGACTGAGGCACCCAGGCACCCCTTCCTCATATGCTTTCCAAGTGTTACCCCCATAGTACGTATTACTTTTGTAATACAGAAAAAATACCAACGTGAGCAAACAATGTGCATTATGAAGTTCAGGATCAAGATGAAATGTATAGGGTTGTGATTTTAGTAAGATTGCAAACTAAGTTGTGCTGAACAGTCTTAAAAAGAAACTCAAGTTTGAGGTCTGAGGTTGGCCTCTCCCTAGGGGGAGGACACTAGAAGGGTCTGGTTCTCCATCCCATGCATTGTCTGGAAGCATGCAGGGAAGTTTGCCCAGGGCTTTGTTCTACATTTTTAGTGGGGCAGGACCCACTGCAGCCAAGTTATTAAGCACCAGCCCTATCACTTCTCTTCCCATGGCTCCTCTCTGCTGGGCCTCTTGCCCAACCATTAAAGCAGCTGTTGTTGTTTTGTAGAGGCTAATTAACTCCACACTGCATGAAGCCAGACGCTAATTGGCCCACTCACTTAATCAACTTTAATGTCTCTCTTCTGGTGGACCCGGCTGCTGCTTTTTGTTTCTCTGATCACCAACAAATGCAGATCCAGGGGAGTGGCAATAATAACCTCCAGTGGGCACATGCAGCCTTAACCCCGTCCCCTACCACAGGGTAGGGGCAGAGGATCATTCTGACCCTCAGTTAGCCCAGTGGACGTACTCTTAAGTTCCTGATCACTGGAGCATCTTGGGACCTGCGCTTATTGCTTCTCTTCCAAACCTTGCACGATAATATGAGTCATCAGATGGTTGGTTCCTCAAGAGAATTGACCTCATCTCTGTCTGTTGCTGACACATATTTAAGGCTCTAAAACCTAACTAACTTACACAATTATTGCAACTACATTTTCCTGAGTGTCTTTTGTGTCGCAGATGCTGTGGCAAGTCCTTTCCATGCAACGTGAACACAACATGGCTCAGGGTAAGTAAGCAATGCACACTCTTAACTGAATGAAGAAGAAACACCACTCATCCCCATTTGTCAGATGAAGAAACTGAGGCAATAATAATATTTATGAATGTGATTATAATAAACATGTATGTCATTTCAATCACAGCTCTGTAAGATTAGGACCAAGAATTATTATAATCTCCATTTTGGGAAGAAGTAGAAACTTCCAGAAAGAAAAGTGACTTTCCTAAAATCACAAAGTATGGTAGACAGAATAATCCCTCCCCCTACCTCCCAAGCTATGCATGTCTTCATTCCCAGAACCTGTGAATATGTTCCTTTACGGGGCAAGATGACTTTGCTGATGGATGAAGTTAGGACACGGAGATGAGGAAGTTATCCTGGATTATTTAGTTGGGCCTAAAATAAACACAAAGTTCCTTAGAAGAGGGAGACAGGAGGCTAAGAATCTGAGGCAGATGTGAGAACAGCAGAGGTCAGACAGGAGAGACGATGCTACGCTGCTGACTTTGAAGACAGAGGAGGCCATAAACCAAGGATTGTAAGCACCATCCCGGAGTTGGCTAATGGAAAGAAATAGATTCTCCTCTGAAGCCTCCAGAAGCAACACAGCCTTGCCAGCACCTTGACTGTAGACATCTGACCTCTAGAACTACAAGAGAATAAATTTAAGTCCCTTAAGTTTGTGGTAATTTATTACGGCAGAAATAGGAAACCAATACTGATGTTACAGCGACAATAGGAAACTCATACACCCTATAAGCAGAAGAATTAAAAGGGCTTGAATTTAGGCATCACGACATGAAATCCCTTTTCTGATGGAATTGGCAAGAATCCCCCTTACCTGATCAATACGTGGTGATTTTTTTTTTTTTAAGATTTTATCTATCTCTTCATGAGAGACACACAGAGAGAGACAGAGACATAGGCAGTGGGAGAAGCAGGTTCCCTGTGCAGGGCTAGATGCTGGACTCCACCCCAGGACCCCGGGATCAAGTCCTGAGCTGAAGGCAGACACTCAATCACTGAGCCCCCTGGGTGTCCCAATATGTGGTGATGTGAATGCTCAGCCTCCCTTAAGATGAGGACAAACTGTGCACGTGAGTCTGTGGGCCTGGGTTCTCCGTGCCACCCAGCAGGCCCTCTGCCCCTTCCCAGTCCATTCCACCCTTCTTTTCCTTCCTCAAGCATCTGAAACCCAGCTGCACAATACACCTCATCTGGGGGGAAGCCATGGTTCCATCTGCAGATCCACCTTGACCGGGCCAGAATGCGTCACAGGGCCTGTGGGAGTTTGGTGTTCCGGACACAGGAGAGAGCAGCATGGTTAGGCTCTGGCATTGAATTCTACATATGTCCCTGACCGTCAGCGTGCCTCCATGTCATCTGCCACTAAAAGGGTTGCTGTGAGGATGAAACAACACAACCCACATGTCACGCTTCACACAATATCCGGCAACGATAACTACTCAACAGACGTTGGCAGTAATCACACCAACGCCAACTGAGCTCCTGGCTGGTAGGACCCTGAGGCTCGCTTCTCAAGCAGTGGCTCTCAGACCATGGCGGGCATCAGTGTCATCTGACAGGGATGGGGCCCCACTTCCAGAGTTTCTGATTCGGTAGGCCTGAGCTGGGACCCAAGATCCTGCATGGCTAACACACGTCCAGGCAAATGGGGACGTTGCTGTGCCAGGGAACATACTTTGAGAACCACCAATGTAAAAACATAGAGACAAGGGTCATGCTTTCTATGCTATTTTCCCCCAGCGCCCAGCACGATGCCTGGCACATAACTGGCACACAAAAAATATCTGAATGTGTGAATACATTTTTCCCACTGTCTTCCTGAGGCTTTAAATGTCCAGGAGGCTGCCCTTCTCCATAAAAGAATTCCATTCTCTTATCTTTTTTATCGCCATCATATTTACTACAACTTGGCGCTGACAATCTCCTCTTCATAGACTCCCTGTTTTCCCCTTGAATACCCTCCATTTCCCCAGTGAGTGTCTCTCCCCTGGATCTCAACCTTTTCCATTAACTCCATGCACTGCACAGCCTGTTCCAGGACATCAAACTTTAATTTAAACAGAAAATAATCAATAAGCTTAGCAAATTGCCCATGGCAACCTCTGCTGAGTGAATCAAAGGGTTTTATAGGTAATTTAAAGGGTGTCCTCACTCATCCCTCAAGGTAAAGCTTAGCATGTTGACAAGAGCCCTATTCCACTCCGGCCCAGGATACTCTGGAAGAAAATGGAAGAGGAAAGACTTAGGGTTGGGGTTGGGGGTGGTTGGACCAGGAAGGAAGGATCTGTCATTTAGGATTAAAAAGCTTCTAAGAAAAAAAGCACTGACATCAGATATTGAACCCAATCCGAGAAAGAGGGCTTTTTGGTTTTGTTTTTGTTTTGTTGTCATTGTTTTTGTTACAGGCTACAGAAGCAGACTCTGGATGACTTCAGGAAATAAAAGTACTGTCAGGTTAGGAGGTGTAAGTGACAAAAAAGGCTAAAATGCTGGGTCTCAGAAATGTTAGAAACCAGAGTTTGCTCTCTCTCTCTCTTTTTTTTTTAATTTTTTAAAAAATTTTTTGGAGTTTGCTCTCTTGAAGGTGTTGTTTGGGGATGCACCTGTGCTACTTCCTGTCTTTGTGTATTTTGATCCAGGATTCATATTCCGAGAGCATCTGAGCAGCCTGACTGGGTCCCGTGGCCCTCCCTTGGCCTGGGAGGATGAGGCACCACAATGGGTGGTCCCACCAGGAAAGGAAGTGGAGAGGAGAGCTCGTTCTCTGAAGGAATACCAAGGCATAAAAACCTTGGGAATGGTGAAGCTGGGCTGGCAGAAACATGTTTCCACTGTAGAACTTTGTGTTGGACTCATCTTTGTGGTTTTGACTTATCGTTGTCTCCAAACAAGAGTGGCCAATCTAGCTGTGTTGTTGATGAGATTCTGGGGCCTGTGCAGGACTTTGAAGGGCCATCAAGTGGATGGCCTGGTTATCTACCCAGGCCAGAGAGCTGTCGATCATTTTCTGAGAATCTTCCAGACTCCTCTGAGAAGACTGTCCAACTTTAAAATCCTTACAAACAAGACAGTTCTCTCTCCTGGGGCAATATTAAATATTTGACAACTGGTACACAGTGGAGTGGGCTAACCAAAGCTGTCGCAGTGGGAAACAACCCATAGGACCAAACTGATCCATGCCAACTGACCATCAGTCCAGGTCTCCTTAACAATGGACGCCCAGAACAGCTCATGGATGGGAGAAATACTGGGGTCTTCTTGGGAGAAATACTGGAGTCTTCTTTCGTGAGTTTCAGAGACCCATGGTTTTGTCAGGGACTCCAGAATTTAACGTGACAAATGTATGATAGATGCTGCCTGCTTAACAGAGCTGTGCTTAAATGCCACACAGTCTGCTCCTTCTGTTTAAGAAACTCTGGCGGCATTCCACCTGAGTTCAAAACCCAGCTCTACTACCTACCCGCTCTGTGACCTCAAGCAAGTGATTTACCCTCTCTGAGCCTAACTTTTCATTTGTAACAAGGAGATAATGATAGACCCTGCCTTATAAAGGTTGTAAGAGTTACATGAATTAAAGCTTATAAGGTGCTTGGTATTATACCTCGTTCATAGTTGGCACTTGACAAATGTCAGCTGTTGTTATTATATTATTAACATTTGTCTTGTGAAAACATCAAGGGCACAGTATCCTTGGAAACAATGTGTTCAGTCTCTTCCTCGGACAGAAGGGACAGCGAGGCCCTGGGAGGGTAGTCATTTGCACGAGGCTGCACAGCCAGTTGGTGGAGCACTGTGAGCGTGACCCAGCCTGTGCCAGTTGAATGGGTGACATCTGTGCATAGTGGCCTATTGACCTCATGCATAGACCAGCAAGGTAGGTACTTACAGGGGTGGCAGTGGAGGCTGGGAGATCCAATAATGGAACTTGCCTCATCATTGGCTGTGAATTGCACCTAGCTGTCCCACATCCTCCTTGCCGCCCCTGGTGAGAGTGAAGGTGGGGGTTAGCAAGGAAGGTAAAGTAGGGAGTGAAAGACTCCAGAGAAGCAGAGTCAGAGATTCTGGCTTTTTTCAAACTTGGCTGTATGCTAGCTCCATCCTGCTGGGAGTAACTGGCATCTGACTGCCTTTATTCATCTCAAAGTATTTTTACATATCCTATCATATCATTTAATCTCCACCCCACCCTGTGAACTAATTATTATTATTAGTCCATTTAAAAAATGAGACAGAGGTTAAATGACCTGTACTTAATCCTTTTTAAGAAAAATGTATTATGGAAAGTTTCAAATGTGCATTAAAAAAATGAAAATAGGGTCACATACCTCCATTTTCTAGTCACAGCGCTAACAATTATCCACATATGACCATTCTTGTTTTATCTATGTACCCCCACCCCAGCATTGTTCCTCCTCCACTGTAAAGCAAATTTCAGACATCATAGCATTTCACTCGTAAATACATCACCAAATGATAAGGACTCTTTTCAAAAGATAACTGGAGCACCATAATTCTTTTATAATATCAAGTAGCTGTTCCTCTTTTATGTTTTTGGTTTTTGGGTTTTTTTAAGAGAGAGAGTGTGAGGTGGGGGGAGAGGAAAAAGGAGAGAGAATTTTAAGCAAGCTCCACAACCAACGTGGAGCCCGATGTAGTGCTCCATCTCATGACCCTGAGATCATGACCTGAATCAAAATCAAGAGTTGGACACAACTGACTGAGCCACCCAGATACCCTCCTCTTTCATGGTTTTTATACACTCTGTTAATTATTTTCTTAGAAAAGCAATCATTTCTTTTTTACTCAATATAGTATCATAAACATTTTACCATGTCATTAAATATTCTTCTAACATGTACTACTTAAGCATGCATGATATTAATGAATCAGTTCATTTATTGAGCAATCATGTTTTTCAGATTATTTATATTATTTCCAAATTTTTACTATTAAAAATACTTCCGGGCAGCTTGGGTGGCTCAGCGATTTGATGCTGCCTTCAGCCCAGGGCATGATCCAGGAGACCTGGAATCAAGTCCCATGTCGGGCTCCCTGCATGGAGACTGCTTCTCCCTCTGCCTGTGTCTCTGCCTCTCTCTCTCTCTGTGTCTCTCATGAATAAATAAATAAAATCTTTTTTAAAAAAGTACTTCCAATACACATCTGTGGTAGACTCTAGGTATCTCCAAGTATCCGTACTCCTCTTATTCTTGAGGATAGAACCCAAATTTTATTAGGTATGACGAAAGATAAACTAAAAATATTTCTTTTCCCAGCTTCTCTTGTGATTAACTGAGGCCAAGTGAGATGTAAGTAGGCAATTGGTGGGGCCTCTGGGAAGGCTGCTGAGAAGAAATTAACTGGGCTGGGAAGTGCTCCATTTTGGCCCTCCCCCCCTTCCTCCTTCCTACTGCCTGGAACACAGGTAGAGTTGCTAGTGGTCCACACTATCTTGAACCATTGAAATAAATGCTATGCTCTAAGGTGATAGAGCAGGAAAAAAGTAGCCTGGATCTCTGATGACCTCCCAAGTCAGAGGTCTGTTTACTTCCAGACCTCCCTTGGGTGACAGAGTAATAACTCTTTTATTTAAGCCACTATAAGAGTTTATCAGTTAGTGGGACAGGAGATCAGAGTGATGAGAAGCCTTGAGGCTGCGATATGGTGGTCTTCGCACAGAATAACAAGAACATGGTGTGGCTGGAGCAGAATTCTGGAGTGGAAAGGGGGCAGATATGAGGCTGGAGAGGAGTCTGGCAGGCCTTGGTGAAGACATCCATCCTAAGTGTCCTATGTGCCTCATGATGGCATGAAACTTCTAGAGTTATTCTGAGAGGGTTACGTGACAGTGTCACCACAGTGCCTACCACATGGTAAGCATTTACTATGTGGTAGTCACTGTGATTGTTGTTATTGATGACAGGGCGATAGCGCTGAGAGAGAAGAGGACCAGGAATCAGAAAAGTAGGGCTCTGTTACTGTTTTGGAGGTTGCCAATCTCAAGGCACTAGCCAAGTAGCTTTGCTTCTTGCGATTTCAGTTGTGTCATATGTAAAATGGAGATGGGAAAATGTAAGATAAGGTAAATGACTGCCAAATTTATGTTAGCCTCAAAACCCCCTGCTCAAATGGAGTATTGAATAAGTCAAACATGCCCATTAGACACAACTCGAGTGATTGTGGTAGAGGTGGGCGTGGAGGCACTGATGGGTCTCCTCTTCCTTACCACGGTGATCCCTCAGGGGGCTTCTCAAGGCGCTACAGAAAAACCACTAGACCAATGCTGAACATCATGTGTCACTAGGGAGACACAGATAAAAACCACAATGAAACAGATCACAGAGGATTTTTAGGGCAGTGAAACTACTCTATATGATACTACAATGGTGGGATGTGTGTCATTGTATAGTCATCAAAACCCAGAAGATCTACAACTTGAAGGGTGAGCTCTAATGGAAACTATGGACTCTAAGTGATTATGGTGTGTCAGTGTAGGACTATCAATTGTTAGCATGTGCCACTGTGGTGGAGGACATCATAGCAAGGAAGGTTGTGCATGTATAGGGACAGGAGGTAGATGGCAACACTCTGGAATCTCTGCTCAATTTTGCTGTGAACCTGGACCGGCTTTAAAAAATTAAAAATTTAATTTAAAAATGTAAGCTTATTAATTTAAAACCCCCTTTTAAAAAGCACAATGAGATACCACTTCATACCCACTAGGTAGCTATAATTTAAAAAAAAAAGACAAAACAAATGGTGGAAAATAAGGGTTAGCAAGGATGTGCTAAACGTGGTATATACATGCAGTGGAATATTATTCATCAATAAAAAGAAATGAAGTAGTGATACATGCAACAGCATGGACAAATCTCAAAAGCATGATGCTAAGTGAAAGAAGCCTGATGAAAAAGGTCATGTATTCCATGATCTATTTACATGGAATATCCAGAACAGGCAAATCCATAAAACAGAAAGCAGAAAGCAGTGGTTACCAGGAGCTAGAAGAAGGGGGGACTGGGGAGTGAAGGCTCAATGGGGATGGGGCTTCCTCTGGAGTGATGAAAATGTCTTAGTACTAGATGGAGGTGATGGTTGCAAATGTTCCAAATATCTCAGAATTATACACTGAACACAGTTAATTTTATTTTCTGCAAACTGTATTTCAGTTTAAAACAACAGACTAGGAGCTCTCTACATTCTTTCTAGCTCCAATGCTCTTGCTGTCCTGTGCCATGGCCATGTATCATCTGTAATTCTGAAGCGGGTTGGCGCATGCAAGTACCCAAGAAGAGTCCCAATAGCCCTTATCACCATTATTCACTGAGCCCTGACGAAGTCTCTGAAGGGAAAAAAGCCACCCAGGAAAGGTAATTTTTAAAAGGATAAAGTACAGAAAGGGCCAGAGCATGAAACACAAAGTATGAATAAAACATAAAACAGGGCTGGGGAGTGATAGGTACCGTAATGGAAGGTCCCTGAATTCACCAGACTATCTCCTAGAGTAATGGAGACAATTATACAGTTGGAGAGTTAAATAGGGAGCCATTCCTACCCAAAGCCAAAGGGTTGGGCTCTTCATTGCTTATAAAGATTGAAAGAAAAGACCCTCTAGGACTTCAAGGGGTCTGCAGAAAGATCAGAAGAGAAGTCTAGACCTATGCTGTCCGATATGGTAGTCACTAGCCATATGTAGCTATTGACCACTTGAAACATGGGTAGTCTGAATCAATATGTGCTTTAGTATAAGATACAGACTTTTTTTTTTAAAGAGTGTAAATATCTCATTAATCGTTTTCAGATTAATGTATGACAAAATGATCATATTTTAGATATATTGGATAAAATAAATATATTATTAAAGTTAATCTCACCTGCTTTTTTTTTTAACTTTTTTAAGTGACTACTAGAAATTTAAAAAGTATGTATATGGCATTATATTTGGCTTGGACAGCACTGCTCAGTGGACCATTGTACTACTCCTCCAGGGCAGAAGTGGCGCTGTCCAGGGTCTCTTGGCAAAGACCACCCAGCCTAAAGCACCATCTGGGCACTCAAGCTCCCCAAATAACTGCTGGGGAAATGTGAGCACATCTTATCCCAAGACAGCACAACAAACAGAATCCATTAAGCAAAGCAAATTTTGCTTGTGGCCTGGATACAAACACAGGTGCAGCGAGAGCTTCAAGCCTTTTCAAGCAATTCCATTTTCTCAGAAGGATGGTATGTCCACAGCATAGTGTCAGGGCAGGAGGGAGGTCCCGTATGCCCTTCCCCAACATCTCAATATGTCTCTCAGAATCCCAGAGGGTAGATGGAATAGCGTTTTTGAAATCGGCCAGGAAAATTGTGAAATGTTTATTTGATGGCAGGGTAAAAATTGTACATTTTCTGGTAAGGTAGAAAATAAGAACAAAGATCCAAATAGCCAGTCCCTCACACCGCCATTTTAGTCACAGTCCGCCTGTGCTTTTGGCTGTGTTACAATATGAAATAAATCCCTTTATAATCCCTCACAGTGGCTCCAAAAAAAAAAAAAAAGTATTTTCACAAGCACCAGAGCAGACCCTTTGGGCATTTCTTCCCGCAAATGCTCATCTCTGCTCAAACCTCTTCCCCACCCCACACCCCACCCCCGATTGCATCCTTTTACAATACAGTGAACTGAAAGGATCTAGCACTGGTTCTGTCAAGTGGGGATGGGAGGTGGGGAAATATAGGGAGTGGTCCAAAAAGGAATCGCTCACGCAAGCTCAATATCCTCCCCAAACTCTCCATGATCCTTCCCAGGTCACTCACCTCTGTTCATTTCTTCTTCCAACCGACACGTGGAATTTCCTGTTTTCTGCCTCTTGTCATGCTCTCACATTGACGTTACCTAACACATCACGTAGTTCTTAGGGTCTTTGAGCGGCATGACACTCCCCCTGAACCCTCATCCCCGTTCATAGCTCCGTATAACTTCATGTAACACTCAATAAATATTTGTTGAATGACTGAATGAAGTTGAATCTGGTATTTGCCAACTCTGATAAAATAGAGGGAATCGATGCCAGCCTCCCTACTAGACAGAGAAACCGGACAGCTATATAAAATGATCTGAAGGGAAAATTGCATCCAACACTTTACTTCCAGGTCTCTGAAGGAGGCTGTTATAACAATGGACTATAAATACAGGGTGAATGGTGTATCTGTAAGGAAGCAATTCCAACAGTGGTCTGGAAGAGCCAAGAAAATCCAGCTTCTTCTCCCCGAGTATATACACAGGTGCGCTGTGTGGAATGAAATCCACTTAACTTGATTTTATGGACAGTGATTCATGCAAACTCAGCTCCAAACTGCTCAGCACGGCTCAGTTAAATAAATTACAGCAGGAGTAAGCCAGCCAGCAGTAAAGGCAAAAGACAGAAAATAAACTTGAGGTTGAGGACTGAAATTTTTGGAGTGCCTGCCCTGCCAGCATCATCTTTCTTCTGGGGGATTCTGAAGGGACCTCGGTGGTCTTCAAGGTCAAGGCCGTGATTTGACTGATAGGGTAACTGAGGACCATGGAAGATGGAGTACATGTCCAAAGTTACTTAAAGAGTGATTGACAGAATCAGGGCTCCCGGGTCACAGGTCGGAGCATTTCTTCATTTCGTCAGGCTCCTGAGTGTGTTGTTCACTGCCATAGGGCCAGGCACACCGAAGAGACCCGATAGACATTCGTTGAATTAACGAATGACTGAATCTGCTAGGCTGGGGGTAGTGAGTCAGCCTGAGGGTTAGAAGGGGGGAGGAAAGATGAAAGATGACCCTCTAGAATAAACACCCGAGTGTTTAGGGATGGAAGGGCTCCCCCTTAGATGCTCAGTGTTCCAACTCCCACCTGGGAAGACACAACCAGCCCCCTACTCTGGCCTCCTCTCTGTTGTGTGTGACAGGCCTGCCACAATGCTCCATCCCTCCCTTTAGTGACTCCCCCTGAGGCCTCTAGTTCCTTCCTTTAGGACTAGGGCATCACTGCCCAGGAATGGGGATACGTCAGTGGGGATGACTTTGCCTCATTAACGCCTTAGCACCTACTGGCCCTGAGCATGCAGTCGTACTATAGTGACATCCTTGGGGTGTTCTGTGAGATACCATCACATTCTTAAAATAAATTACCCATATCTATTTTTTTCCTAAGCTAGCTGGAATTCTTTTTCTTCCTTGTAACGAAAAGATTCTTACACAAAATAAAGGCTCTCAGTAATTGACGCAGTGGATAGATAAATCTAAGGTATGGCAGTTTTAACACATGGCTACAAATTTTTTGACAACTGTCCCATCAAGAATTGAAATCTACCTACTTTCCCCTTGGATCTAAGCAGACTCGTGATGGTCTCAACCAATAGAGTATGAGAGATGTGAAGGCATATATGAGTCTTGAGGATAAGCCATAAAAGGCCATGCAGCTTTCAACTCATTCTTGGAGCACTGAGCTACCCCATAAAAAGCCCGACTGCCATGAAGCTATCATACTCTGGACAGGCTACGTGTTGGTGTCAATAGTCCCCAGCCCAAGCACTAGGCTTATGTGAAGGAAGAAGCTTTTAGGTGGCTCTAGCACTTGCCATTCAAGTCCTCCCAGCTGAAGGTCCAGCTCTCCAGGAGCGGTGACAATCCATCCCACCACGCCATCTCTAAATTCCTGACCTGTGGAACATACAAATAGAAGAAAAAAATGCTGATTGTTTTATGTCATTCCGTTTGGGACAGTTTGGTATGCAACAATGAATAACTGAAACAGAAGTGTATAAAGGAATAAGAAAAAGGCCAAGAGTATGAACATTGTTCAGCCGGCGTATAGAAAGGAGGCACCACGGAATTCCAGTTATCAGTCTGAAGACACAGGAGGCTGGTAGCCTTGGGGCAGGGATAGGAGTTGGCATAGGTGATTTGTTATGGAGAAATATTGTCTTCTTTGGTCTACACCTGGGCCAGCTCTGGGAGGAGACCTCTCTGTAAGAAAGCTGACACAGGGAACAAGCAGCCTGCTCTTTGATGTGCTTTAGAGGTTCCAGCTTGCTTCCTCAGCCACACTCCTCAAGACCATGAGCATCAGATGGGAGGGGAGGCATTGTAGTTTTTCAAATGCTCCCATGCCTGGAACCCGAACTCTTTCGGTTGCAAGGGACAGAAATCCAAGTTAACTAGCACAACCAATATATGAACACTATGACATGTAGCTTGTGATCAAAATGCAACTTTCAATTTTACTCAGTGGAGAGTGATGGCAACACACTATCCCTGAGTGGTCCAGCAGTGAAAGGCTGCTGTTGGAATGAAGTTGGGTATTGTCTTGTCCATCCTCTTGGAGCATAGTTCTCATGCGCTTCAGTAAATGGACATCTTTCTTAGGTGACAGCTTGACATTTTGCTGTGCTGAGGCCAAGTTATACCAGAGTCTCTCCACCGTCATAGCCTACTAGCTAATACTCTGTCCATTAGATATAACTACCATAGTAGGTATTATCTGTTATCACAACCATGCTATAAAACAAATAACCACAGAACTTCAGTGCCATATAGCAATTGACATTCTGCTCACGAGTCTCTGGGTCAGTTGGGTGGTTTCACTGGGCTTAGAGGGATCATTCACACATCTACACTCAATAGTAAGTTGGCTTAGGAGGCTCGGCTGATCTTGGCTGGGCCGGGCTCTCTCACATATCTGAGGCTTTGACCTGGCTTTGCTTTCCATGTCTTATTCACCATCAGGCTAGCACAGGCTTATTCCCATCATGATCGAGGACCAAGAGGTAGAGCAAAAGTCAGCAATGTCTCTTGAGGCCTAGACTTGAGACAAGCACACCATCACTTCCACCACATTCTATGAGCCAAGGCAAATCACAAGATAAGCTCATGCTCAAGGGTTGGAGAGATATCTTCACTCTTGAGTGTGGGGTAGGAACCTGCAAAGGCAAATTGCAAAAGGCATGTATTAGGAAGAATTAGAGCCATCTCTGAAATCAGTTTCCCATATAATATTTGCCACTTGGCAGCAAAATAATTTTATATGTAAAGTTTAGCAACATGCCTAAGACAGGTTTGCAGTACACTGGAATGCCAAGGTGCACAGAGAATTAGGGGTATAATAGTTGAGAACTGGGAGTATGGAGTCGGGACAGCTGGATTCCAATTCCTACTCTACCACTTACTAAATGAGCTCGGGCAACACTCTTAGCCTTTCCACGTCTCAGTATCCTCACCTAAAAAATGGGCACAATAACAGCCATCCAGGTCATAAGGTTATAAAGATTAAGTGGTAACATCTACTATGAAATGCTTAGCACAGTGCTCACCATGAAATAAGTGTTCAGTAAATAATAAATGATAATTACTAATTTCATCATAAGGAGTCAAAGCAGGAGGTGTACTGCCTAGATCTACCCTGACACCATTGCTTCTATCACTCCTTTCAGCTCACCCTCAGGAAAGCCACTGAGTTCTGTGAAAGGTGGTAGGCAGATTCATGGAAGGAGAAAAAAAATATATGAAGGATCAGTGCTCGTATTCATTCATTCATTCATTCATTCATTATATGTCCCTATGTGCTTTCCAATTTGCCTCCAAAAAACAATAGTTTTGAAGGGTGCTGGCATTAGCAAATAATTTCAGATGTGCCCAGAGAGTTAGTCCCAAGGAATTTCAGTGCATTATTGCTGATAATAGTAAAAACCAGAAATCACAGGAGACTGACCAAATGAATTATACCTTTTTATAGCGAAATACAATGTGGCCATCAAAAATTGCCATGTAAGATATCTAATGATGTAGGAAGATGAGGTGGAGAGGTATTGCTGAGAGCAAAAAGCAAGACACTAACAGTGCATATAGGGTGATCTGCTGTTTGGGTTCTCTCGCATTACCTAGTGCAATTGTCGGCTGCAGGGATTCCATCATTCCTTCTTGATCCTTGCTGATTCAGGAGGTGGACATTTTGGCAGCCTCTTCTCCCATGAAAATATGGTTTTCCAGATTTCAATCATTTCGTGCTTCAATCTCCGCCTTATTCTAAATCTAATCATGAATAAACACAAAAAAGTGCTCAGCTTCCCCAATAGTCAAGCACAGGAATATCAAAACTATACTAAGATACCACCACACAGTTAGCTATGGCTAAAATAAAAAAATACTGATAATTCCAAGTGTTACCGAAGAAGGGGTTTGGTGGCAACTTACACACACCCCTTTGAAATCGGTTTGGCTGGCGCTATAAAATTCAAATATGCATGCCAGCTCTGTGCATGACCCGGCAGTTCACTCCTAGTTGACTCTCAACAGAAATGTGTGTGCAGGGCAGCCCGGGTGGCTCAGCAGTTTAGCGCCGCCCTTGGCCCGGGGCGTGGTTCTGGAGACCCGGGATCCAGTCCCACGTTGGGCTCCCTGCATGGAGCCTGCTTCTCCCTCTGCCTGTGTCTCTGCCTCTCTCTCTCTCTCTCTCTATGTCTATCATAAATTTAAAAAATCTAAAAAAAAAAAAAAAGAAATGTGTGTGCATATGCACTGAAAGACACACATGGGAATGTTCATGGCAGCATTTTTCATAGTAGCGAGACTGGAAACAACCCAAATGTCCATTTATAGTAAAACTGACAACTTGTGATATAGTCATTACTATAGAGTAATGGAAATGAATAAGGTACAAGCAACAAAGCGAAGTAGAACAAAAGAAGCCAGACATAAAAATATATGCACATGGCCCTATTCATGCACACACACACATAAGTAGTTCTGTTTATGTAAAGATTAAACATTTAGGACTATAGTCTTGGAAGCCAGCATAGTGGCTAACTTTGGGAAGGTTGGACAAGCCGTGGTTGGGGAAGAGCATGAATGGGGTAATAATATATTCTTGACCTGGGTGCTAGTCACATGTTATATACTTTATGATAACTCGTTGGGCAGTATACTAATAATTTCTGCGTACTTCCTGTGCATGTGACCTACTTTCTAATGAACCTTTTTAAATAAAACAAATTTAGGGGCATCTGGGCAGCTCAGTTGACTTGGTTTTGGCTCAAGTCATGATCTCAGGGTCCTGGGATGGAGTCCCCATTGGCCTCCGCACTCAGCAGGGAGTCTGCTTGTGGATTCTCTCTCTCCCTCTCCCTCTGGGTGCAGCTTGCTCTCTCTTTCTCTCTAAAATAAATAAATAAATAAATTTTTAAAAAAATAAAATAAACAACATGGCTCGTGCAATAAGACATGGCATTAGAGCACTTTCTAGGAGTTACTGTCTAACAAACTGAGATTGTCTGTCTTTGTGATTCCTCAGGGGGACAAGAGAGAGTCCCTCTGAGAGTGGCCTGAGTCCCCAGGGGAATTGGGAGTGATGCATAAACAACAGGCACAGTCCGGCTCTTGAATCTGGAAGCAAATTCAGCCTAACGGAAACCCCAGTCAGGGAATTTCTTTGAGGAGCTCGGAGAAGGTGGGAGACCCACCCCAAAGCACAGGCCCGGGTGGCTCCCGGGAGCCCCTCCCGAGGCCTGTGTAGCCTTTAGGCTGAACAAAGCCCTTCCCATCCCCACCAAGGAGCTGTTGTTTCCAGAGGCCTGGTGGAACAGCTAACTGTAAGCCAGGGGGAGGAAGTTACACAATGGATGTTGAAATGTAGGCTTGTTGAAAAGTTGTCACTCGAGTAATGAATGCCCTATTTCCTGTTTTTTTGCCGAAAGTTAAATGCTGGGCATAATTAGCTAGTAAAAAAGCAAGCTTGGCCGCAGAACAAAAATAGCACATTTTGGGAGCCCGGGCCAATTAAAATTGTTTATGCAGCCATTTAGCAATATTTTTCTCCAAACTATTATGACCGGGAAATATGCAGCATGAGACTGGAAGGCAAGCTCCTCGGAAGAAAAATGGCCCACACACTGATCCTTTAAACAGCCTGCTGTTCTCAGGGGATTTTATAATAAGAATGAACACTTCCATCCTCCTGAACTCCCTGGGCCTCCTCGCGATCCTGAGACCGGCATCACTCACCCTCTGTAGCAGGCAGCTGTTGATGAGGTTCTGCAACCGGCTAATGTTAAGATTAGCCAAGCTCCCCCATGTGTTAGAGACGCCAGCCACTACCGACTGGGCCGCCTGGCGCAGTCATGTAAATCATCTGGCTGATGCCGTGGTCACACTGAGCGGATGAAACATTGTTGTTAATGCCCGGACAGCCTGGCTGGTGTCAGGAGTAGTTGCTGGAACTCGGGGAGCTTGCCCTTGGCACAGTTTGTCACGACGCCAGTTCCTCCTCTCTGCGCTCTGTCTCCAGCACTTTCCATGTCTCCAGTGATCTTCCACCCCGAGTAGGCAGGTTCCATCTCCCTTTCCCTCTCCAGCCTCCGGGTCAACACCCACTTTGAGATCCTTCATTTACACTCAGGTGTAATGGACTGATCACAGCTCTGGAAGCCATCAGGACTCCTAGCTGAGAGATGCACTTTGGTTATGGAATTGCAGGCACTGAGTTAGGGGATGGGGTGAGCACTTGGGAGGCAAGGGCCTTCTCAACATCCCTAAAGTTTCACCCAAGGGAAATAGGCTATTTGACTTATCTCACCAGGTTACCCCCCCCCCCCCCTTGGCTGAATGCCTCCTTTGGCTGACAGAAGAGAGATCTTTGGAGACCTTCACCTGGCTGTAGACATTGTCTCAGACACCACACGCATAGTCTTAGCCTGGCCACCCCTGCGCACCCCCAGCCAGAGTTCTCCATCTCCCCAGCCCTGAGGCATCGAGGTGAGCACCACCCATCTGGGAGACTGACTGTGGAAAGTCTTTTGCCGTCCCTAGGTCGGACAGGAGGACTCCAACAGCAGAAGAGCCATCTCTTGTCTTTCTGCTCACGTCCGGTTCATTTCATGTTCCTTCATTCATACATAGTATTTATAAAATAAGTTTCTATATGGATCCAAAATAATAATTCAGCTTACTAGTAAGAGCTCTCCTTGGCTTGATCCCAGCTTCCCCGTCTCACCCTTCCTCAGACTAGTCACCCTCTTGAGTTTGCCAGGAATGTCTTTCTTCTGAAGCACACGCTGTACTCTTCTACTTCTATGCTTTGTTCAGACCCTGTTCCCTGCCTTTGCTCCTTTCTCTCCATGTATCTGAATCTGTCCCGTCATGTGAGGCTAACTTGGACCCTCCCCCCTTCTTGCCCACAAAGCCCTCTCTGACCACTTCTGGCTACAATGGTCTACTACATGTCTGAACTCCCGTAGCATTTCTTCTCTCAGCCTACACATGGCCTTTGGTCAAAAACTGCCTTTGATGTGCCCTGCATTCTCTTGAACACTTTCTCTTTGGATAGAAAGTAGAGCATAGTGTTGGCCTCCCTCCCTCCAGCCTATGAGCACTGGAGTCAGGAGGGGACCTCTGGTCAGCAGTTTCCGGGTCAGAACTAAATGAAGACCTGCCCCCTGGGTCCCCACAGGAATTTCCTGTTGACACCCCCACCCCCTGCCTTCCATTTCCTCTCCTCCAGGCCTCACCTCTGAATCATGACTTTCCCTGCTAGCTCTTCCATTCTCTTTCTCCCCTCCATTCAATACCCATTGCAAGGCTTCAGATAAGAACAGTTGATGAGATCAGCTCCTGGAGACCTTCTTCTGGTTCTACAAGTACATGTGGTACAGTGGCTGTAACTCTTTGCAGTTAGCCAACCAGTGACCTCAAAAGGTCATCAGCCCCTTGTCACTACATTCATTCATTCAATCAATATTTTCCATGCCCTGTGCTGGGCCTCAAGGACACAGCAACAAACAGATCCCAGGCGCTGGCTCCTTCTTCAAGGAGCTGGCTATCTAGAAGGTGATCCAGGCAAGTGAACAAGCAGTGACAGGACACAGTCTGTCCGATGGGAGAGGTTTAATATTTCCCCTATGGATGAAATTCTGTTCTGTTTAACAATATCTGTTGAGAACCACAAAACTGTTCTGTCGACCTTTCCAGAGGCTGTAGTTCCTTTGCGGTACACCCAAGTCTTAAAAACTCTCTGGTTTTTCCATTACCTATTAAACTTAGTAACAATCCTTTAAAAAGAGGCAGCCACATCACTTAGCAGGATTCTTCATGTACTTCAATATAATAATTAGGTCATGCTTCTAGCATTGCCTAGTGTTTAAAATGATGCTAGAAAGTAATAATTCAGGTAATAATAATACTAGTTATCACCTACTAAACATGTAGGTGTCCAGTGCCAGGAGCTTTCACAGGCCTCATGGAGAGATCTGAAGGCCAGAGGGGCTTTTTTCCATACCCCAAGACATTAGCATGTCCTTTAAGGCTATGGCTCCCTGCCCCCTGCCCCATCTGTTCACCTGGTGAGCTTCCATTATTTTTGCCTGACCCACACCCATTGCATCCTCTTCTGGGGTCATGAGTCTCCGTTGGTAGGGAGAGAACATCCAGCTGCCTCACCCTCCTTTGGCCAAAACCTAGTGCTTCAAACTAGACTCCACTGACACTCTTTCCCTTAACCTTGCTTCCTGGGGCTCACACAGCCTCACTGTTGAGTTCTGAAGTAACTTCCCACCCGCTAGGCCCTACTCTGCTTACATTCACACAGTTGATTACTGTGGCTTGTAACCAAAGAACCATAACCCAAACTGTCGTTCATTGCAACCTGGTACAGTCTTCTCATTCCTTTGTTCCGGAGACAACAAGCTGATGCTGTCTGGAATTTGCAAATTCTGCTCAGCACTCTGTGGAAGGAGGAGAGACTCAGACGCCAGGGCCATGGACCGTGGGACGTTAGAGAAAGGAAGTGCCTGACAAACAGCAAACGTGCCAAATGAATGCTTTCAGAGAAACGAGGGTTGCCTGAACACTATTGATTGTAGGCTCACTAATGGTTCGGGCTGTGAGGCTGGGTGTGACAGCTCAGCCTCACTCCGTGCTGTAATATACCGCCAAGTCAGGCCTATTTTCCGGTGTCAGCAGGGAAATGGGAGACTATTAAGGACGCACCTTATCAGGAACTGAGCTCAGTGTCACTGGGGAGACGGTGGCAATTAGCATGATGGAAGCCATGAAGCAGCCCCAGCTCTGGGCCAGGTGCGGAAGAAATTAGTAGGAAGCCTCTTAACTGACTGGTCAGCTTAGGCTCCAACAGGGAGGGGGGGCCCCCCCAGCAAATGCTGATGCTCCCTTTTCTCTGGCTGGAAAGACCTCCACCCCTTCTAGGTACCTTGTGATCTGCTCTCTGCACACACATCCATTGGTGATCGTCTATCTAGTCTCCCTGCCCCACTTACACAAGCAATGACGAGCCCTCTCATTTGAAGGGTGCTCTCACGTGGATTATGCCGGTCAGACAGTAGAGTCATTGGCCCAAGTTTTGGAGACTGGAGTGTCTGGGACAAATGGGTGAGTAAGTCGGCTACTATCTTTCCCTCTGGGGCTCTCAAGCTGGAGGGAGCCACAGGTGAGCGTGTGAGGGGCCTTCTTTTGAAGAACTTCCCATGCAAGTGTCATCACTTCTCTGCCCTCCCATTCCAAACACACACAAGGCCAAGGAAACGGATACGGCCTGTAAGCTAAGAGGCCCATTTCCTCTTCTACATGAGTTTGCTGTATGGCCTCAGAAAAATCCCTTTGCCTCTCTGAGTTTTGGTTTTCTCAACTATAAAATGAGGCAATTACTAGACGAGCTCTGAGTTAATCCAGGTCCTCCAAGAAGCAGGAGCCAAGAGGGGCTGAACACACTAGGATGTTATGAGGGAGAATGCCTGTGGGAGAAAATGTGGAGGAAACTGAGAAGGGCTGGGGGTGCCCTCAGACCAGGATGCCAGCCTGACTCTGAATCAAGAAGAAGGAGGAGGACGTGTAACTGGAAGCATCCCAGATGCCCTAAATCTAAGGAAAGGCCAGTGAGGCTGTCGGGGAGTCCTTGGGGCAAGTAGGGCTGTCAGAAGCATCCAGTGTCTCCCAGGGACAGGCCTGCCTTAGCATCTGTGCTGTTCTGTCCTCGGGGAGCAGCCAGTGGGGAGCGTGGCCTCAGAGTAGACGCAGGGGTGGATTTCAGAGCAAGCAGCTGCGGCCTCCTGTGGTGGGAGGCCTACGAGGTGCAATCTTCACCCCGTGTGCTTTGCTGTCTAGTGTTGTAAGAACCCTAGAGATAGGCCGGCAGCCCCAGACCCATGTCACCCTGAGCGGGTCTGGCTGGGCACCGTGCATAGCAGCTGCTCGGGGCACTCTCCGATGGCAAAGTTGGCAGGATGTTTGCATTCATGTGACACATTGGGATAAAATGCTTCCTGTCTTCCTATTTTTGGCCTTGCTTTGGTCTTCAGAGGAGGGAAGTAGGGGCTCCAGTTTCCCGGCTGTCATCTTTGTTTGAAGTGAAGCCAAACACTAGAGGCCCTACCCTGCTTACGCCTGTCCTGCCTTTCCTGGATGCCCCCACGCCTGGACCCTCCGTGCACATGTCCACACGTCCGTGCATGGGAAGCGGTATGCCTTTGAGCTCGGGGCTCAGAAAAACCTTGATCTGAGTTTCCATTCCCCACCTTCCTGGCTGCATTACCCTGTGCAAATGACCACTTCGGTAAGCCCTGCCACTCTTATCTACAACAAGGAGGGAAATCACACCTATCTCTTAGGGTTATTGTGAGAATTAAACAAGACAGGGCACATAAAGTTTTAGCACAGCGTGGCACATAGTACATGCTCGATAAATGACACTTAGTAGCGGTGTCACCTGCTGTCAGTATTGTCATTCCTGTCCTCAGTATCATCCTCCAGTGAGAAGACACTAAGTTCTCAGAAATCTCTCCCGTGCCCAAGGAGCATTCAGACAAGGGCAAGAACATGTAAGAGCCACACTAAGATTAGTGGCTAGGTTATGGGGTCCACTTGGGACATTTGTCACAGTCAGGGACTGTCTCGTTCATTTCATGCCTTCGACGGGGCTTCCCTCTGGTGCCCGAGCATCTGGCTTCCCGAGCTCACGGGCAACGCACCGTAATGTGTAGAGACGGTGCTCCTGGCCTGCACAGAGGACATGCCAGTCACTGAAAGGACCAGAAAGGAGAGTGCCGGTCCAGGGTGATGACAGACGGAGCAGGAGGGAGAGGTGGGCCGGCCAGGCCGGGTGATGAAGAGCCCTGTAAACCATATTAAAGCACTGGACCTGGTCCTGAGGGCAACGGCTGGTGCCCTTGATGGGTTTCAAGCCGGAGCGCTATGTAATCAGATTTGTCTGACGGCTTCAACACGCTCGACCCACATGAGCCCCCTTCCCTGGGGAAGACCTGTGCCCTGGAGAGGCAAATAGGAAGAGAAAGGCCTGGAATCGCACCCACCCCTTAGAAGCACTGCCCACTCAGACTTTCCCTGACCTGTCCTCCATCTGAACAAAGGCCCCGCGGCCAGCTGGAGAGGAGCCGGGTTGATTACTCACAGTTCCCTTCCCGGGAGGACAGGCGCTGATGTGTTTTCTCTTGATAACACTGGCTCCTTTCGAGCAATAGGACTTCCTGTCTGATCGGAGCCCAATTACTGTACCTCCAAAGAGAAAATGCTTTAAACAAATCCAGTTTTAGCCCTCCGTGAAAACGGAGACGTTTGCTCACTGATCTACCATTAGCCCTGAATTTAAGGAAGAATGGGTACTTGGGACTCCCAGCGACCAGAACGAGGTCCCCAGATCTGTTTGGTAAAGGATTCCAGTGGCCAAAGGGAAAGGGGATCTTCCCCCAGGGAATCTGCTCCCCTGCCCCCTATACCAAACTGGGCCTGGAGCTGCTGGCTTTCCTGGCTCCCCCACCCTTCATGAGGGGCCAGGGGCCTATGAGGAGCGAGTTGATTGGATCAACTCAGGGCGAGTCCAAGCTGCTCTGGTCAAACCCGGTGGCCCTGGGTCTGTTTACATCAGATCATGAGGAAACCTGCATGAAGACAATTGTTACCCAACGGCCATCGGTAAAAACTGCCTTTTTTCATACCTTGGGAAAATATGAAGACTGGAACTTCCACCCCTTAATAAGCACTCCTACCAGAGACCATTAGTTGTTTTCACTATCTTTCCAGTATCATCTGGACTATATCCCTCACTCCTTGTTTGTGCTTTTAAGACCAAGAGAAAGATCTTTCTCCCAAAGATCCTATGACACAGGTACTGTTTGTTCTTTTAAGTAGGCTCCTGTACCCATTGGGCGTAGGCAATGCAGGGCTCGATCTCATGACCCTCATGATCATGAGATCATGAGAGATCTCATGATCTCTCACCCCGAGATCGTGACCTGAGCTGAGATTAAGAGTCAGACCCTTAAATGACTGAGCCATCCAGGAGCCTCAACACAGGTACTGAGACTATTCCCATTTTTAAGTGAGATAACTAGGGCATATCCCCGTACCCATAGATCTACGATGGTATAGTGAGGGCGGGGATTAAGTTTACAGTTTGAATTAAGATTGCTAATCAGCTGACTTTGAGATGGGGAGAGGATCCTGGATTATTCAGCTGGGCCCAGTGTGATCCTTTCTAAGTGAGAGTCAGGGTCAAATTTGAAGATGCAACCCCGCTGGCTTTGAAGGCAGAGGAAGAGGACCACGTGCCAAGGGCTTCCGGGGGCCTCTAGGTTCTCTCCCAGAGCCTGCAGGAGGAGTGCAGCCCTCTAACATTGATTTTAGACCCTTGAGACCCATTGTAGGCTTCTGAGTTCCAGAATGGGAAGATAATAAATTGGTGGTGTTTTAAGCCATTAAGTTTGTGGTCATTTGTTACAGCAGCCACAGGAAATGAACACACTGGTATTGAGTGTATAGTAGTAAACACAATAAACATGGGCTCGGCTCTTAAGAGCTTTGCTGGATATTGCCAATGTCTGCGGACTCTGAGTTCCGTCAGCAGTTCCTAAAGCACATTAGGCGGCGGGAGCCCTGCCCTTTCTGGAGCCCAGGGCCTGCTGGTGGTACTCAGTGCTCTCCTTGCCCTATTTAACTTTAAACTCCTTCGGCTTCATGGAAAATATTAAGTATTGGGGCACCTGGGTGGCTCAGTCGGTTAAGCATCTGCCTTCGGCTCAGGTCATGATCTCGGGGCCCTGGGCTCGAGTCCCCCGTTGTTGGGCTCCCTGCTCAGTGGGGAGCTTGCTTCTCCCTCTCCTCTCCCTTGGTGCTCTGTCTCGCTATCTCTGTCTCTCTCCCTCAAATAAATAAATAAAATCTTTTGAAAGAAAGAAAGAAAATATTAAGTATTTTCTAGGGTTTGGGCCCACACTGAGTGTTTTGCATACATGCCTAATTTCACCCTGACCACAGAGTCTGTGGGGCTGAGAGATATTCTTATCCCTATTTACCAGATGAAGAAAGTGAGGCCCTGGGAGGAAAAGTGACTTTCCTAAGAGCACACAAGTAAGTGGTGGGTGTGAACCCAAGGCACCTGCCTCTCAACCCACCCAGGCTGTCAGCCTAGCAGCTGTTGTTCTATCCTCCTCGAGAGGGGCACCCTAGCTCCACCTCCCCACCCCCCTCACATCTGAAGGCAGTCGCAGGACCTGCTGTGGGTTCCAGTAATAGGGTGGAGTCCCCTGTTCTCGGGCAAACGCTGTTCCTACCCATGAGCACGGAGGGGTGTTTTTCAGACAGAAGCCTGGCAGGGGCTGAGATAAGCATGATTCAGGACAGCTCACATGGGGCCATTCTGGATTTAAAAAAAAAACAAAAAAAACCCTTGGCAGAGTGAGTGGCCTAGGACGGCAGTGCGGGGTATTGCCAAGCACAGGGTGAGCGAGGGTGCTCCTCCTGGAGCTCTGGGTCCAGAACCAGCTTCTCAGGAAGCTGGGACTCCGATCCACCCTACCCCAGGCCTTCACCTCTCCCGGCCTCCTGCCTCCCCAACCTTCACCCCATGAGACGCTGTTTCCACCCAGTGAGGGCAACTTGACCTGGCCCTTGGCTGGGGAAGGCTTGGGAGGGGGAGGGTGTGTGCCTGCACCGACAGCCACCACCACCGCAGTAATAATAACTATACCGGCTCCTACTTATTACGTGCTTATAAGCTTTAAAACGATCTCACTCAACCCTCCCTCACGGCCATCATTTGGGGTCGATTGTCTTATCACGGCTCTACAAGTGGGGAAACTGAGGCTCACGAAGGGGACTTCCCAAGGCCACACAGTCAGGAAACGCAGAGCCCGGTGTCCCTGGTTGTGAATCTCGTGCTGGTGCAGAAGGCAGGGAGGCATTTTCCATGGGGATCATTAAGGAGGGCGCCTGCCTGGTTACCTCAAGAGGAAATGGGGGGAGGGGAGGGGTGATCTGGGGCTGCTCTGATGCTGTCTCAGGTGATCCTGGCTCTGGGGAGGCTCCCAGGCCCTCCTGCCCACCCGGGGAGCCTGGCCCCGGACCCGGGGACCGCCCTGGCCAGCAAAGGGTGTGTGTCTGTGGGCCGAGCTGCGCTATCACAGTGAAGCCGAGTGGGGAGGAAGTGACTCAATCATCAAAGGCCTGGTCTTCCTCGGGGAACTGTCCCTAATCACAATTATCCCGCTACAATAATACCATTTCAGAGAGACTGTGAGCCGGGGCACCGTGTAGCCATGTAAACTGTTTCCTGTATCTGCCAAACCCAACAGCATTGGGCAATTAATAGAATCCAGCTAGGCCTCCCGCTCCGATAAGGCCGGAGCAGCGCTGCCGAGGGCCTCGTGCCTTGTTTGTTCCAGTGACGGATGGCCCTCACGCTGCAGAGTCACGCTGGGGGGTGGGGGGGCACGGAGGCCTGGGGGGGTGGGGGGGCCCAGGAGGCCAGCCAGAGCCACACACATTCTGCCCGGCTTGACATTTCGCGGAGATAAAAATGACTTTCATTCTCCTGCTAAACAAAAGTCATGGCTATTCAGGCCACCCCATGCCCCTGGTGGGGAACGGATGATTTGGGATTGAGCAGGACCCCCTGCAGCCTGGAACAAGGACCCACAGACGACAAAGCACTCTGTGAGGCGGCTCAAGAGAAGAAGGAATTAGAAAAAGTTAATACAGCGTGACCTCTAGATCATCCCAGGGCGCTAGGATTTTAGGAACCTCAGATCCTTATAATAAACCGCGTTGCAGGGCACAGAGAAGGCCTTTGGAGAATGACCTCGCCCCACACGGATTCCCGGTGGCTCTCGGCTACAGTCGGGAGGCAACATTTCCCAGGGTGAGGACGTCCCTGAATCTCAGGGTAAAAGTGGTCTGACGGGGGAAGGTGGCCCAGGGACCTGGACTGACTATGGTGCCCGGAGCTCCAAGTCCAATGGGGTGTTAAAACATCAGGATGTAAATTGGTGCAGCCACTATGGAAAACAGTATGGGGGTTTTTCAAAATGCTAAAGATAGCAATTCCACTCGTATTTACCCAAAAGAAATAGAAACAATAACTTGAAAATAAATATACCCCTATGTTCGTTGCAGCATTGTTCACAATAGCCAAGATATGGAAGTAGCCCAAGTGTCCATCGAGGGATGGATGGATGGATGGATAGAGATGTTTTCTTATTTTTTTTAAATTATTATTATTTTTTTTTTAGAGAGAGAGCAAGCAAGCACCGGAGGGTCAGAGGAAGAGAGAAGATCTCAAGTAGACTCCCTGCTGAGTCCAGAGCCCCAAGTGGGGCTCAATCTCATGACCCTGAGATCATAACCTGAGTCAAAATCAAGGTAAGGTGCTTAACCAACTGTGCCACCCAGGCGCCCTGAGTTGTTATTTATATATATTAATATTATTATATATATATATAATGGGATATTATTTGGCTATAAAAAAGGAGGAAATCTTGCCATTTGTGACAACACGGATGGATCTTGAAGGCATCATTCTAAGTACAGTAAGTCAGAAAGAGAAAGACAAATACTGTCCGATCTCACTTACATGTGGAATCTAAGAACAAACAAACCCAAGTTCATAGATACAAGAACAGATCGGTGGTCGCCAGAGGCAGGGATAGAGGGTGGGCAAAACGGGCGAAAGTGGTCAAAGGCACAAACTCTTGTTATAAAATAAATAAGTCCTGGGGATGTAATGTACAGCATGGTGACTAGAGTTAATGCTACTGTGTTGTGCATTTGAAAATTGATAAGTAGATCTTAAAAGTTATCATCACACAAAAAAAATCTGTGAGACGCCTGGTTGGTTCAGTCAGCAGACCATGCGACTCTTGATCTCGGGGTCCGTTCAAGCGCCACGTTGGGCGTACAGCTTACTTAACTAAAAATTAATAAATAGATCAATAAATAAAATAAAAGCAAGAAAAAAATCTGTAATTATACATGATGACAGATGTTAACTAGGCTTACCGTGGTCGTTTCACAATACGTACAAATATCAAATCATGCTGTTGTATACCTGCAACTACTATAATGTCGTTACTATCTTGTATTATTATAGAATATGTCGACTACTATACTGTTAACCAATATGATGTTAACTAGTATAATATCAATTACATCCAATTAAAAGGAAGAAACATGGGACACCTGGGTGGCTCAGTGGTTGAGTGTTTGTCTTTGGCTCAGGCGTGATCCTGGGATCGAGTCCCACATCAGGTTCCCCACAGGGAGCCTGCTTCTCCTTCGGCCTGTGTCTCTGCCTCTCCGTATCTCTCATGAATAAATAAATAAATAAAGTCTTTATAAATAAATAACCACCACTCTTCCCCCTTTCTATTTTCTTTTTGGTGACCAGCACCCACATTTTCTTGTCAACGGGTATGGTGCACTCATTTTCTTACAAAGCATCAAGTGTCTACATGCTCTGGGGTAAAAGTTGACTAATTAAGTTTGACTCGTTTGGGACCCTTCAGCCAAATTCCCAAGAAGTCACGGCCGATTGAGTTGAAGGTGTGATTCTGACTGTCTTCTCAGGGGGAGTGACTGCAGGGCTCGCTCACTTTCCTCCTCCCAAGAACAATGCAAATGAAGGCAAAGGGATTTTTGCCGAGCTAGGCCAGATGAACCTTTGGGGAGGAGGGAGTGAGGCCAGAGGATGTGGGTGTTTTAAAATTGGCTCTCACTTTGCGGGAAGACTCTCTCCCAAGATGATTTGCAAATTGTACTCAAATGTAGTAATTTCCCCCAATTTGGGCGTTTTCTGTTGTTAGTTGCTGTTCTGTGTTGGGGCCCATTCTGACGAACTTTCTTGGGAGAAATTTCTTTTAATGGTCTAATAGCGTTTATGCTCTAATAGGAAGGAATGGGAGGTAGAGGGGAGGCAGAGGGGAGCAGGGTGCTGTAGCAGAATGGGTAATAGCTTGGTGGTTAGGATTTGAGTCCCAGCTCTGTACTTCCTCGCTGTGTGACTTGGGGCAATTTATTTCACTCCTCTCAGTGTCAGTCTCCCGATCTCTAACAGGGTGATAATTGTAGGACTTAATGCCCAAGATTGTCATGAGGATTAAGTGGTCATGCCCACAAAGTAGTTAGTTCGGTCCTTGGTGCATGTAAGTGCTGGAAACCCACATATTGAGCTACTAATGAATGGCTTTTAATTGTTTGTCATATTAGATTCTCTCTCTCCCCTACTCCCAGCATCCAGCTCTTTCTCACAAACAGCAGGCCTAGGGAACATCCCTCATTACATATCTGAATGGAATAAACGACCATACCCAGGCCAGGCTTGAACACTTCCAGAAAGGTGGCTCATTTCCTTTTCAGAAAGTTCTGGTTGATGGACCTTTCTTGCTGTCATTGAGTCCAAGGTTGTGTCTCTGGAGCCATCGTTTGGTTCTTGCTGTGCTCTCCAGAACCGTAGGAAATTTAAGTCCGATCTCTGTGGCGGTCTATGTGGAAATGCTTCAAATATTTGAACAGAACTGGCACATCCCTTCTGAGACGTCTCCACCCAGAAAGCTTGAGTCCTTCACCAGACTGGCTACTCTCATTGGAACCTGTCCCCCTCACGCATGCATCTCTTTCTCTCTAGTGGAAGGGTGAGTTCAAAGAAACTGGAAGACTCAATTCCATTGCTAAGTTTCACGTCTTTTTGTTACTGAGGTGAATTTCCACGTCAATGGCACCGAAACAGCTGGAAGTGGCTGCTCCATGGGAGCTGGCCCAGATATCAAGCGCACCCCCAATGTCCTGTGACTGGTGGAGCATCTCCTTCACCAGAAGTACTGGAGGTAGCCTGAATGGAAAGATGACTGGGCCTCTCCGAAGTGGAGCTGTGGCTCAGCCTCCCCAAGGCCAGGCAGCAGGTGGGACAGATAACCGCTAGATAATGGCCTTGAGGAGCCACACGAAGACCAGCACTAATCTCCGGGGCCCTGTTGTGTGAGCATCTGGAATCTGGGCAAGGAATGCTCCAGTCTTTGAACCTTCCCCTCGCTCCTCTACACACAACAGTTAGCTGCTTCTGCAGATAATCTTCAGTCTCAACTTTGTCACATCTAGTTCAAAGGCCATGGCTAATCTCAACTTTCCCTTGCTACCGGATGAAGATTTTAATCCAAATCCCAAGGCCCAGCGACATACTGAACAATAGTGACTATCACACAAACTTGAGCCTCGGGTTACTTCGGTGTTTTGTGCTGTCCTTCACTCTCCAGCTAATATCACGTGTACGACACTGGTGACACCAGACGTGTGGGCTTATTCCCACACCAACCAGTTCTTTACACCGGACAGGCATCCTGCAATTCAATTTGGTTCTGATACTCCCTACAGGTCCCACAAGACTGTCCTTATTCAGACATCAATGGTAAGTCCCAGCGTGCCCCTGGTACTTATGACTGACTTATAAACCCCCTCTCTGGGTTTGATAATTTGCAAGACCAGCTCACAGAATGCAGGGAAATACCAATTTATGTTTCCTGGTTTATTATATAATAAAGAATATGCTAAAGGATACAGAAGAATAGCTCAATGAAGGACAAGGTCAGGAAGGGTCCCGAGCACGGGAGCTTCTGTCCCTGTGGAGTTGGGTTGTATCACCCTGCCTGCACATGGATGTGTTCACCATCCTGAAAGCTCTTTGAACCCTGTATTTTCGGGAGTTTCAGGGAGGCCTCAGCACATTGGCAGGCTCAATCAGTAGCTCAACCCCCTTCCTGGAGGATGGGAGACGGGGCTGAAAGGTCTAAGCTTCTAATCATAGCTTGGTCTTTCCACTGACCAGTGCCTATCCAGGAGCCCATCAAGAGTCACCTTATTAGGGATGCCTGGGTGGCTCAGCGGTTGAGCATCTGCCTTTGGCTCAGGGCGTGATCCCGGGATTCCGGGATCGAGTCCCGCATTGGGCTCCCTGCATGGAGCCTGCTTCTCCCTCTGCCTGTGTCTCTGCCTCTCCCTCTCCCTGTGTCTTTCATGAATGAATAAATAAAATCTTTTAAAAAAATCACCTTATTAGAACAAAAGACTTTGCTATCACCCCAGAAATTCCTGGGAACGTAGGAGCTCTGTGTCAGGAAGTGGGAACAAAAGATGCTCAAGAGTATTCTTCTCATTTAGGAAATTATAAGGGTTTTGGAAGCTTTGTGTCAGGAATCAGAATCAGAGACCAATGCATATATTTTCTATGATTTCACATGCATCCCGGGCACTTAGAAAGCAATTATTCATTTATCCACTGTCCATTCATTCAACAACTTGTTTTTGAGTCCCGGCCATGTGCCAGGCACTGTGGTACACATGGGACTATAATGGTGAGCA
This sequence comes from Canis lupus dingo, assembly GCF_003254725.2. NCBI lineage: Eukaryota > Metazoa > Chordata > Mammalia > Carnivora > Canidae > Canis > Canis lupus. Next base: position 33,734,008 of record NC_064260.1, on the reverse strand, counting down.
AGACCAGGGGCGCCTGGGTGGGTCAGTCAGTTAAGCATCGACTTTAGCTAAGGTCATGATCTCGGAGTCCTGGGATCGAGTCCAGCGGCAGGCTTCCTGCTCAGCAGGGAGTTTCCTTGTCCCTCTCCCCTCTGCCCCTCCCCCTGCTCATGTGCTCCCTCTCTCTCTCTCTCTCTCTTTCTCAAATAAATAAAATCTTTGTTAAAAATGGTGAGCAAGATGCGCCAGATTCCTCCTAGACAAACCTTAAGATTCCAAGTGGCAAAGAGAAATATTAATTAAAGAATCATTAACATGCCACAGAACAAGAAACCACTTGAAACATTATAAGGGAAAGAAGTAAAGTCCTTTTTTAAAAAGTATTTTATTCATTCATTCAGAGAGCATAGAGCAGAGGGGGAGGGGCAGAGGGAGAGGGAGAATCACAGGCAGGCTCCACACTCAGCTTGGAGCCCAACTCGGGGTTCAATCTCACGACCTTGACTGAGATCATGACCTGAGCCAAAGTCAAGAGCTGGGCGCCCAACCGACTGAGCCACCCAGCCACCCCAAGAACCTAAGTTCTGAAGAAGCTATTCACAAAGGGTCTAATCTGGGTCTGTGGGAATCGGAGAAACCTGCGAGAGTCCCCAAGGAGATAGTATATATCTGGGTTAATCTCCACCCTCCACACTTCCCAGGAGTCTCACATGGTCCTCAACACATAGTAGGTGCTTAATAAGCCTCCTGGATGGTTCAGTGGTTGAGCATCTGCCTTTGGCCCTGGGATCGAATCCTGCATGGGGCTCCCTGCAGAGGAGCCTGCTTCTCCCTCTGCCTGTGTCTCTCATGAATAAATAAATAAAAATCTTTTTTTTTTTTAAGTGATAGATCGAATGGAGTTTTGTATCTGGGTAGTTCTCTCGAAATGATGTGATGCTTTCCATGCATAACTTTGTGACCCTCAAACACCCCTGAGTAGTGGGAAAGGCTGGTATTATTTTCCATGTTTCACGGGCAAGAGAACTGACAAACTTCTGTTATGTCGCAGGGAGGAAGTGTGGTGGGTAAAAGCATGGTCTTGAGTCCTGCAGTCCTGGCATAAACTCCACCTCTTAGCAGCTGTGAGAGGCCCGTGAGCAAACATGGACCACACCATCTTTGCCGTATTTTGCCCTAGGCCTGGTGCTCTCCTGAATTAAAGTTCACCCTGGAGGGCTCCAACAAACAGTGATGACTGTTTGGGGCTTTCTTAGGGGCTTCTGAGAATGGGGGCTTGCTTATGGCTCCCATGACTACGTTCTGAATCAGTGTCAGCTTCCCAGGAAGAAGGATATAGGTCTTCAGGTGGAGCAAAAATCTCTCTAAACTCAACAATTAAACAAATATTTATTCTGTGTTTGCTAATCAAAGGCACTGCACTGCGGTAAAAATGCTTTCCTATCTTAGGAAGAGGAACCACCTTCCAGAAATTTCTGTTTTAATAAAATTAATAACCACAGCTACCAGTTATTGAATCCTCAGTATATGCCAGTCAATGTGCTAAGCACCTGAGTTATATTTAATCCCCACGACTCTGTGTGACCGGTAGTAGTACGACTTTACCCCCTCTGTGATAGTTAATTTATGTGTCAGCTTGACTGGGCCATGGGACGCCCAGACATCTGGTCCAACATTATTCTGGGTGTTTCTGTGAGGGTGTTTTGGATAAGATTAACATTTGAATCGATAGACTGAGTAAAGCATCTTGCTTTCCTGAATGTGGGTGGGCCTCACCTAATCAGTCGATGGACTGCATAGACCAAAAAGGTTGCCCTTCCCATTAGCAACAAGGAACCCCTCTTGCCTGACTGCCTTCAGGCTGGGACATTGATATTTTTCCACCTTTGGACTGGAACTACACCATGAACCTTCTGGGGCCTCCAGGGTACTGAATGCACATCTTGGGATTTGTCAGCCTCCATAACCATGTGAGTCAATTCCTGATAATAAATCTCCTTTATATATGCGTATCTCTATCCACATCTATGTATCTCTCTATGTATTTACAGGAAGCTACATATACATATATGCATACATATGTGTGTATATATGTACACACATACACGTATACACACACTCACATCTCCTGATTGACTGGTTGATTGATTGGCTAATACATCCCCTTTATAGATAAGGAAAACGACACCTGAGGCCTTCCTCTATTTCCCAGACGCAGCCCATCGTCTTCCCTCCTAATCCCACATCCCTGGGAACTGAAATGAAATAGCGTTGTGTCCTCTCTAGATATCTTTTATCTCCTGGGTCTGAAGAGTCCCTGTCTTTGAACTCCCTATGGATTCCCCTCCCTTCCTCATCCCTGCTGCTGATACCTGCCGCCAGATGTCAAAATCTTCCATCTGGGGAGGAGGCAGGGTGATAGGGCCCGAGGAGATTCTGGAGCTGCAGACCCTCCTGACAGCATGTGGCCAAGATCTTCTCACTGCCCAGGCCCCTTTAGTCATCAGTGGCTTTAGGCATGAGACCCAGGGCCTATAAGCTTTTTTGGGGGGCGGGGGGGTGGGTTCCAGGATAATGTTTCAAGCCTAAAATATGTTTTCATGGATAGCAAAACATGAAAAAAAAAGAATTGTAATGAACAGGTGCTCACGACGTTAATTTGTTGAATTTTGGTGCCTGCAAAAATTTCATCTCTATTGAAAACAACTTTTAAGTTGCTTTTTTATAACTTTGCATGAATTTCTGAATACGCTCAGTGATTGTTCAGTTATCACAGCCAATTGGTAAATAAAAGTGTTAAAAGATAAACCGAGGCATATTAAAAATGTTTAGCTTATTTGTGCAAAAATTGACGCAAATCGAGCAGCTCCCAAAGTGGTTGGGAGGGGACCTCTGACAGGAGCTCAAGGCAAGACTTTTACAGGGAAGATGAAGAAGCCAAGTCATGATTTGACCCATCATAGCTTAAATGACTGCCTGGTTGGGAAAGCCTTGCTGGCTGTTTGTGATTGGTTGTCCTTAGATTTCGACTTTGTGACACTGAGGCATTTACGGGCTTAGGTTTCAGTTTGCTTACACAGGCTGCGAAAGCATGAGAGCGAGTCAGAACATTAATTCATTTAAGAAATGTACTTGTAACCAAATAATTTCCGAAGTGACAATTATCAAAACCGTGTCTGCTTCCTCCACAGCAAAACTCTACCTGTTTAGTGTGGGATGGATATGCCTGGATCCTATAAAGCTCTTAAAATATTCCTCTTTGGGGCACCTGGGTGGCTCGGTGGTGGAGCGTCTGCCTTTGGCTCAGGGCGTGATCCGGGGTCCTGGGATCGAGTCCCGAATCAGGCTTCCTGCATGGAGCCTGCTTCTCCCTCTGCCTGTGTCTCTGCCTCTCTCTCTGTGTGTCTCTCATGAATAAATAAATAAAATCTTAAAAAATATATATTCTTCTTCATCTCAAGATTTCTCAGCTTCAATTCCTACAGTTATTACCCCTCCCTACCCTGGACCCCTTGCTCTTTGGTGTTCATCTCTGATATTCAAAGTGCTTCATAACCTAGTCCATCCTGAACCTGAGCTAGCTAGCTTACTTGCTATCCTTCTTTCCTTCCTTCTTCCCTTCCTTCCTTCTATTTCTTTCGTCCATTCACCCATTCAATAAATTCAATTGAATCATGTTTATCCAATTGAATCAATTATTATCATTGAGATTTTAGGTTAAGCGTGGTTCTGAGGAGGATGTAGCATTAAGCAAGACAGACAAGGCCCCCCGCTCTCCAGAAACACCAGACTAGCAGAGGTCAGGGGTAGCTGGTAGACAGGAGATAGGCAGTAAGCAAATCAACAAATAGATAACAATAAACCATCAGCTCTTTATAAAGAAAACTAAGTGAAGGTAAAGAACTTGAGGGCAGGTGCTCTTTTTAGATAGGGCGGCAAGAGAAGTCCTCCCAGGGGGCCACATTAAAGCAGAGACATGAATCAAGTCAGGGGGCCAGCCAGGCAGAGGTCTGCTAGGAGAACGGTCCGGGCAGAGGAACAGCCAGTGCAAAGGCCCTGAGGTAAGCCCGGGCTCAGGGGGTCTGAGAAAAGGCAAGGAGGTCAGTTCCGCTGCAGCAAAGTGAACAAAGGGAGAATGTTGGCAGTTAAGGTCAAAGAGATGGGGTGGAGCGGGCAGGATATGAGGCCTTGGTCAAGACAGCTCCCCTGCTTTCCAGTATGTGTGTGTATGTTCCTTCAGATGCTTCAATTTGCAAATACTGCCATTGTGCGGGAGGCACCCAGCGGCTGACCGGTTCACTGAGCAGCAGGTACAGTCTGTAGCACACCACGGGCGTCACGGATCTGCCAACATGTCCCTTGGACAGACACCTCCGTGGGCAGGGACATTCAGGCACCAATTGCCACCACCTCCCACCAGCCACCGCCTGCCAATTCCAGCAAAGACCTGCTTGGCCCCCCTTGGCTTCGCTGCCCTAAGAGTCCCCCTTGTGGCCCAGCCGTTTCCCCCAAATGGCCCGACCCCGGGCCCCATCCTCGGCAGCCCGCCCAGCGGTCAGCCGACGCACTTCACCTTGTATGCAGGGGACAGCTCACACTTGACGTCTGCCTCCCTCTCGGTCAGTCCTCAGCGTTGGTGACTCTGAAGTCACGGGTTCTCAGGTGGTAACTGCACGCGCTACGTTTCAGAACCCGCCTAGTTTAGACGTCTGCGGTGAATTAGAAACATCTTTCCCACGGATGCAACTTGTTTGGCTTTTGTCGGGAGGCGTTAGGGGCTTGGAGGACTGCGGATGAGCTTTGCCAGGAAATTTCTATCGAGCACCTCTCGGAGGCCCTGGGAGAACTGTGAGCAGACACAGCACATCCCTTCGAAGGAGCTTCTAGGGGGAGGAGGGGAGGGACAGAGCAGAGAACAGCCAACGATCAAGTATATGCTAAGTGATCGAGGTACATTTGGATAGTGAGAAACAACACAGGGGGAACGAAAGGTGAGAGAGGCAGGGGGCCGGAGATTGGGGGGTGGGGTAGGGTGGCCGGGAGCTTGGACTGGGCGGCCCAGGGCAGCCTCTGAGAAATGGCTTCTGAGAGGAGACCTGAACGAAACCAGGGAGCTGCCCATGCATTGCTGGCAGACGTAACAGAAAGTGCAAAGGCACTGAGGTAGGAATGGCCTAGCCTTTGGAGGAACAAAGGAGAGTGGATGTCTGGGGCCGGGGTGTATGAAGTCCAGGGGGCCTTGGTAAGAGGCCTGGATTTTAAGTGCAATAGGGAAGCACTAGAGCAGTTTTAGGCAAGGGAATGATTTGCTCAGTGTTTTAAACCGTGCCTCTGGGTGAAAGGGCCATCAACACGCCCCTCCTGTCTGGACAGTGCTTTTCCATTTACAAAGGCCGACCGTGTTGGCGATCTCATTACCATCACGATACCGAATGAGATGAGCAGAACGCATCCTGTTTCATGGATGAAAAACTGAGGCTCCGAATGGTTTCAGCGACTAAGGCCAGGTGAAATAGGTGGCAGGGCGACAAGACTCGGTTGAAAAGGGGCGCCTGGGGGGCTCAGTGGTTGAGCGTCTGCCTTTGGCTCAGGGCATGATCCCGGGGTCCTGGGATCGAGTCCCACGTCAGGCTCCCTGCATGGGGCCTGCTTCTCCCTCTGCCTGTGTCTCTGCCTCTCTCTCTGTCTCTCTTGTGAATAAATAAATAAAATCTTTAAAAAATAATAATAAAAAGACTCGGTTCAAAGTACCTCCTGCCTCTTAGGAGACGTTCCTGGGTCTGGGTTGAAAGGAAACTGAGCAGCCACTCCCGCCCTGACTACCTGCTTCCCTTGTTGCCAGCAACCAGCACCATCATCTGCTTGGCCCCCTTGGAGTGCGGCCTCCCTCACTTGCGATTCATCCCCGACTCCTTTTTCCTTCCACCTGCCACTCAGCCCTTCTCGACAGTTCCAGCCAGAGGAGCATGCCCCCTTCCGGACTCGCACCAGAACGTGTAGGAAGGCACTCATTTACAAGGATAGGAGTATGTCCTTGTATTTATCTCATAACCACTCTCTGCAGATGCCCCCCAAGTCTGTTAGCACCCACAAACACACACCCAGGTCCTGGGATAGAGCTAAGCATAAAGGAGGGCCTTGATGTAAAACAGAAATCTCTCAACCGAATTCGAGTTATCACACCCCGAGTGTTTTCTCTCTGCCAGGCACTGAGTTATTGGCCTTTTCCAAAAAGTTATCTAATTCTAATAGCAACCATCTTGAAGAGAGGTATGATTATTATTATTTTATATATGAAGAAACTGAGGCTCAGACGTGTCCGTGAGGAGCAAAGGACTCCAACCCCTGTGCTCTAAATCTCTACCGTACTTCCTTCTTACTGGAGACAGAGGATCTCTGCTTTTTTCAGCCTTGATATTGGACCCCTAGGTGTTAAAAAGAGTCTAAAAACAAATAAAAATGTCTTCTGCAGCAAACACACAGAAGAGCCTCGCAAAACTCCCTGAGATGAATCATCAATCCATCAGTCCATCCGGATGTCGTAGTGACCATCATCCCCTCTGGCTTATGTCAAGTGTTTAGGGAAAGGATAGATCCATCCTACAGATCGGTAGGTGGTAAGAGGAAAAATGTGTGCATGAGACCTGGCCTGCTTGACCCTGCCCTGCTCTTCCCTGAATTAACTCCTTTTCAACTCTGAATGAGACAGAAGAGTTCCAGGCAGCCTATAAAAACGGACTCTTGACTTTCTTCTCTCCTCGTCATCACTGCACCTCTTCGCCCATCGCAGATCCTGAAAAATCCCCGGGTGAACCGGGTCGGGCTGGGCTTCTGCCCCACCGGTCACCTTCAGGAGGCAAAGTGTATTTCAGAAACGTGCAATCCGTGGCTCATCTGGATCGGGCATGCCCAGGAAAGCAGAAATGACCACAACTGCGGGGCAGTGGTGTGGACGTCGAGGGAGCACAGGGGTGTCTTCTTTCTGCAATACACCTGGACAAGTTCCTGAACCTCTGGGCCTCAGAGTCTTCCTTGTCTAATAGGACAGGATTTTCCTTTTCCTTCACCTCCTTCATCTTCTCCAACGGAAAAGGTCTATAGCGAGACAAAAAGACTGAGACTTTAAGCTAATAACAAAATGAGGCAATGATCGTCGAGATGGGCAATCTTAGCAAGACACAGGTTTGTTAATCCGGTGGATACTCCGAGTACCCTAGGTTTACACAGGTCAAACAGAGGCCACCAACTAAAATGCCCAGAAGGACCAGTCTGGTCATGCAAATGAGCAAAATCAGAGAGAGCAATATCTACACAACAAGGCCTAGGGGTCCTTAATGAGCCAAAAGCACACGGATCTGCCTAAAGGGGCAGGCATGACTCAGCTCAGAGCTGTTGTTGCCATGTGGGAACGCAGGCTCAGGGCTGAGAAATCATTCCGCTTTCAGTTTTTTATGCCAAATCTTATTTTTAAATTTACCTACCAGGTTAACTGTTTTTAAAAAAAATATTTTATTTATTTATTCATGAGACACATAGAGAGAGAAGTAGAGACACGGGCAGAGGGAGAAGCAGGCTCCCTGCAGAGGACTCAATCCCAAGCTTCCCTGATGCGGGACTCGATCCCAGGACCCCAGGATCACGACCTGAGTCAAAGGCAGATGCTCAACCACTGAGCCACTCAGGTGTCCCATGTCAACTTTTTTTTCCCCTATGTCAACTTTTTAAAAACAGTGTGGGTCAATAAACCACACTTTGTTGAGGGGAGCCTCCCTCTTTAAGGATTCCTCATAAGAAGAGACACCTATGGGAGTGACACATGGTCTCTCCCACTCTTCATTCATTCCTCCCCGGATGGGGAGAAGTAACTTACCTGGTCAATGGGTTTGGAGGAAGCAACTGGGTGTTCACAACCCAATACCTTCCTCTCCCTTTCCCTTGGGAGCTACCCACCCACAGTGTTCTGTCCTGATGAAGGGCAGCCTCCCCCAGTACCCCAGAGCTAGGTCTCCAACTCTGGGACTCCCACCACTATAAGCCGTATTCTCCAACAGCCACTTTCTCAAGAAGGTGATACATGACCTCCGTCAGCTTCTCCGTGGGTCTTCCTCCTCAGTCAGTTCAGCAGCTTCAGCAGAGAGAAGCAGCCCTATTTATTGTGTCAAACACCAGACTCCAAGAGTCAGCTCCAGTTCCAGGTTCTATGTTGCTCCCTCTAACCACAAACCAAAATTTTTAGATACCAGATGAGGGTCCACTATATCCCACCAGGGCAAGGGTAAGATCTAGGCTTAGAACCTCGAGGGTCAGGGGAACCCTGGGTGGCACAGCGGTTTAGCGCCTGCCTTTGGCCCAGGGCGCGATCCTGGAGACCAGGGATCGAGTCCCACGTCGGGCTCCCGGTGCATGGAGCCTGCTTCTCCCTCTGCCTGTGTCTCGCCTCTCTCTCTCTCTGTGTGACTATCATAAATAAATAAAAATTAAAAAAAAAAAAAGAACCTCGAGGGTCTTCTGGTGATCACCCAGGATGGCACTTGGGGAGATGGGAGTGGGGAGGAGATGGAGCAGATTGTGGGAAGTAAGAGAAGAGCGAGCGGAGATCCAGAAAGAAGGCCACCCAGATACCCATCAAGGGAGGACAGTATGTGAACCGCGGGGTTACTCGGTGCGAAAATACAGGAACATTTTGCACCATCTTCTGGACGTCGTTTGCATTCAGGATCACTTCATAGTAAGGTTATTTGCTTTTAGGGAACGGTCTCTGCTTAGGCACCCTTCCTAGGGGATAACATGAAAATAACAACACCCCCCATCCCTCTTTCACAAGGATCAAATGAGTTATCTTTGAAGAATCTGACCGTAAGACCTTGTTATCTGTATCATGAACAATATAATTCAAGATTCCAAGAAGAGGGATCCCTGGGTGGCGCAGCAGTTTAGAGCCTGCCTTTGGCCCAGGGCGCGGTCCTGGAGACCCAGGATCGAATCCCACGTCGGGCTCCCGGTGCATGGAGCCTGCTTCTCCCTCTGCCTGTGTCTCTGCCTCTCTCTCTCTCTCTGTGTGACTATCATAAAAAAAAAAAAAAAAGGGTGCCAAGAAGAGTCAAACTTACCTATTCTGAAATTTACTTTCCAAAACCCCAGAGAACTAACATCAGGTGTTCTTTTCTTGAGTATGATTTAACAGCCATCGGGAACAAGAGGAACTAATAGCTAGGGAAAAAATGTTAAATAGCAAAATGAATCGTTTTGGGGCTCGTTCACTGAGCACTTACTGAGCATTTACTATACGCCTGTCCCTGGTCCCAGAACTGGGTGGGCAAAGGTGAATATGTACTCTGAACAAAGAGAGTTTATAGTGGTGGCAATTTCCGGCAATTCAATGTGCTGGGCTTTTGCTTTGTTTTATTTTAACTGCAAGTACACTTTAAAAGAATGTTTGGGAATCATAGCTCTACAATAAAATATGTTTTGTTTCACTTCCTTTAGCCGTTACTTTATGACAGCGCTGACCTTCTGACCAGAAGCAAAATTCTGGCCTTTCTAAATATCCCATATTGGCTGGGCTTAATGGGTTTTCAAAATAAATGGATTGGATTTCTCAACCTGTCAAAATACAGAGCACAAGGGCTCTTTTGAACTTGAGAGCCCTGCTCTGAGCAGAGATTCAGAGTCCACCATCTGAGCAGGGAGGTGAAAGCCAGTTTATCAGCAACCTGTTATTTTTGATGGAAGCAGAGGTGACCGGGACAAAGAAATGAGCTCAGGGAGGTCACACTAACTTGAATATGATGTCACCTGGGGCAATCCAGGCATCGGCTGTCTTACACTTTCTCAGGAGGGAATTTTCGAGGATTTTAACCCAGGCAGAAACCAAAGCCTCACCTGACAGCTCCTGTGAGACCATCCCTGGGAGGGGGCCGGAGTAGAGGTTGGTACCACCAGGAAGATGATCACAGGTGCCCATGGTGGATGAATAAGTGCAGGGTTAGCTATAAAATGATGGGCCATGTTATCATTAATAACAGAAGCATGGAAAGATGCTTTGAGGGACGCCTGGGTGGCTCAGTGGTTGGGTGTCTGCCTTTGGCTCAGGGCGTGATCCCAGGGTCCTGGGATCGAGGCCCGCATCGGGCTCCCTGCAGGGGAGGGATGAGCTGTTGGTAGTGGTCTCCCTCAGCCTATGTTTCTGCCTCTCTCTTTGTATCTCTCATGAATAAATAAATAAAATCTTTAAAAATAAAAAAAAAGGAAAGATGCTTTGATGGTAGACCAGCTTGAATTTGTACCCCAACTCCACGAGTTTCTAGCTGTGATCCTGAGCAAGGTGTCTGTATGCCCGTCTGTGAAGTGAGGCTGGTAACAGTACCAACCTCACAGGACTGTCAAGATGGTCAAACACAGCTCGTTGAATAATTCCTCCAGTAGATGGAAACCCAAACCGGTTGCTCCCGACCGTCAATCTGATGGCTTCATGGTCATACCCAGGGTCTCTCTGAGGTCAAGAGAAACTCCTTATAGATTAAAAAATGCTAATACTGGGCCTAAAGGAAACTGTGATGTTTTAAGGGTTGACAAAAAAGCCAGTGCATGTTTTGCAGCTTTATTTTTTTTAAAGATTTTATTTATTTATCCACGAGAGACACAGAGAGAGAGAGAGAGAGAGGCAGAGACACAGGCAGAGGGAGAAGCAGGCTCCATGCAGGGAGCCCAACATGGGACTCGATCCTGGGTCTCCAGGGTCACACCCCGGGCCAAAGGCAGCGCCAAACCGCTGAACCACCCAGGCTACCCTGTTTTGCAGCTTTATGCCCAAATCTTATTTAGAGATATGTATAAAGTGGAATTTGAGAACTTTTATGACTGTAAGGCCACTTACAAAATGACCCGCTCCCACTTTCCCACACCTAAAGCCCTGCTCTCTGTGTATCAAAGGGTTGTAGGAGTGTTCAAGACTTGGCTCTTCATATCCTCCTGTCTTACATGCTGTGTGACTTTTAAGCACCTGATCCCAAAGGGAAAAGGAGAAGAGAGGATCCTAGAGGCCATTTACTATGTGAAGGGACAGCCAAGCCCTCCCCAGAAAAGGGCCTCCTCTACAGGAAGTATTTTTATTTTACAATTAACAAAGGCAAAGAGGAAACTTTCCAGAATATGTTGTTCCCTCAAGGCCACAGGATTTAAACCTCCCTGCCACCTAGGCATTGCTCTGAATGAATTATAGGAGCCAATTATTCTGTGAGCATGTGCTGCCCTTGCTGGAATAGACTCCGTGGAGCTCTTCGGTGCCTTTCTCCAAGGGTGGTGGGGGGTAGGGTGGGAAGCTCTTGTCAAGGTTGGGCAGGAGCGTCCTACATGACTCAGCACAGACCCAGTCTTCATAAAGGTGGGTTGGGGTGGTGGGCAAGAACAGGAAAGGAAGGGAGGGAGAGAGGAGGTGGGATCATTAACCCCACCTGGCCACTACCAACAGCTCATCCAGACTGGGTCTGGGGATCACGAGCCATGTATCAGAAGAGAGCCCGGAAGAGTCCAGCTTGCACTATGTGGTGCAGGAGTACAGGAACCCACAGGGATAATCCCACATTTCCATTTTGCTGGCTTCAGCTTCCTAGCCAATTATTAAAGACATCAAGATCTGTCCCTGGTGTTGGGAATTACAAGAGAGAAGGGTTTCCTGGCCAGAATGTGAATAAATTGTGGAAAGAATGTCTGTGGACAAAGGGAAGCACCTATCAGCACTAGGCCAGGAAACTACCTGGGAGCTTCAGTGGCATGAACCAGACAGGGTTGATGCTGCCAGTTTATATGCTTCTGTCTAACTGTTCCTATGAATTGTGAGCCAGGGAACAGTGTTGGTAGATAATCAAAGCAGAAAGGGATAGTCCTCAGTGTTTCTAAGTTTTTCTTCTTTATTATCAGCATCACCTTGACCCTCACCACCAGCACTGTTACCATTATAGTTGATCACTTTTACCATCATTCTTGCCCATGTGCAGTCTCTCACAATTTCCTGGGAACGTCTGCATCCCCTGTGACAATTTGATCATCACAGGAACTCTTTGAAGTGGACAAGGCAATATTAGCATCTCTATTTTCCCAATGTGTAAACCAAGGCTTGGAGAAAGTAACGCTGGCCCTGAGTCATACTCAAGTTCAGGTCTCTTGTAAGTATACCATTCATTTACAGCGCTACAACTTTACTCTGAGAATGGCATCGAAGTATTTAACAACTGATAAAGCTTGGGTACTGACTAGTCGGGACAGAGTCTAGTCATACACAGTGGATGGATCTTGGAGATACTCGAGCCACTGCTCTAAACACCACACCTTTGTATTTTTTGGTCCAGCCTTCTCTGCCATCTCACATTAAGTTCTGTTCTCAAGACTAAAAGGTGAGGCATTTAAAGGTGCTATGGTGGGATTATTAAGATATAGCAAAAGCTTCCAATCTTGTCTTCCTTGACCGTCTTGAGATAAGGGAGTAGGGGAGTAGTTGTGGGTGAGGCATGGCTATTACATGGGTTTGTGGGCAGCAGGAAGACACCACTCTTCAGAGCTAGAAGTTTGGGTTCAGGCCAAGTCTTTGGGAATGACATGGCTTTAGATAGAAGAGAGGGCAGGAGAAGAAAAAAGCAGGAATCAGGAGTCAGATGGAAAACAGGACTGGAGTGGGAGCCAGTTGGGAATCAAATGAGAAGCCTATTTTCCATTGGCAAATAGAAGGGTCTGATACTTGCTCCTCCTGGCTCAGGGCAGGCAGACATAGCGGCCTGCTTCATATCGGGATGGGGGTAGATGACAGGCTGCCCGTGTCTCCATAAAAGCTAAAGAAATGTGCACGATCTGAACTCAAAAATTAATAGAAGATAAATCAGGTTTTCACTTTCTCAGAAGCTATGCTAATTTCCGTTCAAGAAGGCTACTCATTCTATTTTTTTTTTCATTCTATTTTTATACTTAGTTTATCAACTCTTCTTATGTACTATTCTTTTATTTCAGAAATAATATATGTTCACAGTTAGAAAAAAATTAACATGGCTAAAGGCAAAAAAAGAAAATGAAAATTAAAATCACCTCTGATTTCTGTATCCAGAAGTAACATGGCTTAAGGTAGAGTGGTTCACATCCTTCCAGAAATTGTCCCACAGATGAAGCTATCATTGTCAAGATGATGATTTACAAATATTTAGTTACTTTATGCCTGATGTTTTCTCTACCTATCAGTCTTGAAGTTTAGGGACGTTATCTTTGTTTGACAATATAGACAATACAAGGAATCTGAAAATATTTTATTGCAGGGGTATCTTGTTGATATCATAAAATCAGAGGCAGAATAATATTTATTAGAAATATCCAAGCACAGGGCTCAAAAACAAATCGCTTGTGCCTGAGCAGCATTCTGTGTTTTCAAAGTGGCCATGTAAAACACAAAGCCCATTGGAACCATATATCACTACCACATAAACAATAATAACAATTCTTGATTTATATCTTCATATTTTCTGCCTTGTTCTTGCAGAAAAGTTGGTAAAGGCTGATTAGACTGTTACACCTACTTTTTTTAGAAGATGAAAGATAGGAGAAAATATTACCACAATGAGAGAGTAGGGGGAAGCCCAAAGGAAAATCTGTTTTTTTAAAAATCTGGGACTTGTCAGCATGATACACAGCTCTGAAGATTAGAGCAAAGCAAAACAAATGTGTGAGTTATTTCTTGGATCAAAAGTTTCAATCATCTTTTGGGCTCACTTCTTAGGCGTTTGGATATCTGTAAATGATAAACAAGATGGCAAACAAATTTTTAAAAAAATATCCAGAATGTGAGGCTTTCAGGTGAAATGGTCTTTAACCATGTTTCTGGCTACAGTTTTCATCAAAAGAATTTCTATCAGCAGGGGGAGCAGAGCTTAACATTAAGATGAAGGTGTGTTCCTTTTTTATGAATATAATCCTGCCGAACTGATATGAAGCAGAAATGTGTGCAGAGATATGTCACCAAACAAAGGATCCCGGTTCCTCTCTTTTAACAGGGAGTCATCTCTAAGAAATTATTCTGCAGGATTTTTGACAACATATGTTACTACTTCTTACAGAATGTCTACACAAAAGGTGCTTGGTTAATTAAATCGTGTATGCGGTAGGGTTGCAACAGTTGCAGAATCCTCTAATTTGGAATTTTTTTGATACTTTAATCACAGTGTCCCCCAGTGTTATTGGGTCTTTTTTTTTTTTTTTGCCCCAGCTCCCACCCGCAGGAGGAGGGAGCCAGTGTCATTGGGTCTTAAAGAATGTTGCTTAGTATGCATTGAGATCTACTTGCCCAGAATTCAACAAACTACTCTCTGAGTTAGAAAAGAAATCCTATTCTTACAGAGCCTACCTCTTCATTGGGGGTGGGGGGTGGGGGGGGCGTGGATCTTTGTCATTTCAAAACATAGGAAAAGACCAGGAGAGCTCAGTGTTGAGTTGCTATTGAGAAAGTTTCAGAAAAGGGGAAAAAAATTGTTGTGAGCTAAAAGGCTAAATCTCAGCACTGCTCCTTCTGTACTAAAAACAGTAAGAAGAGAAAGGGCAGTAAGAAAACAAAATGAAACAAAACAAAAGGCGAAAATGGATGCTCTACTCCATAAGATCATATTCCATGAAAATAGGAAATAGAAGAAAATCCAGGCAAAAGGTGATGAAAGAGGAAGGTCATGGAATTGGCAAAAGTGGAAGGGAAGCTGGGAACAGAGGGAACATTTTTAATGCCCCCTCTTTCTCTTTGTTCCTTAAAGCAAACATTTATGGAGCACCTGTCTTGTGCCGGGCACGGTACTAGGTGCTAGGGATAATGGTAAAGACGACACGTGGGCCTGGCCCTCCTGGGACTTCAGTGAGGGGAAGGGCAATAGCCAAGTAAGCAGGTAAACAAAGCAGATATAGCCTTTATTAATTGCTGCGAAGGAAACAAATACAGGAACAAGGGGCGAGTGGAAAAACCTACAGTAGGTAGAGTGGCCAGCAGAGGTCTTAGCCAGGAAGGCACTTTCACACTGATGTGGAAAGAATGGCAGAAATTCTGTTTCCAGTGTTGGGAAGCCCTGCAAAAACACCCAGCCAGAAGGAGTTTGCATGACCAAGAACAGTGAGAAGGCAGCCTTGGCTCCAGCCAACTGGGGCCCTTTGGGGGGGGGGATGGGAGGGTGGCAGTGAGATGAAAATGAGAAACTTGTGGTGAGGAGCTTGGATTGTGTTCTAAGAGCAGCGGGAAGCCAGTGAAGACTTTGAAGCAGGGGAGTCACAGCATCTGGTTTGGTTTTGAAAGATCACCGTGGCTCTGCCTCACACCATATACAATAATTAATTCAAAATGGATCGTGGACCTAAATGTAAGAGCTAAAACTATAAAACGTTTAGAAGAAAACCTAAGAGTAAATCTTTCTGGCCTTGGATTAGACAAGGTTTCTTAGCTATAACAGCCAAACACAAGCAAGCAAAGTAAATGGACAAATTGGAGTTCTCAGATTTAAAAACTTTTATTTCAGGGGACCCCTGGGTGGCTCAGTGGTTGAGCATCTGCCTTTGGCTCAGGTCATGATCCCAGGGTCCTGGGATTGAGTCCCATGTCGGGCTCCCTGCAGGGAGCCTGCTTCTCCCTCTGCCTGTGTCTCTGCCTCTCTCTGTGTGCCTCTCATGAATAAATAAAATCGTTAAAAAAATAAAAATAAAAACTTTGATTTCAGAGTACACTGTCATGAAAGTGAAAATACAACTCATAGAATAGGGATAATATTTGCAAATCATACATCTGATAAGGGACCTCAATCCAGAACATATTAAAAAGAGAAAAAAAAAAACAAAAAAAACCTCTTCCGGGGCATTGGGGTGGCCCAGTGGGTCAAGTTGCCTTGGCTCAGGTTGTGATCCCAGGGTCCTGGGACCAAGTCCTGCGGGCGGGGCCGGGAGGACTGTTTCTCCCTCTCCTCTGCCCCTCCCCCTGCTCGTGCTCACTTGTGCTCTTTCTGTCAAATAAATAAATAAAATCTTAAAAAAAAAACTCTTACAACTCAATATTAAAAAGACAATTCCATTTTTTAAAAATGGCAAAGGACATGAATAGACATTTTAGACATTTCTCCAAAGAAGTACAGGTGTCCAATAAGCACATGAAAAGATGCTCTACATCACGAATCAGTAGGGAAATGCAAATCAAAATCACAATGACATATCACTTCACACTCAGTAGGATGGCTATTTTAAAAGCAAAACTAAAAAAAAACCCGAGAACAAGAACAGCAATAACAAAACAGAAAGGAGAGTAGTTGTTACCAGGGACTGAAAGGAGAAAGTAAGGGGGTAGGGTTTCAGTTGGGGGAAGATAAATATGTTCTGGAGATGGATGGTGGTGATGGTTGTACTTAAGGCTGCTGAACTGTAATAACTTAAAACAGTAACTTTTATGTTATGTATATTGTACCACAACAAGGAAAAGTCAAAAGGGGAAGGGGCAAAGGATTTGTACACACATTTTTCCGAAGAACATATACACATGGCCAATAGATGTGTGAAGAGATAGATGCTCAATGTCACTGGTCCTTAGGGGAATGCAAATCAAAACCACAATGAGAATCCCCAAAACGTCACACCCACCAGGATGACCATACTCAAAAAAGCAGACAATGACAAGTGTTGACAAAAATATGGAGAAATTGGGGCACCTGGGTGGCTCAGTGGTTGAGCACCTCTGGTCATGATCCCGGGGTCCTGGGATCGAGTCCCCCATCAGGCTCCCCAGAGGGAGCCTCCTTCTCCCTCTGCCTATGTCTCTGCCTCTCTGTGTGTCATGAAGAAATAAACAAAATCTTTTTTAAAAATGTAGATAAATTAACCCCCTCATACATTGATGGTGGGATTATAAAATACCACAACCACTTTGAAAAACAGTTTGGCAGCCCCTCAAACATGTCAAACAGAGTTACCATGTGACTCAGCCAGCGATTCCAGTCCTAGGTACGTACCCAAGAAAATTAGAAACATATGTCAACACAAAAATGTACATGAATGTGCATAGGAACGTTTTGCACGACAGCCAAAGAGTAGAAACAACTCAAATGTCCATCCATGATGACCAGATAATCAAAATATGATCTATCCACACAATATGACATTATTTTGCCTGGAGGATAAAATACTGCTACATGCTATGACAGGGATGAACTTTAAAACCATGCTAAGTGAAAGAGACCAGAAACAAAAGAGCACATACTGTCTGATTCCATTACGACAAAATGTCCAAATAGGCAAATCCATGGAGATGGAAAGTAGATTAATGGTTGCCTGGAGTGGGGTAGGGGGCTGGCTGGGGAGGAAGGAATAGGAAGAGACTGCTAATGGACACCGTGTTTCTTTTTGGGGTGATTAAAATGCTCTATTAGGGGCACCTGGGTGGCTCAGTCAGTTAAGCGTCTGCCTTCAGCTCAGGTAATGACCCCAGGGTCCTGGGACTGAGCCCCGCACTGGGTTCCCTGCTCGGGTGAGAGCCTGCTTCCCTTTGCTCCTCCCTCTGCTTGTGTTCTCTCTAATAAATAAAATCTTTGCAAAATAAAAAAATAAAACACTCTCATTTTAGATCAGTGTTGGGATGGTCGCACAACTCCATGAAGACACGAAAACCACTGAATTGCCCACTTTATTTTTTTTAAGTTTATTTATTTACTTAAATAATCTCTACACCCAACATGGGGCTCAAACTCACAACCCCGAGATCAAGAGTTGCATACTCTTCCGACTGAGCCAGACAGGCACTCCTGAATTGTGTCCCTTAACGTTTTATGGTATGTGACTTCCATCTCAATAAAGTTGTTGTTATCCAAAAACAAAATTGAAAAAAACAACAAAAAAGATCACCCTGGCTGCTCTATGGAGAAGACAGAGTGAGGGTCCTCGAAGGAGAGAAGTGGAAGCAGGTGATCAATTAAGAAGCCATCAAGGCAGTGGGTGACAGTGAATCACGTGGGTGGGAATCAAGGGAAAGAGGGCAGGTGGTTTGGGCGTAGGTAAATGGGTTATCAGGTGGTACCATTTACCACCCACCGGAGAGAGCACTGGGTTTGAGTCCAAAAGGGAAAACCTGCACGAATCATAACCCTAGCCCAGTGGGGCAGGTGCATTCATCCCCATTTATAATGGAATAAATGAGGATCATCAAAGTTAAAATACCCTAATAATCATTAGTGCTGTGATTAACACCAGTCTGACTCTGACACCCCTGCTCTTTACTGCATGCTATAGGAGGATTTTTTTTTAAGATTTTATTTATTTATTCATGAGACAGAGAGAGATGCAGAGACACAGGCAGGGGGAGAAGCAGGCCCCATTCAGGGAGCCCGATGTGGGACTTGATCCCAGGATCCTGGGATCATGCCCTGGGCCTAAGGCAGATACTCAACCACTGAGCCACCCAGACATCCCATGAGGAGAGATTTAAAAAAAAAAAAAAAAAAGAGGGAGGGAAAAAGAAATTGTGAAGCGCTACTAGTCGGAGGTGAAGAGGGACGGGTCAGTCACCCCTATGGAGCATTTTTGCCACCTGGTTATGGCCTAATACCTTGGATGTGCTGTTACCAAAACCCAGAGAACCCCCAAAATGTCACCCTCAGCTCCTGGTCAGTAGCCAGAGGTTAATTCTTCTCCAATTTGCTTATAACTGTCTCCCGCAGAGTGCTGTAGCTTCCTCGGGTCAGGGCCCCCTCCTCTCTTGCAGGACGCAGTGCAACCTCCTCTGAACTGTGGCCCCGCGGTGCTCCCACCACACCATGCGTGCCCCAGCAACGGGTGCCGGAGTGTGCACACGCTGGCACACGCGCCCATCCCTCCTAACCCCTTTCCCATCACTAGAGTGCTCCTTCTAAAATGCAAATCCATTTCATCATCTGCCTTAAAACCTTTCAGGGATTCTCAGTTGTGCTCGGGATCAAGTTCAAGCGCCTCGACACAACTTACAAGGCCCTTCACTGTCTTGACTGAGAAACTCTTTAGCCTTTCCTCACTCTTCCCCCGACCCCTGCCCAGCATCACACACCCTTACCCTGCGCACCAGCCACACTAAATGATTTTCAGTTCCCTAATAACCATGTTCTCACTGACCTCAGGCCTTTGCATGTGCTGTCCTGGCTGAAAT
Organism: Canis lupus dingo; assembly: GCF_003254725.2. Classification (NCBI taxonomy): domain Eukaryota; kingdom Metazoa; phylum Chordata; class Mammalia; order Carnivora; family Canidae; genus Canis; species Canis lupus. The sequence goes on along the minus strand of NC_064260.1, from coordinate 33,714,867 downwards.
AGCCGTCCCCGACATTGCACAGCTAACTGAATCCTTCTGTCTTCCATCGCCCTCCAGGTCAGGGCTAGTTTCCCTTTGAGACGTCCTTATGGCCCTCTGCACAGCCCCTATCAGTACGGTGGAATTAAGGAGTGGCCTGCGAGGCCACCCCCTGGAGCCCCAATCTATAAGAGAATAAAAATCATAAGAAATGTAATGAAATCAGAAAATTCTCTCCCAGAATTCTCTCCCGGAATATTCTTTCCAACCACATAGGGCTATTAGGCCCATCCTGTACAAATGAAATGAGAAGCAGGTAGATAGGTCGACTCATTGATGATAGTTGGATAGAAGGATCGATAAATATTTCACAGTATTCACCCTGGGTCCACATCTCCTTGTTTCAACCTAGCAGAGCACTCAGATGCAGGACCAGGGTTGGATGTCCAGTTCTGCTACTTCCAGCTGCAGGATACCTCCTGGGTGTGTTCGGGGGAGATAAAGAAATCCTGAAGGAAATTATCTGGCGTATTACCAGTCCCAGTTGGTGCTCAAAAAATGCTAGTGGTATTTATTGGCTAACTGACTCATCAGATTCTTTAAAAACCTGTGTCCTACACTCAGTGTATGAGGCTGCGCCTCCGCATCGTGCCAGCTGCACACCTGACAGTGTATCCTCTGGTTTTCAAGGACCACTCCCTCCCAGTGCCCTTCCTCACCCACCCCTGTCTCAATGTTAAGCTTTGCTTGGCCAGAGCTCCAGGCTCCCAGGTTGACAAACCCACATCGCCACCTGGAGGGCGGCATGGGAATCTGGGGAAGGAAACAAATTCAAGGCTCCGGAGAAACCAACGCAGCTGTTTTGTGCTGGTGCTAACAAGGCCAAGTTCACAGGTTCACCCCCAAAGGGGCCAATTAGCTTTACACACAGCGACACTTCAGAGCACAGCCCCAGCCTCTAACCTTGGCCCCTGGTTCACACGCGTGTTGGTTAGAAAGTGGATTCATCAGGCCAATCCCATTTTCCATAATTTCTTAAAAATCCATTTGTAAGGCCGTGTGGTAACAGTGAAGATGGGCAAGACCTGCTCCCTAATTTTAAGGAATCCTCAGCTGCAGGAGTGTTTCCCAAATGATTCCTGAGACATCAGTGGGAGGTAGGAGGATAGGTGGCTTTGCAGTATTCAATTAGTTTGGGAAACACTGATCTAATCCAAGTCAGGCAGGTTCTCTATGGACAAGCTTCTCAGAGCCTTTACCATGTTAATATGCACTGTTCACTTTCCAACAAGGATATGTGTGTGCAGTGTTTCCCAGATTTGGATGGCTAAAAGACGTCCCCCCTAGTTTGTAAAAGAGAATAGTAATGAATCGGCTGGCCCCGGTGTGGCTGCTTCCACTGGAACATCTATTTTAAGAAGCAACTCATCCATGGGGAAAAGTTCACAGTCTATTGCTAGGTTTTAAAAAAAAAGGCAGGCTATAGAACAGTATCCCATTTTGAAAAGATAGAACAAAGATGTCCATACACTCGGGAGGAAAAAAAAATTGAAAGACATAAACCAAAATGTTAGCACTGGTGATCTTTCTGTTGGAGCGCCTGTTGTCTTTCTGCGTTCTTTATATGTTTTGTCAAGGTTTTTATATTGAATATACATGTACATTTTTTAACGTTTATTTTATTTTTTTAAAGATTTTATTTATTCATGAGAGACACAGAGAGAGAGAGAGAGAGAGAGAGAGGCAGGCAGAGACACAGGCAGAGGGAGAAGCAGGCTCCATGCAGGGAGCTCGATCCAGGGTCTCCAGGATCACACCCCAGGCTGCAGGCAGCGCTAAACCACTGCGCCACCAGGGCTGCCCCAAACATTTATTTATTTTAGAGTGAGAGAAGAGCTTGCCTGGGGGTGGGGGGCAGATGGAGAAGAGTCTGAAGCAGACCCGGTGCGGAGTGCAGAGCCCAACACAGGGCTTGATCCCATCACCCCGAGATCAAGACAGGAGCTGAAACCAAGTCAGACCCTCAACTACATCTCTACATGTAAATTTTAAAATAAAAAGCACAAAGCATATGCTCTGGGACGGTGCACCATCTTCACAAGATGATTATTACAGAATTCTAGCAAAAGCTAACATTTTCTAAAGGCTAAGCGCCAAATAAATAAATAAATAAATAAAGGCTAAGTGCCCGACACATGAATTATCTAGATTATCTTGTTTAAACGTTGCATAAATCATATGAGATGAGATGTCACTAATTTTTTGTCCCGGTTTAGAAATGGAAAATTAAAGAAAGAGAAACAAATGCTCCAGAACCAGAATTTGAACCCATTACATTCCTCTTTGCTATCTATCCTGCTCCCCCAAGACACACAGACACATACCCCATGAGAGACATGATGCTATTCTTCTTGGGAGAGGGACTCTCTGAAGACAACGATGCTGTCACTTTGCTACATGGCCACTAGCTGCTGTTGATTAAATGCTCGCTGGTACCAAGGATGTTTCTGCGTGCTTCGATGTGTGTAAACAGGTAGATTGGGATCCCTGGGTGGCGCAGCGGTTTGGCGCCTGCCTTTGGCCCAGGGCGCGATCCTGGAGACCTGGGATCGAATCCCACATCAGGCTCCCAGTGCATGGAGCCTGCTTCTCCCTCTGTCTGTGTCTCTGCCTCTCTCTCTCTCTCTCTCTCTCTCTCTCTCTGTGACTATCATAAATAAAAAAAAAAAAAAAACAGGTAGATTGAAGAACGGCTGGGCTGGCCAGGCCCTCTAACATCTGCCTTCTGCAGTATTGCTTGGGCCATACTCTCTCCTCTTCCTCTCTCACTGGCCACTAGAAACCCTGGGAACCTATTTATTGGGTAAAGCAATTCAGTCCTCTCCAGCCACTAGAGTCATATTCTGCTCTGGTCCCACCGTGGCTAACGTGCTTGGTTAAACAGCAGAATTTCTACCCAATCGTGTGCTAGCTAGTGCTCCTTCTCTCTGTGTGTCTCTCTGCCTGTCTGTCTCTCTTTTCCTTCTCTCGGGAGGGGCCCAAATGAAAAATCTATTTCTTCACTGGGATGAAGCATGTCTACCTCCCTTAAAAGGCAAGAAGTGTCTAGAGTCAGTTGGGATTTTCAAATACTCTTTTTTTTTTAATCCATTACATGTGCATTCCCCAAGTAGTGTCTTTCATTAATTTCATTTTATAGATGAGGAGCCCGAGGTCAGGTGATTTGCCCAAGTACCAATGCAAGTCTGTGCTGAACCACTATTTGAACCAGTCCTGTCAGCTCCCCGTCACCAAGATTTAGAAGAAAATGGGCCCACTTTGAGCTGCAGGACACAGAAACTTTCCTGAAGGCATGGCTCTTACACTAGGAAAAGTGTGTCAGGCTGACTCAATTTCTCTAGTGCAAGTGACAACAAGCCGGTAAGAACAGACCAGATTGAAGCAACCACGTGGTTCTTCAGGTCAAGAAATCTGGTCCTACATGGGACGCCTGGGTGGCTCAGTGGTTGAGTGTCTGCCTTCAGCTCCAGGTGTGATCCTGGGGTCCCGAGATCGAGTCCTGCTCTGCCTCTGTCTCTGTGTCTCACACAAATAAATCTTTTTTAAAAAAATCTGGTCCTTCAAACCAGTCATCCATGATTTAACTGCTTCCTTCATTGACAAGAGTAACCCTCTGATAGAAAGCCTCACCTTTTTCTCTGCCCCCCCCCCCACTCCTGTTGTCTTCTTCTGAGCCGGGCAATCACCCACATTTGAAAATCACTCCATTAAGCCTAATTTTTTAACCATGGGAAATCTTCCCCTTTTTGCGACTCGGGTCTGGAGGAAGATGATTACTAGACTCTTTCCCTCATTGGGTGGCATCTTTTATCCCAGTCTGAGGCCCCAGACTCCTATGCAGTTGAACAAACCTGTCCTTGTGTCTTTCCCTTGCCTTCCAGGTGAGCTGGCAGGGGAATTTTCTCGCCAACTGAGCCTTAAAGGGCAAGCGAGGCTCAGGGCAGGACGCATCACAAAGCAATCTTGGACAATGTGGGCTCTCCATTACATCTGCAAAATGCCACTGGCACCTCTGACCAGACGTTAATACCACACGACATTGACACCTTGTGATATAGCTGGAGTTTGAGAAATGGGGCTAAGGGTTGATTGGGGTCCAAAAAATAAATCTTTTCTATTGCCACGAAGCAGTTACAGTTGCACAACTGAAATACCAGCCCTTTGGAAAAGCCATCAAACCCACTCATGCAGGTGGGTAATATCGTCATCCAGAGTACTTCCTAGATGCCTGGTGTTCAAAGCACTGTGCAGAGCAAGTTGAGCAAACACAATCTATTATGTGAGACATTTCCAAGGCAGGATATATGTTTCTGATGCTGCTAGTGAAACTTGTTCGGACAAATACCAATGTACTCCTTCCATGGCCAGCATGGTGTGTGTGTGTGTGTATATATATATATGTATATATATATATATAGTAACTAACATTTATTGGATCCCCTTCCATTTGCCAGGTGCATGCTGTGCATCTCACTTAATCTTCAGAGCAACCTTTGAAAGAAAGGCTATTATTACCCCTATTTTATAGATGAGGACACACAGGCTCCTAGGTGGTTAGTAACCAGCCAAGATGATACAGCTAGTAAATGGGGGACCAGGATTCAAATCCAAGACCCCCAATGCCATGGTGTGAACGCTTACTCACTGCCCACTACCTGTATGATTCATGTCTAAGAGTGGCTCCAGTGTGGATCTTGGGGTTTGAGGGTTGGCTAGCCCTGGATTTACATTCTCACTTTATCACGTAATTGGACCAAATAAACAACCTCTCTAAACATTAGTCTCCTCATCTCCAAAAGGTAGATATATTAACGCTTAGCTTTCAGGGTCATAAAGAAATACTTTTGTGACCATACTGCATCCAAAGACCTACATGGGTCAGTCCCAGAACCAGAATCCTTTTGCACAAGAGGAACAGTAGACAGAGCAGGAACCAAAAAACTCCTAGATCAGTAGCTGTTTGGTTTTGTTTCATTTCCAAAGCCTCTAGGCCACGGTAGACATACAGTACATAGTTGCTATTGCAATTCTTATTTTTACATACTTTCAAGTTATGTCTTTAAATAACTCAGTTTTAAAAAATAAATAAAAATAAATAGATAAATAAATAACTCAGTTTATCTATTTGAAATGCCACTTGAATCAATCTATCCTAACCTCTGTATTTTCAAAGACTCTGAGTTGTTTCTTCTCATTTGTACTAAAACAGAATGAGATGTGTAGCAGCAGCAGCCCCGCCATCTCCTCAAGCTACGTTCCCTCAAAATTTTAGAATGACTTGTACATGTTTGGAAATCTGAGTGAGTAAACCCCCAGGACCAAGATGCTCCTGGCAAAGAAGTCAAGAGGCCTGCCTCCTGGCCTGGTGTAAGTACAAGGACAACCCCAGGACAACCTCGGGCTAGAGAAGGCCTAGATCGGTGACACAGAGATTTTCCACTGGCCCAGCTCATGGGAATTTCTGATTTCCTCAGCAGTCCTCACTTCTTCCTTGATCTAAGACTTTTCCTCTGTAAGACTCCTATCATGCTATAATTTTTTTAAATTTTATTTATTTATGATAGTCACAGAGAGAGAGAGAGAGGCAGAGACATAGGCAGAGGGAGGAGCAGGCTCCATGCACCGGGAGCCCGACATGGGATTCAATCCTGGGTCTCCAGGATCCCGCCCTGGGCCAAAGGCCGGTGCTCAACCACTGCGCCACCCAGGGATCCCCATGCTATAATTTTTTGAAGATATTTGTGTATTTGAGAGAAAGAGAGAGAGAGATTATGAGTAGGGAGGGGCGTGGGGAAAAGCAGAGGAAGAGGGAGAAGCAGACTCTCCGCTGAGCAGGGAGCCCAACGCGGGGCTCTATCCCACCACCCTGGGGCCTGAGCCGAAGGCAGATGCTTAACCGACTGAGCCACCCGGGTTCCCCTGGCTATAATTTAACCTTCACAGGGCAGCCAGAGGGGTCTTTCTAAAATGTAAATCGGCCCTGCCAACTCCTCTTCACCATTTAAAATGTCTAATAGCTTCCCATCGCATGGTTCAAATCCAAACTCTATCATGGCTTGCCAGGTCCTACGTGATGTTGCTCCTGACTACCTCTCCAAACTCATTTCTTTCCACCTGTCACTTCATTCACGACACTGCAGCTACAATGGGCTTCTCCTGTCATTCCTGCCTCCGGGCATTTGCCCTTGGTGTTCCTTCTGCCTAGAACACCACCTTAGCTAAAACAGCCTCCCCAGAAACTCTCCTTACACTATTCCATACCATCTCCCGTTAGGGTACTTAACGGCCCGGGAAATTAGCTTCGTGGAGTATAAGCTCCCAGGATCAGGACTAGGAGCTGGTAAACAGCAAGTACTCACTGTTCTCTACACTCATTCCTACCCCCGCCCCCCAGCTTCCAGTCCCTGTTCTACATCTTGGATTTCAGCACAGCTCTGCCCTCCTTGGCTTGGTAATCCATTTGGATTTCATTGTCTGGCTCTCTGACCCCAGCGCATTCGGCTCTTTTGACTCCACTTGACTCTTTGTTCTGCAGTTTCCTTGGAATGCAGCATCACTCAGAATCTTGCTTGAGAACCACTTCCTCTGCCATCCTGGGCTGGTCTCAAGCCCACTTCTCAATGCAGAGAAGTCTGTCTGCTAAGGAAGCAGGCGTCTACACTGGCTCTCAGGACTATGGAAGTCTTCACCTGAAGAGGCCTGCTTCGACCACCGGACCTTGAAGCACTTGAAGGAAAAACAGAAACACAACCTCCTTCAAGGGAGGCAAGATCCCTTCTCAGTGGTTTTTGTTGTTTTTTGTTTTGTTTTGTTTTGTTGTTTCTTTATGTACCAGGCAGCCAAAACCACTGGACTCTCCAGAAAATCTATCAGGATGCGACTGAAGCTTACCTGACCAGAGCAATTGTCTGGCCCTCGAATAATCTTCCATCTCATCCTGAGAGTGGCCAGCTGAGATGGCCTATTGCGCATGGCATCACACAGTGATTCCCACAATAATAAAAACCACCACTACTACGATTGTGTACTGAACTCCATAATCAATACTACGGTGTCAGGTACTTTATGTTCATGGTCCCACTTAATTTTTACAAAAAGATTAAGGTAGATGATAATCCCCACTTAACAGATAAGAAAATCAAGGCGCAGAGGACAGGTTGAAGTAATTTGCTCAAGGTCATATAACAAATGATGGAGAGGGCCTGAATTTCTGACTTAGAGGCATTTAATTATGGGTATCTTTATACACACACACACACACACACATGCACACACACACACACACAAATTATATACTCTTGAAGAGCTAGAATTTATTTCCTGTTCACATTCACATAGCACAGGGACTGATCCTTAGGGAACAGTAGGCATATTTCACAAATGCATTCCTAACACTACTGCATTAGTGCTGTAAGTCATATACACTATAATTAATAGATTAATATAAATATCCACTGCCATAACACAGTTGGCCTTCCTACTCCCTTCTCCTGGAACATGGAATTAGAAGTAGAAGATGAACCCAATGAAGGAAAAATAACACTGCCTCTTTCCTTTAGGGGCTGGGGGAGGGGGAAGGAATCCAGTGAAATAATATACTAATTACATAAAACAGAAAGAAGTCTGGGATTATAATAATAAAATTACTAGTCTTTCCAGTCATCTTAAATACCACAACTTCCACTAGAAAATCTCTTGCGTTTAGTATATTGTAAGGTACATGGTAGCCTCCTGTTTAGGCAAGATTCAAAGTTTTTTCACAAGCAAATATCAGTCTACAAAACGGAGGTGTCAAAATTCTGCAATTTAGAGCAGAATAAAATCACATGGCTGTCTTGTAGCACACTGAATTTGTTTAATAATGTGCCAGAAGTATTAAAAAATATATATAGCACTTTCAGACACTGTGGTTTCTGATTCAGGTTTTTAATTTGGTTTCCTGAGTGCTTTCAGATGAACAACCCTCAGGTACCCTCTAGTGGATGAGATGAAGAACGGTTTGGGGCCAGAGGTACCATTTGTCATCTGTGTATTATATGCCTAAAAGTAACCATAACTTGCCCTTCTAGGTCTACATGAAGTATATAGGAATAATGATTATTTTAAAAGAAATGCTTCACATATTTAAGACATTCCTTAATGGCAGACTTTACTTTTAGACTTATTAGCACTAACAGTTTTTTGATAGGCCGGTTTGTTTTATTTTAAGTAACTGTTATTTTTCCCACTCTCTTTTGAAACACGAGTAACAAATTAATAGAATGGTTTTAATCATCTTAAATAGGTCATTAAATATCTTTTCAAAGAACCCACAGGTTGGCTAAAGAAAGCTATTAATTTTTACAAAATGCAAAGAACTTTAAAGGGCACAGCACAACCCAGTAATAATTTCTGCTTTAGGAAGACCTCAAAATGACATCGGCAGAAACGATCAACATTTTCCAAAATGTAGTCTCATGAGATACTAGTTCCCTGATATGTTGGGGTGGGGGGAGAGAGGGTTTTTTAGCCCAGAGACAGTTCAGAAGATTAACTTGCTCTCCTTATTTTGTTTCCACACTCCGCTCATAAATTTCTGATAATTTGCCCTTCTGTGCTACTTGCTCATGGGAAGAGAATGCATCGGGCCACGTGACACAAACTTATCAGCTGGCTTTACAGCTCAAGTTATCATTGTGGACTTAAACGTCGGCATTTGTATTTTTGTAGAAATACCTACTCATGTACTCCTGAGCCCTGTAGTTATTTGCTGGCCAGTTAGTGAGTATGGTCATGGCCAACTTACCCAACTCAATGCAGGGAGGGGGTAAGAAGGGATTTCACTTTCAAAGCTGTTCTTTCTTTAATATTTAAGATTTTTACAAGAGGCATATTTAACTTTTATAAGCAGAAATACATACACACAGAATTAATTAGCATATTCAACTACAGAATTTGAGGGAGAAAAGTATGTCCCTAGCAATGGCCCCAAAACACACTTCTGGAGCTCCACATGCTCACACTAATCCCATCTCTCCTTTTTTTTATTTTTTTATTATTATTGTTTTTAATCCCATCTCTCCTAAGCACAGCCCACCCTCCTCCTTGCTCTCTCCAAAAGTCCGGTGGGTTTGCTTAGACCTGAAAGGCAAGACCTGGCTGGATGCTCTTGCCTGGTTCCCGGCCCTTCAGCCATGAGCGCCCCCTTGAGGCATGAAAGGCTCCTCAGTGCTACCCAGCTGTGGTTGTTCCAGAAGATGCAAACCACCAAAGGGACTTGGAATCAGAGCAGAGAGCGGATTCCCTCTTCTCTGCCCCCGACACCTTCTCTACCTTTCTCTGAGCTCATGCACACACACACACACACACCACCACCACCACCAGCATCCAGTATTGTAAGTACCCCACCACCACCCCAGTTACCACTACACTCTGGGTGCTGACAAAAGCAGGCTTCTGCATCAGTAGAATGAAGACCAGACCCCAGGTCAAAATGAACTCATTAGAATAAGTACCATCCCACACGGCTCTGCCTGGGAGCTGGGCAAGTTCCCCTTGTGACACCCTCTCCATCTCATTTTCCACTTTCTTTAAGTGAAACAAGAACCTAATCGCCAGGAATTAATGATAAGTCAGTGTTTATTGAACACTTAACATATACCAGGACATGTTCTCTGTGTTTTATTTTTATCTATTATCTCACTGAATCTTTGCCACTGTCCTCTGAAATTGTGCTATTCTTCTCCCCATGCTATAGATGAGGACCCTGAAGTGCAGACAGCTTTGATAACTGGTCCAGGGTGGTACTACTTGAATGCCCAGCCTCTTGCAAGACAGGCACACGAAGCTTGCATGATGTGATTCTGTTGAAACCGTTTCATCAAGGGCTCTCCAGTCTGCACCCAGGTTAGGCTAACCTCAGGCTTTGTGCACAGGGGTGTGTGTGCTCCCTGGATGGTCAGAGTGCCACAGGCTGCTGATGCTAGAGGTAAACACGGTGCGTCATCTGAGAGCATCAGTGTTCCCCTCAGCTTTCTTTGGAGGAAAATATTATGGTAAGACTTTAAAGAGTATACTGCAAAGTGTCTGCATTTTTTAACAGAAAAGGCACAAAGATAAAATAAAACAAAGAGCGTCCCTCCAGGGAAGAGCTGCCACGTTGCTCCTCTAGGGTTATGCTTTACCGTGCATGCGTATCACTGGTGGGCAGGCCCACCCATGGGTGTGAGACCTGCGTAGCCCCACCCACAGTTGGTCTAATGCTCTGCTGCCACTCCTTGAAATTCTTACTAATTTTTAAACTAAGGACTTCTCCTTTTCATCTTGCATCGGGCCCTGCAAATCACCTAGCTGGTACTGCTAGGTTGTTAAAACGCAGATCCTGATTTGGCAATGTCCAGGGTGAGGCTGAACCTCTGCGGTTCTAACTCCCAGGCAATGCCTGCTGATGGTCCAATGACCACACTTGAAGTGGCAAGACCCAGCCTTTCACTCTATTCCACGATTTGTCATCCTAAACGGGCAAAGTTCGAGAAGCAGTGAGCAAGGGGTACAGTGAATCCTAGTAGTCAAAACCATAGTAGTTAGAAGCATATGTCTTTACCACCACTTCCTCTGCACAATTCCACGGATTACTGCTGGTCCTCCTTATGGTTTACTTTTCCTATCAGCAAAATGAGAATAATAACATTACCTCCGAAGATTGTTGTGAAAATTAAATGTGTGAGACAGCTCACATTCGGAATATTCAATAAAGATAACAACCTCAGGGCGCCTGGGTGGCTCAGTGGGTTAAGCATCCGACTCTTGGTTTCGGCTCAGGTCATGATCTCAGGGTGGTGGGATCAAGCCCCAAGTCAGGCTCTGTGTTCAGCATAGAGTTTGCTTCAGATTCTTTGTCTCCCTCCCAGTCACTCTTTCTTTCTCTCAAATAAAGAAATAAAATCTTTAAAAGAGAGAGAGACCACTACCTTGACGCTCCCAGAGGTAAATAAGTGTTAAGACCACGATGGAAAAGAAAACATGTAAGATGTCTCTTTCTCCAATATTAACGAGCTCTCCCACTTCCAGTCTCTCCTCCATGCATCCAGGCAAATACTCTTGGAGGAAGCAATTCTGTTAAGGAAATGTCTAACTCTTGCTTATTCTTTATGGGAACGTACTTTGCTGACATGATGGGAAATGCTATCAGTAACAAGACTATAAATACTCTATCAGTTTGCCAGCGCTGCCATCATAAAGGCTGTGTGGCTTAAACAACGGGAATTTATTTTCTCCCAGTTCTGGAGGCCAAAAGTCCAAGATCAAGGTGTGGTTGGGGTTGATTTCTTCCGAGGCCTCTCTCCTTGGCTCGTAGGTGGCTTTCATCTTCCTTTGTCTTCACATGGTCTTCCTTCTGTGAATGTCTGTGTCCCAACTTCTTTTTTTTTTTTTTAAGATTTTATTTATTCATGAGAGACAGAGAGAGAGGCAGAGACACAGGCAGAGGGAGAAGCAGGCTCCAAGCAGGGAGCCCGATGTGGGACTCCATCCCGGGACTCCAGGATCACGCCCTGAGCCGAAGGCAGGTGCTTAACCACTGAACCACCCAGGCGTCCCCCAACTTCTTCTTATAAGGACACCAGTCATATTGGATTTTGCCTCATTTTACTTTAGTCACCTCTTTCAGGTCTCTGTCTGCAATGATAGTCACATTTTGAGGTCCTGGGGTTAGGACTTCAACATGTGGATTTGGGCGGGGTGGGGGGTATGTGTGCAAAATTCAGCCCACAACAGATACAGAAGACAAAACCAAACAGAGGTAACATGTGTCAGTGGGACTATATGAAACTCATTCTTGATTCAGCATTCACTGCAATGTTTCCTTTATTCATAGGTGGATATCATGCACTGGGGATAAGGAGCTCTTCCCCGGCCGGAGGACAGGGCAGCCCATTCCAGGGGCTTCCGAGTCCCACAGAACTGGCTCCAAATCTCTGCTCTGTTACTGATCACTTGAAACCTGGGCAAGTTACTTCATGTTGCTGGACCTTAGTGTTCTTTCCTATAAAATGAGGCTAACGATAATGACTACCTTGTAGGGGTTTTGTGAAGATGAAATGGGGTAACCTACGTGTAGCATGTCTTTTCTTTCTTGTTCGACAAAAGAAACCGCTGGCAGTTTGGCACAGATTACCTTTGAAGGAGTCTCTAGAGCCTTCCCTACCTAAGGAAATGTCAGGTGGGCATCCTGTTTGAGCGAAGGCCTCCCTCCTTGGATGCAGTGCTCTGGGGAGGCCGAGGGGCCACTTCACAGAGTGGGCCCAGAGGTCTTCTGGGAGAGAAAAGACTGATTCCTTTCTGTTCCCAGACCTTCTCTCTGAGAGTTGGAGCTAGGGAGCTATTTGGAGATCAATGTGGACAATTCCAAAAAAGGGTCCAGAAAAAGCAGAGTCAAGGATTCCAATGGAGTCAAGAGACGTGGAACTCGTAGCCTGCCTTGGCAATAAACCCAGAAAGGAGGGTATCAGATGGGGATTCTGGGCCCAGTTGTGCCTGTCACTCCAGGCCGGTGTATTTTAAGAATGATAACCCCAGAAATTCAGCTATATTAGGGATGACAGGGGCCTCTCAGGTGAGCATAACCCAGAGGCATCCCATTGCCTTGAAAAGCTGCGAATGAGGAACAGGGCTGATGAGCTGAGGCCCCAGCGCTGCAGCAGCTCAAGCAAGGATGGGGTTACATGTCAGCACTGCTGCTACCATCTCATGAAGTTGTTGAGAAGCCTGGTCCCATCCTCACCACCCCGGAGTAGCCTAGCTTCCGGTGGATGTGGCTCCTTGGCGGAATAAAGTGACAATCTCGGATGATTTGGCTCCGAGCCCCCTTCGGGAGCATTGTCCTGGGAGTGTACAGCCCATCCTAGAAGGATTCCTCCTCTCCCTTCGCAGGAGATCCCCCTCCAGCAACTGGGGGCTACCTCAGAAGCCGAGAAGTGGACCAGAACGCCTGTGCTTCGGTCACCCTGGCCAGCTTCCGATGCACCCAGCATCCTTCACTGCAGTCAACCCATTGAAAGAGGACCAAGCCCACTTGAACTTTTTGCCACAGGACTTGGGTCAGGGCTCCTGGACACCTAAAAGAAAGGCAGGTAGAGCCCTGAGGACAGGTGGTAGGGCTTCTGAACTTCCAGCTCTTACCAGCAGGTGGGGCCTCAGTCAGAGGGAACCTTCGCAGGTGTAGCACAGTCTCTAACATACAGTAACTACCCTAAAAAAAATGGTAGTTATTATTATGGGAAAGGTGATTACTCGCATAATCCCACCATCATCACTCTTCTGAATTCGTGAAATGGAAAGAAGAGAAGGAATTTCTTCCTACTAGCAGAAGAATAAAACTCTAGTCGGGAATAGAACTTCCTCCACTTTAAAGGATTTAGAAGGTATGAAGAGTCCTTAAGTACCCTCCTTTTCCTTGTCACCTCTCCTTCTACCCTTATTCCTTAAGATTTGGTCGCCTACTATAGCTATAACCATAGCAACCCAGCTAGTGGGAAATTAGGAAACTCCCACTCATTCTTAGAGACTCAGGTAAGTCTTCACCTTATCTGTGAAGGCTCCTTCAATCCTAACTTCAGCCTCAGAGGAGACCGTGTCCCCGTTCCCATGACACGGTTGTCCCACACATCCCTGCACGAGAATAATTCTTGCACAGTTTCGGGACTCTGCTTACCTGGTGGTCACAACACCATGATCTTCTAGGGCTTATTTGCACCCCCAGTGCTGGGATTAGTGCCTGGCCCAGAGGGGCTGCTCAGTGCGTTTCCACTCCTGAATATCGGAAATGTAAGGGAGGAGGGTAGGAGATTGCTCCGAAGTGGCTCCGGAGGAGGTGGGAGGGAGGCAGGTTGTCCCAGGAATGGCGCTAAGCCAAAGTGGCCTAAAGTGCCCTAGCAACCCAGCCAGGGAGGAGATGGAAACCAAGTCCTCAGCAGGCTGTCAGGCGGAGCAATGGAAACTCAGACACCAGAGAAAAGCAATGGGGATGAGACACAGGGTAGAGGTGGAGGAACGGCCCGGGGAGGGGGGATTGAAATCCAGATCGGCATGCAGCTCTTGCAACAGGTCTGGACAAGAGTCAAGACTGAGACTTGGTGCAAGGGGGTCAGGTCCCATTTTTCACTGCTGTGAAATGTATAATGGGGGGAGTGGGAGGCTTGCAGGACTGCACAGTTGTTTTTGTTTTTTAGGACTGCAGTTTAAACAGAGGAGGTTCAGGGAGGTGAGAAAAGAATCGATCCAGAGTGTATACTTCCATAATCACACTTTTCACCCTTGCAGACATCATCTCATGTAAAAGCAATATGAACTGATAGCCAAACAGGCCTGGGTTCAAATCCCAAGTCTTGCACTTATTAGCTATGTGAAAAGGAAACATTTTAAAGAAATGCATGTAAAATGCTTAGCACAGGGCCTGACACCGGTAGACGTTCAATATTAATTTCGTCCTTGGTCTGGTTCTCACTTTCCAGTGCCAGCCAGGGATGTGTCTCTCAAATGCTTGCTTCTGAATCCATTTCAACTGCCCTCAAATCCCATCATGATTTCTTTTTCAAATGAGGCATGAGTTCTCCATATGATTGCACAATCCCAAATTAGTACAGGCATCTTCTCTCGGGGTCTGCAGGAGCTCACGTGGGTACTTGTGAGCTTTTGAACTATATTCTTCCTCTTTCCCTCATCTGTTACCTGCTGGCTGCAATCTGTGCCATTTTATTTTCCTGTTCTTTCACCTTTGAGTGATGAGGCAATAATCATTGCTGCAGGAGCATTTACTCAGCCAGGCTATTCCACCCGCCTTTCGCCCTCAAATACACTCTTTGTTCCCCAGCTGAAAATTGGGCTGTCTTTCATGAGCACAGATGACACTGTGACACTCTTCACCTTCAACGGGCTTTGTTAGTTTTCTTACAATAGCACCGGGCTGTAAGCTCTGCACAAACTGTTTCACTTGGGATCGCAGCCTTATTAGTAAGAAACATGATTGGAGGACTGAGGCACGAGGCTGGAAATTTGTGCAATTACCATTCCAACCTTCGCCATAAAACTGTCACATATCAAAGGATGGATGGGTGGACATAGAGACGGAAATTTCAAATAAGAAATCTCGAGGATGGCTCTCTTTGTATGATAACCATCTCGAGTGAGGAAGGAGGGAGTGGCCTCCTCTATATTATGTCGTTAATCTGCTCTCAGCACATCCTCTGTCATTTGTCACTCCTTTGGAGTAATAATGAGATTCTGTAAACACAGTGCAGAACCAAGGTGCCTACCGAGCCAGCTTTCAATTTAGGGCTAAAACGAAGGGCAAAACACCCATGTTATCCTTGTCACTGTTGAGAGATATTTGGACATACCCAATAACACCTTTTATGCCTTACACAGAAAAATGAGTCATACAGTGACATGCTCAGGATATCCCAAGGAATTCAAGTCTACAGATGTTTCATTCCCAAATGAAGGTGGGTTCTAAATGGGTTTTGCCACTTGTGAAATGTGTGACCCTAGACAAGTCACTGATCTTCAGTTTTCTTGTCTATAAATTAGGAAAAACAATAATAAAGGAGAAAAGACGGTTTACCAGAAAAGACAGAACAATGATCCTACACAGCAAATACTTGGAAGATAGATGGTTACGGTTGAAACATTTTAAGGTGCTTATATTTGTTTCAAAGGGAGATAAAGTTATTGACTACCTCTATACTTTGCCAAGTTTGTTACATCTTTTATTGAGTACCTAGTATAAGAATGAAAATAGAATATGTAGGGATCCCTGGGTGGTACAGCAGTTGAGCACCGGCCTTTGTCCCAGGGCGCGATCCTGGAGACCCAGGATCGAATCCCATGTCGGGCTCCCGGTGCATGGAGCCTGCTTCTCCCTCTGCCTGTGTCTCCGCCTCTCTCTCTCTCTCTCTCTCTCTCTCTCTCTCTCTCTCTCTCTGTGTGTGTGTGTGACTATCATAAATAAATAAAAATTAAAAAAAAAAGAAAATAGAATATGTAGCTTTCGAATGAGTAGAAGAGAAAAGGGTTGGAGGGGAGGAGCAGACAGAGAGTACTCAGTCAACTCAGTGGGAGGCAGGAACCAAATAAAAAGAAATAAATAAATTGTTTTATTAAAGATTTTATTTGGGGCATCTGGGTGGCTCAGCGGTTGAGCATCTGCCTTTGGCTCAGGACATGATCCTGGGTTCCTGGGATCGAATCCCACATTGGGCTCCCTGCATAGATCCTGTTTCTCCCTCTGCCTATGTCTCTGCCTCTCTCTGTGTGTCTCATGAATAAATAAATAAAATCTTTTTTTTTAAGTTTTTATTTATTTTTAGAGAGAAAGAGAGTAGGGGGAGGGGCCGAGGGACAAGCAGACTCCATGCTGAGCATGAGCCCAATGCAGAGCTCAACTCCATGACCTGAGATGGTGACCTGAGCCAAAGCCAAGAATCAGATGCTTAATCAGCTGAGCCACCCAGGCGCCCCAACACAGAATGGTTTTTTAAAAAGGCAAAATAAGAAAGTAGAAATAACTCAATATAGATCAGTAATAATAATAATAAATGAGAGAGGATTAAATTTACCAGTTGGAAGACAGAGCTTCCCAGATTTTAAAGAAGGAAAAACATGGTTCTCTTCTAAGAGGTCTCATTTTAAAAGAATGAGAATCACGTGATTAACTAAGCTGAAACTCTCAGACAAGAGCAAACTGAAAGAAACCTGATGTAGTCACCTTGTTATTACACAAAATCAACTTTAAAGAAATAAAAACATAACGAGAAATGGAGGATTGGTATGGAATGATAAAATGAGTAATTTGCCACACAATTATAAACATTTCTGGACTTATGTGTACGTACTTAACACATTCTGAAAGTACAGCAAAAATGGACAGAATTTCTTCAAAGATTTTATTTATTTATTTATTTGTTTATTTATTTATTTATTTACTTATTTATTTATCTATCTATCTATCTGATAGAGAGAGACAGAGATAGGGACAGGGAGCACTAGTGGGGAGGAGAGGAAGAAGCAGACTCCCCACTGAGCAGGGAGTCTGATGTGGGGCTCCATCCTACGACCCTGGGATCATGACTTGAGACGAAAGCAGATGCTTATCTGACTGAGCCACCCATGGGCCTCCCAAAAATAGACATATTTTCAAAAAGAAATTGATAATTCCTAATCATAGTTGGGAAATTTTAATATACTGCTTTTAGTAACCGATAGATAAAGCAAACAAAAGAAAAGTGGTAAGTTTAGAATGTGAACAAATTTAATCAAATGTCTCATGTAGAACTCTGTGCTCAATATTTCAATATTATCCATTCTTTTCTAGCACACATGAAACATTTACAAAAACTGAACCCCAACCTAGGTCACAGAGAAGTATCAACAAACACAAAATAATTTGTCATTCAAACTACATTATCTGTCTAAAATAGAATGAAATTTAAAATCCTTTAGCAAATATCACAATCCCAGACTTCAAGTTACATTACAAAGCTGTAGTAATCAAAACAGTTTGGAACTGGCCTAAAAGTAAACATTTAGATTGGGGTGTCTGGCTCGCTCAGTTGGTAGAGCATACAACTCTTAAACTCAGAGTTGTGAGTTTGAGCTACACATTGGATGGAGAGATTACTTAAAAATAAAATATTTAATGGGTGCCTGAGTGGCTCAGTCTGCTAAGCACCTGATTCTTGATCTCACTTCAGACCTCAATCTCAGGGTTGTGAGTTCAAGCCCCCTATTAGGCTCCATGCTGGGTGTGGGGTCTACATTAAAAATTTTGTTTTCAATTAAAAAATTAAAAAAATAAAATCTTTTTTAAAAGTCAGACAAATAGATCAATGGAACAGAATAGAAAATCCAGAGGGTGGCTCAGTGGTTTGGCGCCTGCCATCTGCCCAGAGCGTGATTCTGGAGACCCAGAATCAAGTCCCACGTCGGGCTCCCTGCGTGGAGCCCGCTTCTCCCTCTGCCTGTGTCTCTGCTTCTCTCTCTCTCTCTCTGTGTGTGTGTCTCTCATGAATAGATAAATAAAATCTTTTAAAAAAAAAAAAAAGAAAATCCAGAAACAAATCCACAAATTAATTTCAACAAAGCAGGAAATAATATGCAATGGAAAAAAGACAGTTTCCTCAACAAATGGTATTGGGAAAACTGGACAGCAACATGCAAAAGAATGAAACCAGATGACTTTCTTCACCGTACACACACACACACACACAAAAAAACTCAAAATGGAAAAAAAAAAAAAAAAGAAAGGAAAAAACTTAGAATGGATTAAAGACCTAAATGTGGAACCTGAAACCATAAAAATCCTAGAAGAAAGCACAGGGAGTAATGTCTCTGACATCAGCCAAAGTAACATTTTTCTAGATATGTGTCCTGAGGCAAGAAAAATAAAAGCAAAAACAAACTATTGGAAAACATCAAAATAAAAATCATCAAAATAAAAAGCTTCTGCACAGCAAAGGAAATAATCAACAGAACTAAAAGGCAACCTATGGAATGGGAGAAGGTATTTACAAATGACATGTCCAATAAAGAGTTAGTATCCAAAATATATAAAGAACTTATACAACTCAATACTCCAAAAACAAACAATCCAATTTAAGAATAAACAGAAGACTTGGGGCAGCCCTGGTGGCGCAACGGTTTAGTACCGTCTGCAGCCCAGGGTATGATCCTGGGGGCCCAGGATCAAGTCCCACGTTGGGCTCCCTGCATGGAGCCTGCTTCTCCCTCTGCCTGTGTCTCTGCCTCTCTCTGTGTCTTCTATGAATGGATAAATAAAAAAAAAATCTTGAAAAAATTAAAATAAAAAATAAACAGAAGACATGAACAGACATCTCTCTAAAGAAGGTATTCAGATGGTTAACAGACACATGAAAAGATGCTCAACAGCACTTACCATCGGGGAAATACAAATCAAAACATCGATGAGATTTCACCTCACACCTGTTAGAATGGCTAAAATCAAAGACATAACAAACAAATGTTGTTATATGAACATATATGAGTATTATTCAGCTATAAAAAAGAATGAAATCTCCATGGATGGAGCTAGAGAGTATAATGCTAAGTGAAATAAGTCAAAGAAAGACAAATACCGTATGATCTCACTCACGTGTGGAATTTAAGAAACAAAACAAAATAAGCAAAGGGAAAAAAGAGGGTGAGAGAGAGAGAAACCAACAAAAAGAGACTCTTAACTATAGAGAACAAACTGGTGGCTACCAGAGGGAAGGTGGGTTAAATAGGAGACGGGGATTCAGACATGCACTTGTCCTGATGAGCATGGGCTGATACATGGAACTGTTAAGTCACTATATTGTACACCTGAAACTAATATAACACTGTATGTTAATTATGCTGGAATTAAAATGAAAAATAAAACTAAAATCCTCTAGCAAAAGCATAATCAATCACCCCATCACACTCTAATATAATCAGAAAATTTAATACTTTTTAAAATAAATACATTGATCAACTAAGAAACTATGGTAGAAATTATTAAATATTTAAGAAAAAAATCACATGCAAAGAACTAGGTACCAAACAGCTAAAGCAGTTTTTGAAAGGACTGTATAAATTTAAATGCATATGTTAGAAAAAAAGAAAGATTAGAAATCAATTTATCATGCAACTAAAGCAGTTATGAAAAGAACCACAGAGAACTTGCCCAAAAAAGGAGGGAAAAAAAGAAAGTCTAAAAATTGGCACAGAAATTAACAAAATAGAAAATAAGGAAACAAGAAAGAATAATACCACCAAAAGCTTTTTTTTTTGGGGGGGGGAGATTAGTATAATAAACAACTTTCTAGTGAGATCTATTAAAATAAAAAGAAAGAGAAGACATAAATAAACAATATCAGGAAAGAAAAGGAGTACATGTTACCTTATATTTGAAAAGTAATAATAAAATATATCAACTTCATATCAAGATACTGAAAATGTAGAAGAAATGAACAGGTTTTTTGGAAAAGTATAAATTACCAAAAAGGAGTCAAGAAGAAACAGAAAACTTCAATGAACTTTTTAATAAGGAAATTGGACCATTAATTTAAAAATCTATGACAAAACAATGAGAAATTATTTTTTAGGAGACAGATTGATAAAAATCTGATCCATCTGATGATGCCAAGAGTCATCAAGGCTGAAGGGAAATGGGAATTCTCAAACTCAGATGATGGGAGTATAAATTGGTACAACCACTTGCTAGAGCAATTGGCAGTGGTTTTCTAAAATTGAAGATCTGCACACACCCTATGACCCAGCAGTTCCACTTCCAAGAATGTGCTCTAGAAAAAGTCTGCCACGTGTCTGCAAGAACAGATGCACAACACTGGTCATTACCATATCTCTTGATACGGCGCAAAACATACAGTTATGTAAATTTCTATCAGCAGATTAGATGAGTAATACAAGTGTATACATATGCATAGAGACACTATCTAGTAAGGGAAGTGAATAAACTTAGATACATTTCAATGGAGAGAAATCTTAAAAATGCAACTTTGAAAAAGTTACCAGAGGACACCTATAGTGTGATTTTTTTTTTTTTAAGATTTTATTTATTCATGAGAGTCACAGAGACAGAGAGAGAGAGGCAGAGAGAGAAGCAGGCTCCATGCAGGGAGCTGGACATGGGACTCGATCCCGGGTCTCCAGGATCACACCCTGGGCTGAAGGCAGGAGCTCAACCGCTGAGCCACCTGAGCTACCCTATAGTGTGAAATTCTATAAAAGTTTTAAGAATATATAAAACAAGAATATCCATTGTGGACTCAGATAGATAGATAAATCAATATAGGTAATTTTAGAACCTGGATGGGATGATTCAAACCAGTAGAGCGGGTTCTCTGAGGAAGGAGGGAGGGAAATGGGATAGGAAAATATTCAAACATATCGGTAACATTGCATTTCTTTAAGGAAAAATACAAGTAAATGTGTCAAATCTGGGCACTGCACTCGTGGATGTCCCTATATCATTCTGTGTACCCCGTTTGCATGCTTGAAATGTTTAAGGTGACATTCCAAATACATATGGAAAATAGTACCCGCTCTGTCTTCTATAAATGTTAGAGGATATTTTTCAAGGGTTTCGTAAAGCACAAAGCCTTCTACAGATAGGAACAGTGTCCCCCTCCACTGTCCTGACAGTGGCTGCCCCCTCGGTGGTAGAGCCTGAGGCAGAGGTGAGGAGCCAAGCCCAGGCCTCTGTCTTGCATTTCCAAGCTCAGCGTGAAGATCATTTCCAAGAGTCTGGCTCGAGCTCAAGCGGCTTGCTTACTAGATGTCTGCTCTTGGAAAAGTTGTTGAACTTCTGTGAGGCTTCACCTATATAAGGTGGAGCTAGTGGAGGGCCTCCTCTGCAGGGATGTTAAGACATCGATTAGCAGAGTGCTACCTGGGGCAGGAGACACTTAAATGACATCGACTATTTTCTGTAAATATGAACTAAAGTAATTCCATCATGCTTCTAAAAAAAAAAAAGTGCATCTAAAAGCAACAATGTGGGGCACCTGGGTGGCTCAGCGGTTGAGCATCTCTGCCTTTGGCCCAGGTTGTGATCCCAGGACCCTGGGATCAAGTTCCCATCGGGCTTCCCGCAGGGAGCCTGCTTCTGACTGCCTGTGTCTCTGCCTCTCTCAGTGTCTCTCATGAATAAATAAATAAAATCTTTAATAAATAAATAAATAAAAGTAACAATGCATTTCATCAAATGTAGAATTTTTCTGTTTTCCAGAGTAATGTCAAGAGAGGTGGTACTAATTACCCAATTAGCTAAAGATAGTTGATCCTGTCCGGGGTGTCCCCCTGCAAACAACACAGGCCTGTAGTGTGGGGTTGCCAGGCAGCAGGGCCCATGCCCTCTGCTGACAGTCACAACAGATTTCTCAAGCCTTGTCAGACCAGTCTGAACAGGACACAGGGCTTCAAACTATGGCCTTTAGTTCCTGCTCTAACCAGGGCTATAAACGGAGATGACCTGGGAAGTTTGTTAAACAAACAAAAAAAAGGAATTAAAAGGAAGGTATCTTGGAGCTGGATTGAGGAAGGCACAAAGTTATGAATGTACTAGATGTCGCTAATGGTAAACTTGTAAGTATTTTATCACAATAGAGGGAGAGAGAAAGAATGATGCACCTGTAACCCCCGAGATCCACAGACCAATCCACCAGACACAAAAATTGGCCTCTAATTCCAGTAAAGTACAGAGACCTGTAATCACTTCATGAATTGACCGAGATACGTAAATGATGTAAATAGATCATACCTAACAGACAACAGTATCCCATGTCACACAAGGGACCTTCAGCTTATCAAGGTCAACTGCACCCTGGATCTGTCTGATGTCTGAGAAGCAAGTGTGCATGACTTGAATTTGGCTTTCTTGGAATAAGCAAGATGTGACAGGTTTCAACGGTGCCACCTTCTTGGTGCGGTCATCGTCATGCGGCTCTACATCCATCAAAGCTGTCTGGCACAGGACTGCCAACTCTTAAGAATGGCATAAAACTTACCAACTGTTCTTGTCCCCCAAATTAAAGCCTGGCATTTGTTATTTTTGGCTTCATTCGTTTAAAGAGAAAATGAGAATGTGGTCATTAGAAGCCTTCTGACGTAGATCTTCTGCTCTACGTCGCGGGGTTCCCAATGCAATCTCACTTGGATGGTGACTTCACTGAGATGTTCAAGGACCAGAATCTGTGGGGCAAGAGGTCCCAAGCGCATCTCAGTTTTCTGTAACCATCATCTGCCGAGTGATTGTGCCAAGCCCAGCACTTTGCTAAACTCATCCACAGACGTTATTCCAGTTAATTCTCACAACAGTCCCGCGAAGGCAGGTGTTACTATTGTCCGCATGTTACAGGACATGGATCCAAAGCTTGGAGAGATTGACTTTCTCCAAGTTACATGGCTAATAAGTGACAGAGCCCAGATTAGAACCCAAGATGGTAGGACTCCAAGTCTCAAGCTCTTAACCCCCAGCTCAGCGGCCTGTTTCACCTGAGTAGAAAACCACATTTCATCAGTTTTTCTCCACCTCTGGCAGGATTCCTAGCATCTTTGCTCTTCATTTTCAGGCGGAGGCCGGGTCTAACAGTGGCCCTGGGGAGGGCTCTGGGGGTTCCCAGCAAAGTGGTCGCCAACAATGCTGTGCTGTGTGTGAGCACACTGCTCCTCCATCAAGAGGTGGACTCTATTTCTTTGCCTCTTGAATCTGAGGTGGTTTTCTCTGACCAACCCAACGTGACAGATGTGACATTCTGGGACTTCAGAGCCCAGCCTCAAGACAACAACAACAAAACCCCGGCAGCCTCGTTGTCACTGTTATGCACAAGGAAATCCAGGCTGTACCACTAGAGGGAGGCCACATGGGAAGGGCTCTTGAGAGGAGATGCCACACAGGAGGCCCTCAGAGGGAAACTGAGGCACCTTAGCTGAAGGTCATCAATCACCATGGGACCCAGACTTTCCAGCTTAGCCTGGCTGCCAGCTGAATCTGCGCAGCTATGTGAATAAGCCCAGCCAACACCACAGGGGGTGGAAGGAGGCCCAGTCAACCCAAAGAATCATGGAAAACAATGAGTCATTGTTTAAAGTTGCCAAGTTTGGGGATGGATGGTTATGTGATAATTATCTTGGTGTAGGTAGCATCGCATGCCCGGGGGCACACAGGTCTCTGATTGGAAAGGTGTGCTTTACCTGTGCCCTCCCTGGAAACCTCGGTGGCTGCCCATAAAAATGCTGGGCAAATGGAAAAAGCCTATGTCGGTTTGCTTTGTGTGGGTTTATAGCTCTTTCTAATGTAGTAGAAAGAGCAAGGCCTTTGGGGTTCAAATACTTGGATTAGCATAGTTGGCTCCGCCTCTTTCCAATGAACCACCACGAACAAGACATCTCGCCTCCCTGTGTCTTTCTAAAAACTAGACATAATCTCAATTTTTCACACAAGGTTCTCTTGTGAAGATGTAATGAGATTTACTCCACAAACATTTGCTGAGCTCTTTCAATAAACCTGACGCTACCCATTACGCTGTCAGCTCTTAGAGAACAAGCTCTTTGTACTATCACTTTTTTCTAAAGTTCCAAAAATATTTATTGAATGGATGCATTGTGACAGATTCCCGGTGACACAAAGATGAATGCCGAATTGATTTCGGAGCAGCTCAAAGTTAAATGGTAAAGAATGTGTACAAAACGACGCCGAGGTATACAAAATGTCACTATTATGTAATCTTTTAAATGCAGTGATTCACTAATTCATTAATTACACTCACTAAATCTTCCACCTCATTCACAGGAGGATTTTGCAGAAGCTCAAAAAAAAAAAATCATCATCTATAAAAGGATAAAATGTAACTGAGAGAACCAGGGCAAAGAGAAAATAAAGAGGAAAGAATGATTTGTTAATCTCTAATTTCATTGTAACATTGTTTTTAAACCGGTAGTTTCACTTAAGATAATTAATCCATCACTCGTGCCAAGATTTCCAGGAGCAATAAAATCTGTTAAATTAGCCACCTGTAGTTTTGCCTTCAACAGAGCCACCCAGATTTCACTGTAGGTTTCAAATGATTTTAATTGATAGTAAAGGTCTTGGGAAAACGGTCCCTCCCCCAGTTGGGTTAAGTTGGTTAGTTCAGGCAAGGACGTAACCCTTACGCACATGGCAAGCAGGTGGGAAGCGGTGGAGACTGGCAAGCAAAACCTCGAAAGCAGTTAGTAACTAAAAACTGAGCTTCGGACTCCTGACTCTGTCACTCACTAAATATGTGACCTTGAGCAGGTGACCTTTCTGAGCCTCAGCTTCTCTGTCAATACAACAGGTGAGTAACAGCATTTGCCATGTGAGGTTTTTGTAAGAATTAAATGAGATACTCTGCATCGCATAAGGTCCATTTTCATGAATGTTCGCTGTACGAGTTATCACCATCGTAGCAGAGGGAGGGTGGATGGTGGAAAGGAGAGGGTCTCTGGTTCATGGGCAGCCAAAATTTTACTGTAAGTCTGAGTAGGTGCATATTAATTAGGATGCATTGGTAGCAAGTGGAATGGAGTTAATTATCGATGGTTTGAAAATTATCGATGTGCTTTTAGAGTTAGCTTGTCAGACCACGTGACCTTCCCCCTCATCTTCCTGAAGCATCTTTCTTTCTGCCTAGGGAGACTAAAATTGTTACAGAGGAGTGCAAGAGGATGTCCAGCTTCTGGCACTTGAACGTAGGATTTTTCTAGACCACTCTAGCTTTGCAAGTCAGACTCTCAAGAGAGGTTTGCATATCTGCCTTCCCCCATCTTCATTTTCAGGGTCTAGGCTTATAGGGCTCCAAAGAGGACGTCCCATATCAGGAGGAAAGCCTGCCCTAGAGGTATTGTAGGAGGAAGGATTAAAGGAGGCAAATCGAGTGTTTCGGTGTGAGTCCTGGTTTTCCCTCTCTAGGCTTCAGCAGGAGTCTTGTGCCCTGTTGTCCATTTGGGCCTCTGGGAGGGAGACATCTTGATGGCCGCTCTAAAGCCACAAGCAGAACAATCACACACATCCATTAGATTTGGCAGCTCAGCTCGATCAGTCAGAGGCAGTCTTGAGGTGTAGGTTTTCTGAGCTGTTCCCAAGCATTGAGGGCTGCCATAAGCTTGCCATGCTGGAGCAAGGCCTCTCTCCCCAACCCAGAAGTTGGTGGGACCCCGGGGGGTGGGGTGGCCCACTGGCTGGAGGCCAAAGGATGAGGCAGGGGGTCAGCAGTCTGCAGCCAGGAACAACGAAAGGAGGCCAAGGGAGCACAGGGAAGAACGGGCCACATCGGCTACTTCACCCTCCGTCGGCCCCCGTCATGTTGCTGAAAGAAGCCCATTCTGTGTGACCTTGGACAGACCCCTTACCATCCTGGGCCTCTAGCTCCCCATCTGTGAAATGAAGAGGTAGATGGGATAATCTCCAAAGCTCCCTCTTGTCCTGAAATCCTAGGATTCTACAACTCAGTGTCAAACTTTCTCCTAATGCACACACTTTGTAATAATAACACGATTTAATTAAAGTCATAGGTAAACCTGGTATCCCAGGAGAGTTGCAACAGTTATAAGGTTTCATACTTAGTGCGTTTCAGACGCATCCCCTCAACAAAGATGTCCTCTGTCATTATATTCAATATAATGTTAAGTCAAAAAGACTTAACAGAATTAGCAAACTTCTTTTTTGTGAATTGCAAGAGCAGATATTAAAACTCTATATTCCTTACTACTCAGCCATAAAATGCAACAAACTACCGATCTGTTCAACAATATGGACGACTCTCAAAATAATTCTGCTGAGCGAAGGAAACCAGGCACAAAAGAGGACATTTCATATGATTCTATTTGATTGAGCTTTCTGTCTATGGTGACAGAAGGCAGATCAGTGGTTGCTTGGGATGGGGATACCCAGAGGGGATTTACAGAAGGGGCATGAGGAAACTTTTGGGGGTAATGGATATGTTCACAGTCTAGATTGTTCAGTAATGGTCTCACGAGTGTATACATGTGTCAATACTTGGGAAATTTGTGTGCTTTAAATATATGTAGTTTATTGTGTGCCATTTATATTTCAATAAACCAGGGTTTTTAAAAAGATTTTATTTATTTGAGAGAGAGAGAGAGTAATTGAGACAGCAAGCATGAGCAGGGAGTGGAGCAGAGGGAGAGGGAGAAATAGACTCCCAGTGGAGCAGTGGGATATGGGGCTCAACGCCAGAAATCCAAGATCATGATCCGAGGTGGAGGCAGACACTTAACCGACTGAGCCACCCAGGTGTCCCTTAATAAACCTGTTTTTAAAAAGATTAAATTTTACAGAGTAAAAGAAACTTTATATATTCCTTCATTTGTCAGCCTCAGTAGGGAGTTATGCTGAAATTAAAATTCTCTTAGCTATTACATATGAGGAGAAAAAAACAGTGAAATAATATGTCTGTATATATGATACCTAATGTATAATATGTGATATACAAATATATATTACAAATTATATTATAAATAATATATAATATATAAAAGTATATATTTATATATAATACGTAAAGTGCATGATCAAATAAGGCCTGTCCTTTAGTGGTCACAACACTGAAATCAGATCAACTAGACTTGACTAGGAAAAGTTATCATCCTACAAAGTAACAAGAAGTTAAATCATACCATACTTTTCTAAAATATACACGGTTTGAGGTACTTAAACCTCAAGGATTGGGCAGCCCCGGTGGCCCAGCCGTTTGGTGCTGCCTTCGGCCCAGGGCGTGATCCTAGAGACCTGGGATCATCCCGTGTTGGGCTTCCTGCATGGAGCCTGCTTCTCCCTCTGCCTGTGTCTCTGCCTCTCTCTCTGTGTGTCTCTCATGAATAAATAAATAAATAAATAAATAAATAAACCTCAAGGATTTAAGTAATAAAATTATCAGGTGTTTAGGTTTTGCTCAATCAGCACTTAGATGCTGTTTGCATCCTTTTGGATGCTTTGCCTTCAATCAAAGTATGCTATCACCAGTGAGCAGGTATGTCTCATTTATAGTCATCAGGTAGAAACAGCAGATCTTCCACCTTGGGTGTGGCTAGCTGAGAGAAAGCAGAAGAAATGAGCACTCACCTTTAAGAGACCAAAGGAGGGCATCCCGGGTGGCTCAGTGGTTTAGTGGTGCCTTCAGCCCAGGGCCTTCATCCTGGAGACCCGGGATTGAGTCCCACATTGGGCTCCCTGCTTGGAGCCTGCTTCTCCCTCTGCCTGTGTCTCTATGAATAAACAATTTTAAAAAGCCTTTACAAAAAATAAAGGACCAAATGAAAATTCTTAAAGATGATGCCTATCAGTATTGCTTGTGTTCAATTAATTTTAAAGCAATTTCAAAAATTAATATAGAAGTATAATTTGATTTTTTACCTTGCAAATTCCTCATTGTTATGCCTTTTGGTCCTCCTCTTCGGAAATTTTTTGTAGAGAGGAAGAGGGCGGGGAAGGAGCAGAGGGAGAGAGAGAATCCTAAACTGGCTCCACGCCCATTGTGGAGCTCAACCTCTTGACCATGAGATCATGACCTGAGCCAAATTCAAGAGTTGAATGCCTAACCGACTGAGCTACCGGGGCACCCCAAGGAAAAGTTTTTAAGAAGCAAACACCACAACCTAGAGCGGGAGCATGAGAAAAGCAAGTCAGAATAGTGAGAACCAGAAATCCCCTGTTCTGGAGAAATCTGCAGATTTGAAAAGATTAGCAGGCCAGCTCGGTTCACATGATGGCATACACATTCTTAGTAAAACTTCAAATGGCTCTTTGTTTTCAGGTGTTAGGCTAGTGGGCAACTGAACTAAGGCCATAGCCATTAGATTTCGCTCGTGTAAAGGCTCAAGTTGACTTTAGATTCTTCTCTTGCAGTGAGACTGTCACAGCCGAGATACAGGCACATAGTGACTCAACATTTCCAGATGTATTTCACATTCACTGAAGGACCCCTTCGTTATGGAGCAGTTGAAAACTTAAACTGGTAAGGTCAGTGGCTATCTGTGTTTCATTGCCCTGTCACACCCGAATAGCAGTGGAGAATGAGGTTCAGAATACCAACCAAGGGAATCGAGCCTTCTGGAATATGGATGAGCTAGGAATACTTATGAGATCATTTTACTGGGGATGGTGGGTGGGAAGTTCTGGTGAGAGTGGGTGGGTGCGTGGAGGGCAAGACAAAGTGTTTGTAGTGGACATTTCCTCTCCTGGTGATGGCCATCAGGTTCTACTTTGAGGCAAGCACCCCTCTCCCATCACCAGCCATGTGGTCTGGGTGGGATCGACCCTAGCTCCGTTTTAGGATGAGCTGTAATTGGCATAAGCCCCCCCTAGGGGAGCTTATGGTCTTGGTCACCATGGTCTTTCCAAAATAGGCACATAGTGCAATCGAAGGCAAGTAGATACAAGGAGATATTGGGACATCTGAGGGGAACAGTTTGCTCTCCCTGCAGTGGGAGTATCACAGGAAACTCTCTTCCTCTGAAGAGTGCTGAGAAGGACTACACACTTGGGCTGCTTGGATTCTGAGCACCCCTTGGGCCCCTGGACAGGTCACCCACTTGTTTAAACTCTACCTTTGCCATAGTTCCCTAGAGACGGCTTTGCTTCTGCAAATGCGTGTAGGCATCCCACCTTGATGGGAGCAGCTTTTATTCTTTTATTACTTCCAAACCATTTGGGCCCTAGTGAAATAGTAGCAGCTAATTCACAACTGGGTACTTTGTGTTAAATTACTCAGGCATTGTGCTGAGTAATTTATATCATCTAATTTTCTTGAGGTAGCTACTATTCTTATTCTTATACCTATTTTATGGATGGGAAAGACAAGGGCTAGAAGAGTTAAGAAACTTGCCCATGTTCACACAGGTGGCAAGGTCGGGGCCAGGACTTGAACTCTCCCAGGCCACATGGAAGGGTAGAGGTTACTGCTAAAAATGCTAGTTATTAGTGGGAGAAGCCAGAAAGGCTGGACTAACGTCTCTGAGGCATAGAGAGGCTGTAGCCGACATTTCCTCCTCACCAGGAGACAAAAGCAGAAAAACAAACATTGCTTAGCAGCACACATACTTCCATCAGGTTCAATTATATGAAACCCCAGGATCATTTATTTCCGATTAGAAATTTTCCAATGAGCTCCACTTTGGGGGAAAAGAACTGAAATTTCCTCTGCTGTGTCACTTCTGCTTTGTCAGTGTGTGTGCTGGATTATGGTCGGTAAGAGGATGGGGGTGGGGCAGGACAGGAGCTGGAAAGGGAGGCTGGATAGAAGTGTGGAGGGTCCTGAATGACTCGCTGAAGTCCTGAGTTTTGCACAAGACAGTGTCTTGGGCAATTGTCTTAGGGACAAAGGTGAATCCAAGAGGTAGCGTGAGTTGAGCTCCAAGGAGGTGGAGTGGGAGCACCCCAATTCTAAAATGGGCAGATCCCACAGCAGAGAATTGCAGAGGCTGGTGCCCAGATCTCCACCTCATGAGAATGGCTTTGGAATTTTGTATCTCTTGCATCATATGTAAACAAATTGATTCATTTGACAGACATTTACTGATGTCCTGCTATGTGCCATGCACTAGGAGCTATAAGGATAAATAAGAGAGAGTCCCTGTCCTCAGGGAGCTTATAGTTTAACGAAGAAAATAAATATTTGAAAAATAAAATACTATGTGCTAAGTGCTAAAATAGAGGTATATGAATAACTCTGACAAAGAAGCTTCAAAAAGATAATATTAGGGCTGAGGCTTGACATATAAGTAGGGATTTTTCAAGGACATTACAGGAAGGAAAAATTCTAGGCAGAGGAACTGAGGTTTGCAGGCATGTAAAGGAATGTGGTCTGTGCATAGATCAGCATCATTAATTTGTGAGGCTACAGTATAGGATGTCTCAAGGAGGATTTGGTTTGTGGGGGGAAGCAGTATGGGAGAGGCAAAGCCTCAGAACAATTCCGACGTCAAAAGGGCATTAACATGGAATGGATTTGTTTCTCTTTTTTAAGTTGGCTGAGAGGTCAGATAACAGGACATAAGTTATGATATATACCAAGGTATGTCAGTCAGTGTATAATTAGGAGAGAGAAATCATATAGTCATTGTAACAGGGAAAGTACAATATAAAGAATTATTAACCCTACAGGGATTTGCGATAATGAATGATTAGTAAGAAGAGAACTCTAAAGAATAAAGGATATAATATATATAATATATTATAGATAAATTATAGATACATTATAATATAATATAATTTATATAATATATCTAATAGCAATTACCCCTAAGGTTGAGTTAGAGCACTGAAGGAAGACCCCTCATGGCCCCTAAGGTCTCTGAGACCTTATTGGAATTTTTTTTTTTTTTTTTTAGGTAAGCTCCATACCCAGCATGGAACCCAACATGGGACTTGAACTCATGACCCTGAGATCAAGACCTGAGCTGAGATCAAGAGTTGATGCTGAACCAACTGAACCACCCAGGCTTCCCGAGACCTTACGGGAGAAGGTATGGCCATGGCTCACTGGATGGCAAAGAAGTCTCTGTGGTGCTGCGCCTGTAAAACTTGCTGTAAATCTGCTCTCTGGAGTGGGTGCCATTATAAAACTGTCTGAGAGGGAGACCAGGGGAAACTGGCTGCTGGACCACCATGCACTTCAGGGGCAAGACACTAGAGAAGCCTGCTTCATATAAATCCCAGGTGCTGCAGGAGCCTGCTGTTGGGGGAAACCATACAGGAACTCAAGTATATGGCAGGAACCAGGAAATAAAATCCTTTTCTCCTGCAATGTCTCTCTAGTGCCCTCTGCTGACAAAGCCCCAGTGTCAGCCGATCTGCTGAAGGCCCAGACCCATTTTCACAGAACAGGCCAAAAGGTTGAATTGGAGCTGAAGGGCAATAAATCTAGAACTGGCACCCGAGGACAGGTGAAAATACTTCTGACATACTCTAAGAGAGTTATTTTCACACTAAGTTCATGCTTTCAAAGTGTCGTACCTAATAAAATCTTTCTCAGTGGTTAAAAATCTGTCCTGGAAGACTTGTGCCAGCATGCCCCACTTACTAATATGACCTTTTGGGTATTAATATGGGGGAAAGTTGTTTCCATTTGTATTTGCAATCCAAAGTGGCGTCGTGGACCTTATTTTTAAATGGTAGTTAAGAACAGGAGCTTTGGAGTTGACAAACCTGGGTGTGGCCACTTACCCGACTGCCCAGAGCACATAAATACTATCAGACTGCTAATAATAGCTCAAAGACTAATAGCTACTATGTAATAACACTTAAAGTAATTTGCTACATGCTAGGCATAACAATGGCTTTAAAATGTTATTTATTCATCCAGTATTGTGTATCAATATTAATTAAATCTTGGAATTTGGGAAAGAGACCAGTTACAAGGGTCATGAAGTTATATCAATATGGCAGTTAGAGTACAGCACTCTTTTCCCTATATTTCTGAAACACCTTATTTGTGTACCTATGATGGCAGTTATTTCATTCTCTCTGGCATCATGGTATTATAGGAGATGGTTTTCACAGTGATTTCTTCATGATGAATACTGTTTAGTCATTTTCCTTTTCCCTCCAGACTATTAAAAATTATGTATTTTGCATAATAGGCACTCAGATAATTGTTAAAATGAAATTTTTATTTTGCCAGCAGTCTTTCCTTATTCTTGCATGTCTTGAAATTCTTACAAACTCCTTGTAAAGCTGTAAAGGGAGAAAAAAGGTTAAGCAATCTTGTTTCACAGAAGAAGATTCTTAGACCGGCCTAAGGTCACACAGGTAGTTTAAGGACAGGCTCAGGACTAGGATCTCAGTTTCGTTAATGTGGTTAGTCATTTGTCAAAGAGTGAGCGAGGTGCCATGCTGGGCTCTATAGTTCTACTAATTAAGCACAAAATCTTTGCTTTCAAAAAGCTGGCACTATACTGGGGGGAGGGGCAAGTAAAAATAATCCTATGAATACCAAGCGATGTGACAAGGGCACTACAGGGAAATGTGGGCTGATATTGAGCTGATGTCCAAACTAGCATGTTGGCCCAAATACGGAAATGTTTTTATGTCATTGATCAATAGCCTCCTCCCCTGCTATCTTCTCCCAGATATTCCCATGATCCAGAAACTAAAGGATTAATGCACTAGTATCCAGAACTCTGTGCCAGTTGTTGGCATCAGGCTGCTGTTCTGATTGATCATTCCCAAAGCAAAACCAGTTTTTTTAAATATATCTTTTTTTGAAAAAAGATTATTTATTTATTCAGAGAGAGAGAGCGTGAGAGAGAGACAGAGACACAGGCAGAGGGAGAAGCAGGCTCCATGCAGGGAGCCCGACGGGACTCGATCCCAGGTCTCCAGGATCACACCCTGGGCCGAAGGCGGCGCTAAACTGCTGTACCACTGGGGCTGCCCTAAATATATCTTTACATATTTTCAATATCCCCCCTGAGAAAATGCATAGAGAGTTAGATTTTGATGAGAATGTAGCTCAGGAGAGGGACCTAATTCTGAACAAAAGATTAAAAAACATTTCAAGAACTGGGAAAAGACTTTTAAAAAATCTAATTATAATATGTTATAGAGAATTAGTAAAATCCATATATTATGTAAGATCATATCATGGAGTAAACTGAGTGAAGGCTATAAAAGACTCTTTTTGCAACTTCTTATGAATCTTTAATTATTTGAAAATACAAGTTTTTTTTTAATGTGAAGGAAGCCTAGGTTGGTATTATTAATTACAAAGATATTCAATATGCCATTGCAAATGGAATTCTGCTTGTGCTTAATTAAAATACACAAATTTTAGTGAAAAAAAAGATCAAGTCTAAAATGGATCTGAAATATTTCACATCACCAGTTTGCAGTATAACATAGGCACATCTTATGATGGTCAGATATACAGGACTTGGACTTATGAGAGGTCCCTCCTCCTGAGGATCTCCGTCACACATGCCCATTCCCCATGATGCTCATGGCACCTGCTACATGGTCCATTCCTGGAAATATAGATTGCCGGGTAGTCCTGGGAAACACTGATTCACAGCTGCCATCATCACTTCCCTCAGCCATCACTTGGAAAACTTGGTCAGGAAGGTTCTAGAATCTTCCCCTTTGCACAAACTGGAAGTATTCGGTTCAAGCAAGGACATAGTAATTATCCTTAAAATCTCCCAAACCAAAGGCAGACCTCACCACACAGATGAGGCATGATAGTCCACAGGACTTCCCCTTTACTCTCTGAGCAGTCTAACTGAAATTACTAGAATTTTAGAAAGCCATTTCTCCTTCTTCTTCAAAGTCACAGGATGGGTAAAGACAAGCTCAGTTTGCATTACTAGACAGAACACGAAATCTCAGTCTGTGGCATCAGCATGCAGATTTAAAGTGATCTGCATAGCTTTCTTAGAGATCAGTGGGTGGATGTTTGCCTTATATAAAAATAAATAAAGAGCCCATTATGGTGAGTTTCCCAAAACCAGAGTCAGCTCCAAAGGCAACTCCAGAAGCCAAAACAAAGGACAGCTCCCTTGGATGAAATTACTTTACACACAGCGCACACACATATCTACACACACAATTGTGCACATACACTTACATATTTGAGTCTAAGATTTTACTTACTTTACATACACATATATATGTTTTAGTTTTTCTGGTACCCCACAAGAAAATAAAATAGATCAACATAAACACACAGCCACAAATGAAATTAAACTTTAAGAATATCTTTTTACCCCTCCTCTCAGTGCATGTAAATACACATGAATGAACACATATAGTCACTCTAATGCAACCAGTAGGTGAGGTGCATCAAAATCATACATTAAATAGCATATGAGAAATTCCCTATCTGCCAAAGTGCGGAGGTGTGCTGACCAGAGCAGAAGCTGGGATGGAAATAAGCCATAGAATGTTAGCATTAGAGGTATGTTAGTTGGTCTCCAAAGATGGCCCCAATGTACTACTTTTCCTAGTAGTGACACTTTTGTGTGGTCCCCTCCCACGATAAATCTGGGCTGACCCTGCTATTTGCTTTAACCAGTAGAATGCAGTGGAAGTGATGCTGAACAATAAAAGCATTTGTAACAATCGATTGCTGTATAGAATTTAAAATAAAAGGTATTATATATCTTATTGTCTGTTGTGTCTATTCATTTTTTATAGTGATAAAGTATAAAGTACACACCAACACGTACAAAAGTGTGTATATCTCACACACACACGCATGCATACACAGACTTTTCCCCCAGAAAGCTGGTTGTTGAACATTCACCAGCACCATTGGACTTGCCTCATCTCAATGTACCTTCCTGGAGCTGTAATCATCTGGAAAACAACTAAGTCCTCAATCCTTTTACTCTGAAATTTGAAGTTACTAAAATCTAGCAGAGTGGACTGAGGTGGCCCTTCAATTCCTGTGATAGGAAATACAAAACAATCATTGTGATAAAACTCCCCATGAGGACAGAAAGAGCCGGGAGCCGTGGGCTCGCTTCTGCATCATGCAAAGGAAAATGATGATCTCAAGTCTATGAGAAGCCTTGGCTCAACTTTCAGAAAGGCAAGCTTCAAGAGAACACCCGTGGCAGTGACGCTGAGTTGCCCCGCCACAGGGAATTTGGGGTGATCCTGACGTAGAGCACTTTGGCATAAAGACCGTGGGCCTCTGTCCCAGGTCTGGCCTGCCAGAGTCTCAGCAGGCAGTGAGATCTAGGCCTCTCGCCCCCGGGGGTGACAGTACTGAGCAGAAACTTCTCTGCACACAGCACAGGTTTCAGCTGAGCAAGCAGGCAGCAGCCCGGAGTACATGCAGGAGGCTTCAGGCTCCAGGAGGTCAGTCTGACTTTCAGCTTCAGAAGCCAAGCTGGGCTAATGCCCCAAGTCCCAGAAGGCTTTTGGCTCTAAGTAAAGTTTTAGTGTCAGATGAGATTTATTTTCTAGAGAAGTAGCAGAAGCTTAATTTTAAAACGGAAGAGGGGAGGGGGGGTGAGGGGGAAGGAGAGAAGAAAAAAAAAAAAAACATTTTGCCTGGTCTTTAAAGACCAGCTCTAAGTTGGGTTCAAATGGCCAAGGGCATGACGTTCATCCTTAAAACGGAAGTGAAGTGGGGATGAAAGTTCTCACATAAGACACATCCTGGTAGGTTGCCAAAGGGCAATGTCTTAGCTTTTACTGGAGAGCTTGCGACCAAGCCAGAGGTGGGGAACTAAATGCAGAGAGTGTTTCCTAAAGGAAGAAGGTATTTTAAAATGTCTGGTTATTTATTTATTTATTTATTTATTTATTTATTTATTTATTTATTTAGATTTTATTTATCTATTTGAGAGATAGAATGAGTGGGGGAAGGGGCAGAGGGAGAGGAAGAAGCAGACTCCCTACTGAGCAGGGAGCCCCATTGTGGGACTCAATCCTAGGACCACCCCCCAACCCCCATGACCCCCCAACCCCACCTTGCTGAAGGCAGACACTCAAACAACTGAGCCACCCATGTGCCTCTGTATGGTCTTTTTAAAGAACTGTTTCCTTGCCCTCCAAATTTGAGGCCCAACCAGGGACAGACCCCGTGTTACTAAGTTCCAGCTGTAGATCTCACCTAAGTCACTTAAACCCTCTGAGTCTCTGTTCTCTCATATTGGTAGAGTAACACCCGCCTCCCTGGAGTATTGTGCGGGTCAAATAAGAATACAGGTGAAGTGCTTGGCATATTGCAAATGGCCATACATGGTAGCGGGAATTGTTTCAATCAGACTTAGATCAGCCGTGCTTCACACTAGATTTTTTGGTCTATGACCGTGTTCAGCTTTACTTAGGGCTTATTTCTTTAAATGTTTCTCTAAAATTAGGAATTTCTTCCTTAATGGTTTCTACAGAAAAAGTTGTTGAGGATGTTTGACGAGAACAGGTTCCTGGGACTTAGGAAAAACAACCCAGTTTGACGTGTAGTCCTATATAGGTACTATCATTCATCTTTTAAAAATGTTACCTAAATTTCAGGCGTAGTGTGTAGAGGGAGAGAAACAGCCTCTAAAGGACTGTGCAAAGCAAATTTATGAGAACGTGTATATTTGGCGGGGGGGGGGGTCCCCCTGGTGATTCTGATGTGCTCCCCTAAATATGTATTTGAATGAATGGATTTCCACACCCTAAACCCCACAGTGGAGACTCTCTGGGAGCATGTTCAAATTCTGTTGCCAAGCTGTGCTCACTTGCCCTAATTTCCAGTTAACTTTAGCATGCCCAGAGGGTATGGCACAACACTTTTAGACGTTCTGAGGACTTACCAGACAGATATTTCGTGTCCTGATAGGTCCCTGGCTCTGTCGGGGCTTGCCCTGCCCTCACCTGAGCCAGAGTCCGCACAGGTATTTATGGGTGGCCTCGCTTTGTTCCTACAGCCTGTTTGAGGGAAGAGCCCTTTATTTAAGTCCAGTGTCATCTTGACAAGTAGCAGAAGTGGGATTCATTCTGCTCTTTTCACAGGGACTAATATGTTAAGTTAGCATAACTTTGGGTCATTAGCCTCTTCTGAAGACTCTATGGAATTCTTTATAACCCCTTACAGACGTTGGTGCCAGAGTGGGAGTTCCACCTGCAACTGCCAGAGAGTTGGTTTGGCTCTGATTCAAGTGCCACTCCTTTCTCGACTGTGGTTCCTGCATTCTGTTCAGACTGAGCTTCTAGCTTTATTCTGACTCATATGCTAGTGTTCTTGCCTGAAACATGTGACTTCTCCCTCTACTAACAGGCTAGCAACGAATGATGGCCCGCTGTGATTCATGGACATGTGTGATTTTCCCTGGGAACTTCACAAATGTGAAGAGGGAGAGAAATCTGAAGGATACCACAACAATTTCAAATCAACAAAGTTAGGACTTGGATTTTTTTTTTTGTCTTGTTTTGTTTTTTGTTTTTAGGTTCAAAACTATTCCCAGAATTCAAGTATCAATGAGGTATGCCAAATTTCATTTCCACAACCCTTCCCAAACGTTCTCAGGAAAACCATGGAAACAGTTTGAATCCCTGCTAGTCAATTAGGTAAGGGCCTGGAGTAATAAGATTAGGGGTTATTGGTATATTAAGGGTATAGGTATTGGGATGTTGTGACTTCATTTATGTAACCCAGCCTGTGAAACCTGAGACCTAGGAGTTATTGGCAATACGACGTCACTGTTGTTCTGATCCAGTTGTCTATGCCTGGCAGCCCTTGGGTGTTTCAAGCACTATCACTACTTCTTAGTGGAGCCAGACACCTGATTATATCACTGCTGAGACTTCACAATCCAAACCCCAACAATTCCATGGTGATGTAGCTTTAGGCTAGCCTCCAATTTTACTGGACTTAGCATAAATATCCTCCCATTCACAAGGGAGCACTACTTTGTGCTAGGCTCCTGAAAGGGATGCTCCATAGTAAAGATTTCTAAGCTCCATGGAATATTCTCTGGGACTAAGCTTGACATCATTCAAATTAAGACCTGACCCTCACACCACCCCATGCTGAATATATTGAGGCCACTAGTGTCAAGCTGATACCGCCTAGAGTGAGGGGGGCCAACCCCTCCACCCATTAGCCCAGAGTCTGACGTCTTCCAGGAGATGGTTGGGACTAATCCACTCCACACTCCCCATTCCTGTTTCCCTTGCTACATTAGTCACTGGTTTTCTATCACATCCGTGGTCTGGAAGTATGGTCCTTGAATCAGAGCATCCACATCATTTGTAACACAACCTGTAATACAAATTCTCAGGCCCCACCCAGATCCACTCCACCATAAACTCTGAGAGTGGGTCCTAGCAATCTGTGTTGTAACAAGCCCTCCCCCGTGCTTCTCATGCATATTAAAGTTGGGAATGACCTCACTGGAACACCATTCCCATATACTCCATATTTCTCTGTTCCCCCTCCCCTCATTGCTTTCCAATGTACCTTGTGGAGTAGCTGCTCCATGATCAGTAAAGTCTCCTTCACCCTCCACATCTTCCAGGAGTGTTCTCCAAACCTTCTTGCATTACCTGAAACCTGTTCTCTTCTAGAGCAGCCCTCTGTGGTGGTGGATATGCATTCATACCTCTTTACTGCAGGATAGGTTCTTGTCTTTCTTCCTCTCCATTAGAATTTCTAAACCATTACTTCTTCCCCACCCTCTCATAAAAACGCCTACATTGAGGCTCATGCCCTGTGCTTATACCACCCTGCCCCCTTCTCATCGTTCAAGTCTTTAGTACCAGCCTCATCCTGGGTCACTTTGAAGTCCATTGGGTTGGCTAACACCTGAGCCTCTCAAACTCTTGACCGCCTTATCTCCAATGACCTTCTTCCTGGTCCTCTAACATGGACTCCCACGGTACACACAGAACCTGTGCCCCATGGAAACCGCTTTCGTTCTAAAACCAGAAACACAAGCATCACATTCCTGACCACAAATGCTTGCATTATAGTCTACTTGACTAGCTTTTTCCCATTATGAGCATTTTCCAACCTCTTTGGGGTATCTAATTCTAAACGTTCCCCTTTAACTCTCTTTGTATAGTCACCTCCTTTGTTCCCTTCCCAGCTTTGATTGGATGGCCTATCCTTTCAGTCAGTCTTTTGCATAAATCTTCATTTACTTTGTCTTTCTGACCTTCTGTCTCTACTCTGGCAAAAT
Organism: Canis lupus dingo; assembly: GCF_003254725.2. Lineage (NCBI taxonomy): Eukaryota > Metazoa > Chordata > Mammalia > Carnivora > Canidae > Canis > Canis lupus. The sequence continues at coordinate 33,675,636 of NC_064260.1, read as the reverse complement.
CCCATCATGGTTGACATCAACTATCAATAAATCAGATATTGAATAAGCACCAACTTCATGACGGGTACTTTCATAGGCACTTAAGAAAGATGTAAAATGGATAAGTCAGATCATGGCCCTGGCCTTGTGGAGTTTGTCCTCTATTGGAGGGTGGATGGCGGTGAAAAAAACAGGCAGACAGGTATTCAATATATGTCAGGATCATGGTAAGTGCTTCCAGGAAAAATAAGTGCCAAGAAGGGAGATGGAAAGTAATGGGAGTGGGAGGATGGGGAGAGGAGGGCAGTGCTATTATTCTAGGCACCATGGTCTGAAAAGGCATTATGAGGAGGTGACTTTTGAGCAGAGACCTGAATGAGGTGAGAACCAAGGGATAGGAGGAGACTCCACAGAACAGCAGGTGCAAAGATCCTGGGGTAGGCATGTGTTTGGTGCAAGGTGACAGCATGACTGACATGCAGAGAGTGGTCGAAGATGAGGGGGGGAAGATCCTTAGAGGATACACCATGAAGGTCTTATAGATCCAAATGAGGACTTGGAAATTTGATTGTTCCTAAGAAGCCACTGAGGAGTTTTATGCCTTTAACGGAAATGGTCTGACTTTCCTTGGAAAACATCACTCTGGGGACTGTGTAGAAATTATGCTGTGGGGAAGGAATGGATGGAGCTGGACACATAAGGGAATTCTGCTGTGGTCCAACTGGGAGATGAAGGTGTAACCATAGACTTTCTCTATACTTTTCTCTGAAAGTGTAGTCCCTGAACCAGCATCATCCACATCATCTGGAAATTTCTACTGCAAATTCCCAGGCCCTACCACACTCATCTACCCACATTTATTAAGCCCTTGATCCTCACCCTTACAAAGACCCTCATCTGCAGAAAATAACTCTCATTTCATACTTCACGGGGCAGGGGGCGGGGGGGAAATAAAGGAATCTATCATGGAAGAATTTTTCCCTTTCTGTCTACCGTATCTATAAAGTTATCTCCTTCCAGTCTATTCATACTAAAGAGGTATCCCTCCTTCTAACTGTGGCCTCTCCATCTTATTTGTGTTTACAGTTCATGCATGCTCAGGTCTCTACGAACATGTTAAAAGTAATTTACTCCATCTCTATCTCCAGCCATCATTCTGTCCCAAAGCCAAACAAAGCTCTTGGAAGAGCTGCTACATTCATTCTCTCTCTCCTCTAATTCTCCTGCCCTCCTCCACCTACCTGAACCTTTGATTCCCACTACACTGAAAGATTCCTCACCAGGTTACCAATGACTCTTGCTGCTAAAACCCGTAGAAAACATTGAGCCATGTCACACAGGTATGCCTGTGCTTTATGTTAAATTATTGGAATACATCTGAACCAGTTTTATAAGGAGCTGCCATCCCAACCCCACCCCAGTATATCTTCTCTCTCCCTGTTTCAGATACTCCTCCTTTTTTTTTTTTTTTAAGATTTTATTTATTTATTATGAGTGAGAGAGAGAGGCAAAGACACAGGCAGAGGGAGAAGCAGACTCCATTCAGATCCTCCTCCTTAGATCCCCATCACCTAGTAACTGAGCGGTTAATGCCAAACACAGCAAGGATCCTCCTCCCCTGACTCCCCTATCAGGCTAACTCCATTCTGATTGGTTTGTGTGTTATATTTTTTAGTATAACCCGTATCAGCTAAAATCAATAAATACTCTAGACTCCTTCTTTACTGTTCAGGATCATTTAACACAGTCAACTATCTGAGACAATCTCTTCCGTTGATCTCTGTGATGCCACACTCTTGATTTTCTTCCTGACTTTCCCTATTGACATAACCTTTAAATGTTGATATTGTCCTGGATCCTCTTCTCTTTAGTATCTCAATAGATCTCACTTATTTTCACCTCATGCTTTCCATTACCCTTTGTATATGAATGAATTCTACATTAAATGTTTAATCAAGCCTCTCCTCTGAACTCCAGACCTGACTCAAATATGGTCAGACCTGACTCAAATATGCTGCTTAGCATACCATTTGGATGTCTCATCATAAAATCTACAAATGTAACATTGTACTTCCTAGCTCCCCATCTGGTCATTCTGCAGAGATGATGGTTCTACCTTCCACACAGATGTACAAATCAGAAAGACAGGAGTCATCTGTAACTCCTCGCTCTCCCTTACCATTCCCTCATATTCCAATAATTACTGTTTCTATTTAATCTTTCATTTTTTTAAAAAGACTTTATTTATTCAGAGAGAGAACACATAAGCAGGGGGAGGTGGAGAGAGAGAGAGAGAGAGAGAGAGAGAATGCTAAGCAGACTCCACAATGAGTGTGGAGCCAGACGTGGGGCTCGATCTCACGATTCTGGGATCATGACCTGAGCTGAAATCAAGAGTCAAACACTGAACTGACTGGAGCCACCCAGGTAACCCCCCACCCCCATTTAGTCTCTTTCTAACCTACATGGGTATATATTAAATTCATTCCATTTGCTTCCATATACCCTCCAGTCTCTGGTTCAAGCCACCATCACCTCTCACCTCACTGATTATAGTAGCTTCTTGTATTCCTGCATCCATATTTGCTTCCCTCCATTCCATTTTCTCTAAAATAGCCAGAGTGATCTTTTACAAAATGCAAATCTGATTAAACCAATATATCCTGTTTCACTCCCCTGGGGTTCAAAATGAGGTCACATTCCTCTTAATGTTCAAATCAGATGAGTTAGAGCCTTCAGCTTGTCTGCTTGGTGTGATAACTTCAGATTCCAAAGGTTCAAATTGTCTTAACAAATGGAACTGGAAAATATGCTCGTATTCTCTTTGACTGCTTGACTGTCAGCAAAACACCAAACTGTGCTAGTCCTCTGTCCTTGGGTAGTGTTTATCCATTGCAGTGTGATCTGCAGTGACCAGGCACAAATGTCCACCAAACAGCCCAGGGTAATCCTTATCCAGTGAAAGAAAGTGTTTTGATGGTCTAAGCCCAACAGTGTTTCAGTTCTGGAAGTAGGGGGCTGGAATCTTCCATTATAAATATCATATTTAGCTATCATGGCTCAATGCCACAGTAGGCCTGGGACCCAAATGTTAGAGTCCTTCCCTTACACGGCTCTTTTAGTTCATACATATGGACAAGGAGTGATGGTGGGTGTCAGAATCTGCTTACATTTCCCAAGGCAAAATCTTACTGCCTTTGTGAATTTGTGCATGCAGACTGATCTGCTCTTGCCCAGGCCTTAGGCCCAAATGCAGAAGATGTTACCAGAGGTCAGCAGCCTGGGCCCCAACACTAATCAGAATGCACCTGAAGCCTAACGAGTTAGGGTATCATCTACTTCTTCCTGAGAAAGAGGATCGTTTTTAATCCAAATGTCCCTGACACTCTCTAATTCCTGCCTTTAGTAGGTGGTCTGACCCTAACTCAAGGTAGAAACACAGGGGAATCCCAAGGGCTATCTTTACCCTCAATCACATTTAACCAGCCACCAATCCTTGATGATTCTACTTATGAACACCCGTAGAATTCAGCTCTGACACATAGTTGTTAAGCTCTTCTTTGTTCTTTTACCATTTTAATCAGTTCCTATAGGTCACCCTGGCCTGATTTCCAATCTAACCTCCATATTGCATTCATTTATCTTTCTAAAATATAAATCTGATCCTGTCTCTGTTCTGTTTAAAGCTCCTTAATTAATCTCCATTTATCTATTGCAAGGATGGGATTCTTAATCTGAGATGTATGAAGCAGAAGTCAATGGATGGGCATCAGAAGAATTGTGAATGATATGCAAAACTGTATGTGCGTATTTTTCCAATGAGATAGCTCGTGGTTTCTGTCAGAGCTTCAGGGGAATATATTTCCATGGAAAAGCTAAGATCTACAGTTCAAGCCAAAGCTGTTTAGCTGGAATGAAAGGGATTTTCGTGACCTGGTCACTGCTTACCTGGCCAGTCTTATCATCTGCATTTCCCTCCCTACCATCCCTCTCCACTTAATACTCCAACAATATAAAACTGCTTATGATTCCTAAAACACACCATACGATTTTATGCCTCTGTGTGCTTTTGTGCATACTGCTCTCTCTGCCTGCAATGCCTCTTTCCTTTATTTGCTCTTGTCTGCTTGTAAAATCCATCTTTCAAAAATCCAGCTCTGGCAACATTTTCAGAGAGCCTTCTCTGGTTCCTCCTATACAGAGTTAACCACTCTGACTTGTGAGCCATCTCTCTTTCTTGTACAGGCTTCTGGTTTTGCCCAAATTTGTGCCCATAAGAAAGTGAAATATTTTAAGGAGACATTTATATTAAAATATAACATACATACAGAGATCTGCAAACTGTTTAAGTGTGCAGTAGTTCAATAATTTTTACAAAGTGAATACATCAGTATAACTGTCACTCTCACATCAAGAAATAGAATATTGTTCTTTCTTTCTCTCTAAAAAAAGTGGTTCAGTCAGTTAGGTATATGACTCTTGATTTCAGCTCAGGTCATGATCTCGGGGTGGTGGAATTGAGCCCCATGTTGGGCTCCATCCTGAGTGTGGAGCCTGCTTGCCATTCTTTCTCTCTCTTGCCTCTGTCCCTCCCCCCCCTTCTATCTCTCTCTCTTAAAAAAGATAGAATATTGTGGGGTCCCTGGCTGGCTCAGTCAGTAGAGCATGAAACTCTTTTTTTTTTAATAATAAATTTATTTTTTATTGGTGTTCAATTTGCCAACATACAGAATAACACCCAGTGCTCATCCCGTCAAGTGCCCCCCTCAGTGCCCATCACCCCTTCACCCCCACTCCCCGCCCTCCTCCCCTTGCACCACCCCTAGTTCGTTTCCCAGAGTTAGGAGTCTTCATGTTCTGTCTCCCTTTCTGATATTTCCTACCCATTTCTTCTCCCTTCCCTTCTATTCCCTTTCACTATTATTTATATTCCCCAAATGAATGAGACCATATAATGATTGTCCTTCTCCGACTGACTTACTTCACTCAGCATAATACCCTCCAGTTCTATCCACGTTGAAGCAAATGGTGGATATTTGTCATTTCTAATGGCTGAATAATATTCCATTGTATACATAAACCTTGATCTCAGAGTCATGTGTTCAAACTCTTCATTGCATGTAGAGATTCCTTAAAAAGAAAACTTAAAAAAAAAAAAAAAGAAATAGAATATTGCAGGAACCTCCAAAGCCCTCTTATTTCATCCCAGGCATTACCTAGCCTCAAAGGCAATCACTGTTCTGACTTCTTGTCCTATAAATTAGTTTGCCCTTTTAAAAAGCTTCCATACCCTCATATCCAGCTTCTTTGATTCAACATTCTGTGTATGAGAATCACCCATGTTGTTACTAATAACAGTTTGTTAATTTTCACTGCTGTGTGGTGTTCTGTTATATAATTTATTTATCCTTTTCTACTACTGTAGACATTTGAATTGTTTCCATTTTTAGCTACTTAAGAACAGGTTGCTATGAACATTCTTATCTATATCCTTCAGCTACCTATATGTGCATTTCTATTAGGTATGTATCTAAAAGTAGAATATCTGGGTTGTATGGTATGGGAATATTCAGCGTTAGGAGATGCTGCCAAATACTATTCTATAGTGGGTGGGTCAATTTTTTACTCCCATCAACAGTGTTTGAGAGTGCCAGTTGCTGAACAATCTCGCCATTACTTAGCCATTTCAGTTTTTAAGTTTTAGCTACTTTGGTGACTGTAGTGTTACCTCACTGAGGTATATACGACACTGAATTTTATTTTATTATATGTCAGTCTACCCTTCTCAACATTGATTTCCTTTAGGCTGTGGGAACTATGTCTTTTTTTTTAAATTTTTTAAATTTTTATTTATTTATGATAGTTACAGAGAGAGAGAGAGGCAGAGACTATGTCTTATACAGCATTGTGTACCAACATGTACAGTGCCTGGCACACTCAGGTACTAAGAAAGTATTTGTTGAGTGAACAGACTGTTGGAGAAATAGAAGGGGGCTGACAAGTCTTCCTAATGTGAAAATCAAGCTTTTAAGGTAAGTGACTGTCTATTTTTGCCTAACTTTGAGTCAAATCCTAATCATTAGACTTGTCTGAGTGTCTATCCACTGCCAGTGTTATTCATCTGGTACTTTTTCAAGGACTCACTAGCGAGGTACTTCATAGAATTTCCTGGGAATGTATATAGCAGGGCAATGACGATTCTAACCGTCAAGTTAAAAGACACCTTGAAATATAATTGTATTTCCTTACTTTCTCGCAAAATCACATCTAAGCCACCCAAAGCAGAGAAGTTAATCCTTGTTTAAAGATGTTAATCTTTATGTAAGTCCTTGATTAAAGAAGTTAATCCTGTTTAAACCTTGGGGGGTTTGATGCACACCACTTCTCACAGAGATATATTCACTAGGATAGCTTTAATAGGAGAAAAAAAAAAAACGGATAATAAGTGTTGGCGAGGGTGGGGAGAAATCAGAAGCCTCATACAGAGCTGGTAGAAGGGTAAAATGGTGTAGCTGCTTTGTGAAACAGTTTGGCTGTTGCCCAAAAACATGAACATGGGGGTGCCTGGCTGGCTCAGTCAGTAGAATGTGTGACTCTTGATCTTGGGATTGTGAATTCAAGCCCCACGTCAGGTGTAAAGATTACTTAAAAAAAGAGAGAAATCTTTGAAACAAACAAGACAAACAAAAAAACACAGAGTTATTACTTAACTCAAGCATTCTATTCTAAGAATATATCTAGAGAATTGAAAACGTATGTTCACACAAAAACTTGTACACAGATGTTCATAGCATTATTCATAATAACCAAGAAGTGGAAACACCCCACATGTCCATCAGCTGATGAATGGAATTCATACATTGGCATACCGTTCAGTCACAAAAAGGGATGAAATATATGCTATAACATGGGTGAATCTTGGAAATACTCTGGTAAGTGAAATCAGCCAGACACAGAGGCCACATACTATATAGGGCCATCTATATAAAATGTCCACAATAGGAAAATTTACAGAGACAGAAATTAGGTTAGTGGTAGCTAGAGGCCAGAGGAAGGAATAATGGGGAGCTCATGGGTACATGTTACTTTGGGGGGTGATAAAAATGTACTAAAATTAGAGAATGGTGATATTTGCATTACTCTGTGAATATGCTAAAAAATACTGAATTGTACACTTTAAAAGGATGAGTTTTATGGCATGTTAATTGTATCTCAATAAAGCTGTTATACAATATGTTGAACTGTTAAATTTACTTTTTTGCATAATGTGCTTCTTACCTGATCTATTTGCTACTAGATTGTATTACTCTTGCAATTTCAAGAAAACAAAGGTTTTAAAAATAGAGGTAACCCTTGAATGAGGGGTTTGAACTATGATGTGGGGGTCCACTTACAAGCAGACTGTTTTCAATAAATATATAGTACAGTAATGTAAATGTACTTTCTCTTATGATTTTCTTAATACCATTTTATTTTTTTCTAGCTTGCTTTATTGTAAGAATAGAATCTATAATACATATAACAGACAAAATATGGGCTAATCAACTGTTTATACTATGAGTGGTGTTTCCTGTCAACAGTAGGTTATTAGTAGCTAAGCTTTGGGAGGGTCAAAAGTTATATATGGATTTTCCACTATGCAGAGGAGGGTGTCAGGTCAGCATTCCTAACTCCCTCATTGCTCAAGGGTCATCTGTACCTTGAATTATGATTTGTATTTTATTCCTGTATTATTACTTCTTCTTTTTCTCTCGTTGAACCAGCCTGCACTGTCCTAAAGAACTGGCCTCTACCATCGTCAGGTGGATGTTAGCATAGCATTCATGAGAAGAGTCACCAGCTCTAACTCAAAAGAATACCAAGAAATATGACTGTGCAGTAGGACAGGGCTGCCGCAGACATTTGGTTTAGACCAGAAGAATCTAGGCAAAAGTTTGCTGGTTCCTTCTCTCGTTGTCCTCCAGAAGCAACATCTTAAGCCAGTATGACCTAGCCCAATCAATGTCCCCTTCTGTTTTTCTCTTCTAGACTCTTGGAGAGGAGAATATGACAAAAAGTGGATGCATAAAACATCATATTAGAGTATACTACTGTTACTTTTGACTACCTTTTAAAATTTCGTCTTCCCCTTAGTTTTTTTCCCCTTGCTCCAATGATCTGAAAAAAAAAACCCCAAAAACCTTTAAAAAAAATTCTTTGTATCCTGTGCTTCTCAGAGTGTGGTTTCCAGCCCAGCAGCACTCACATAAGTAGAGGACTTATCAGAAATGTGAATTATCAGCTGCGGGGACTTGCACATACCCCCACTCTGGGTAGGGTCCTACGAGGGGAGGGGCTTAAGTAGGCCCCCAGGTGAGTGTGAAGCCTGCTGGCCTTTTAGCTCCCCTGCTCCTTTCCTGCTCCTCTTCCTCAGACATCAGCTTTCCAGGCATAAGGCACATTAGTAGATTATAGATCTGCTGAGTCACCTTTCTTTTTCTTTCCCTGATCCTACCTTCCCTTTGACATTCTGTTTGTTTTCTCTGCACAGCCTATTTCTCTGAGCATTTTCTCTCCGATCTTGGAATCCGATTGCTCTTGCCCAAATCAGCAACACGTGTTTTGGTCCTTTCCCGCCTAGCTGGGGATTGTCAACATGCCCTACTCAAAAGCCCCTCACAGCATTCCCCGGGAAGAAAGAGAAGGTACCCTGAGAAGAGGAGTTTTTGTTTGAATGTCGATGGTCCTTATTTTGGCAAAAATAAGCATGCTACGTCTATGGAGCAGAGATTGACAAACTTGAATGTGCAAAGGGGAGTTTGTGGTTTATAATATGCATGTTTCTAAGCCTCAGATTCTGGGCTCTAGCTGCAATATCTGGGGTGGAGTTCAGGGACCTTCATTCTCAGTGCTTCAGGTGATTTGGAAGGTGGTGGGCAGTGCCCATTTTGAGAAACACCCGATAAAGCATGAGCCTTATGGTGAGCTGGGGCTTCCATACCTCTCTCCTTTGCAGAGTCTCCACTTACTGGAGATTTATACAAGAAAACAAAAGTAACAGAGGACCTACATCTTTCAGTAACAATTTCCATGTCTTTAGTTTAGCCATTGAGTGCTTAGGAGACCTTTAAACAGTCTAGTTCTTAGACCCTCAAAAAGGAGAAAATGTTATTAACACCTGAAGGGTAAACTGTTAATGTAGGGGCAGGTCTGCTCTTAGGTGGGAAAGTTATTCTTGACATAATACAGATCCTAAACAATTGTAGAAACAATCCTGAATAAGCTAATTACCTTTGCACTTATATTCTCCTAGCATGTAACTTTGAGATACACAAAGTTTCATTCCTTCTAATGTTGCTGTGAAGGAAATTTTCTCAGATTATTGTTCACAGTGGGCTGTAAGTATTAGTGGAAGAAATGAGTATATACCATGTATTGCCTGAGAGAGACCATGATTATGCATCAGTTGCCAAGATGCAAGATGATAATCTGTTTATAGTTCAGTGTTACATCTCTGCACATCTTCTTTCTAAAGACTTTTTTTTTTCATCATTGTCATCTGAATTATTTTTACTTGTGAAGTACTGGAACAAATAACTACATTTCTGGCCTCAAAAAATAGAGTTGTCCAATTTCAGCATTATCAGTATTTTCATCTCGATAATTCTGCGTTGTCCTGTGCACTGCAGGATGTTGAAGCATCCTTGGCCTCTACCCACTAGATGTCAGTGACACCCCAACAAGTTGTGACCACTTAAAAATACATCCAGACATTGCCAAATATCCTCAGGGGAGCAAAATTTGCCACAGGTTGAGAACCATTGAAATGGGAACATTAAGTGAAGAGAATGTACAATTCACGTAAGTAACTCTATGGAACATTTTAATGCCTGTGGTCAAAGTATTTTTGCTATTATGTTGAAAATAGTGCGTAGCTTCTGAGTGTTCAATTAGAAACGACAGTATTTTGTGAAATCCTAAAAGACTATTCTGGATGAATTGTACCTCTACAGAATATGAAGCATATCTCTAAAAGTGATATTAACTTAAAATTAAGGTGGACACATGAAAATGTAAGTGGAAAGGAATGTTATCTCAGCTGATGACCACCATGTAAGAGGCAGTATGGATCAACAATAAGAATAATATCAATACCATACTGCTATGTTAATATAGTAGGCAATGTTTAGTGAAAAAACATTTGCGCCAGGGGGTGCCTGGGTGGCTCATTGTTTGAGTGTCTGACTCTTGGTTTTGGCTGAGGTCATGATCTCAGGGTGGTGGGATGGAGCCCCACGTTGGGCTCTTCAGTGTGGTGTCTGCTTCAGATTCTTTCTCCTTCCCTCTCCATCCCTCCCTGCTAGCTCTCTCTCTCAAAAAAATAAATAACTCTTTAAAAAAACATTTGTGCAAGGCATATTATTGCTTCTGAGAATGCAGAGACAAGAAACTAAACAAAACAACTGCCTTCTCTTGTAAGGCTCAGAGTCTAGTGGGGACTCAAGGACACATGGACGAATAATTACAACATTATCATTTAACAGGGCAGAACCAGAAAAATATTTATAGCTCACTTGTAGTAAAATGACTGAAAAACAAATTTAAAAGACTTTAAAAGCCTTAGCTGTATGAACACTGTAGTTCATACCTAGACTAGGTTTCTGTCAACCTGACACAGAGAGGGAACGTGATTCAGATGAAAGTTCCCCTCTGTTCCTTATTATAAATAAGCTTGGCATTAGTTTATTGGGTGATTGAAGTTGAAGTAGCTGGACTATTTTGCCAAAATGATCAGGATAAGTAGTTCAATTATTCACTTCACTTGCCTGTGAAGACTTCAGAGTGCCGTGGTCTAATGAATGAAATAAATGTCAACTTGGGAGATTTGTGTTATTAAAATATGTTAATATTGAATATAACTTTAAAACCAACATCTTTGGAGTGTTTTCCATTTACAGGCATATCTCATTTTATTGTGCTTTGCAGATACTGTTTTTTTTTTTTTTACAAATTGACGGTTTGTGGCAACCCTGGGTCAAGCAAACAGCATCTTCCCACTTCGTGTCTGTTTCACATCTTGGTGATTCTCATAGAATTTCAAACTTTTTCATCATTATTATATTTATTATGGTGTTCTGTGATTAGTGATTATGACTTGCTTAAAGCTCAGATGACGGTTAGCATTTTTTTTTTAGCAATGCTTTTAAATTAAGGCTTATACATTATGTTTTAGACCTATTACTGCACACTTAATGGACTACAGTATAGTGTAAGCATAACTTTTATATGTACTGGGAAACCAAAAAATTCATTTGATTCACTTTATTGCAATATTTGCTTTATTGTGATGGTCTGGAACTGAAATCACAGTATCTCCAGGGTGTTCCTGTATAGGCATATGCTGATTCTCCCACTGGTTTGCTGGGAAAAAAATTTTGTTTCTTCAGTGATGCAATGCCCCCAAGCTACTGCATGGGTTTGAATTAGAAAAAAAAAAAAGGTTAAAAAAACAGTAAAGGATTAGAAATCCAGGGGCGCCTGGGTGGCTCAGTTGGTTAAGCATCTGCCTTTGGCTCAGGTCGTGATTCTGAAGTACTGGGATTGAGTGCTGCATCATAGCCCCACATCATCATATCATCTGGCTCACTACTCACTGGGAAGCCTGCTTCTCTTTCTCCCTCTGCCACTCCTCCTACTTGTGCTGTCAAAATCTTTACAAAAAAAAAGATTAAAAATTCACATAAACATAGCTTCAGTTACCTTTCTGTCAAGTAGGAAAGAGATAACTGGTTTGCTGGGACCAAGGCATCAAACTAAAAGACAGTGATTTGCCTTAAAATGTATTGGTCTTCCTGGACTTGCTGACCTGAATACACAACTGTGAAAATGTCCAAAAACCAAGGAGATGGGATTGGGATCACTGTATTGTAGGAAGTGAGAGCATGGACACAGGTATGTACATTCACCAAATACTTCTGGTTTACCTGGCTTGCTGCTAGGCATTTGATAGCACCTCTTGGTTGTGGGATCATGTGATTCTTTCTGGCCAGTGGGGTGTGAGCACACATGTGGCAAGTCTCTCTGGGGTATTTGACTAGAGATACTCCCTAGTTCTCTTTCCTTATAATAATCAGCAACACAGGAGATATAGTTTCTTCATCAGCCTTAATCTACTGACTGCTGTAAGCATAGCCCTCTGCTGAACCACAATGGATGTGTATCATTTAAGCAGAGCATTGGCAAACTTCTTTCTGTAAAGTAGGAGTATTTTAGGGTTTGCACACCATACTGTCTCTGCCACAACTACTCAACTCTGCTCTGCTGTGGCATGAAAGCAGCCATAGATAACATACACATGAATGGGTGTGGCTGCATCCCAAAAAAGCTTTACAAAAACAAAAGGCCACTTGGCCCTGGACTTGCAGACCCCTGTTTTAAGTCACAGACCTTTTAGGATTGTTACTGCAGCATAAGCTAGCCTACGTTGATATACTGGGGCTGTGAGATGCCCGCCCTCAAGTGAGAATCTTTGTCACCTGTGTTGTCATCTTTCCTTTTTCTTTGAAGAAAAGCCTAACTTAGCTGACCATGGGCCTTTATGCTTCTATGATGGTTACTGTATGATGTGCCAGTGAAAGGCGGAGGAGACCCCTCCTTCTCACAAGCCCTCTTCAGCTCAAACCCAAATCATTCATTAAGAGGTCTCCAAATCATTGGTTTCCATACTTTAGAATCATGGGGGGGGGGGGGGGGGAGGCTTGTGTGTATGTGTGTGATGGTGTTAAAAATGTAGTGCTGTGCTCCATCTCTGGAGTTTCTTGTCCATCTGGGGAGAATTTGTCTAATAGAATCTTTCATGTCTGATCTTAAAGACATTGGTTAAGTTCTAAGGAATAAAGCAGTGATTCCACCCCCCCTCCAAAGTTCAGTGTGCATGCAAATCAGCTGAGGATCTTATTAAAATGCGGATTGATACAGTAGGCCCAGGGTAGGGCCTGAGGTTCTGACAGTGGTAGTAGGCAGGGTGAGCATACTAAGAAATGCAAGGGATTTTAAGTCTTCCTTTCCAGCCTCTGGGCCTAGCAGTGCAGGTGCTTCAATCTTGAATAACCTTAGGCCAATTTTGACTTCTCTCGCACCTTACAATTTGTTGGCAAATTCTGTTGCCTCTATTATCACGATACAGAGCATCCAGCCACACATCCTTGCCACCTTCACTGTGACACCCTGACCTTGGCCACCACCGACTCTGGGCCATATTATTTCAACAGCCTCCTGACTGGGCTCCCACCTTCGGCGCTCGCCCCACTCGCCCTCTCACCTCTAATCCACCCACAAGGGTAAATTCTTTACGCAGCAGCAGGAGGATTTCTTTTAAAACCCAGGCTGACCACGTCACTCCGCTGCTTAACACGAAAACTATGGATTTCACTCGGCAAAGGCCAAAGTCCTCCAAAGTCCTCGTGATGGCCCGGGCGGGCTCCAAAACACGGCACCTCTTTTATGTCCTTGACCTCTTCTCCTACCTTGCTTCAGCCGGGGGCCTGCTGGCTGTTCTTGAGCCCAGCGAGCGCGCTCCCATCTCAGACCCCGACACCTGGGTGCTCCCTCTACCTGGAAAACCCTGCCTTCAAGGTTAACTGCGTGGCATCTTTCCACGCGTGTCCTTCAATCTTGCCTCAGGTGCCCCTAAGGGCTTTTCCTGACCACCTACCCGGGTGGCTCTTGGCTTCCTCTCTACCGTTCCACTATGGGACATTCGCTTTTCTTCTCCACGCTTAAGATGAAATTCCGCGAAGACGGTTTCGTTTTGTTCACAACGCCTAGCACTAGAGCTCCCAACACGTATTCAGGTGCGCAAGAACACCTGGGCGGGGGGGGGGCTGGAACCCACGGCGCTGCACCGGGGCCTCGGGGCTGCGGCTCCCAGGAGGCCCTGATTCCCCAGGGAACGCTGGGCTTCCGTGGAGCCCTCTTCAAAAACCCCTTTTCCGAGAATTTGAATTATGCGCTGGTCATTTACTATTGTCAGACATTAGGTGGCTGAAGTTCCCCGTTGACTGGGGTCTTTAATCCATTTTCTTCCCCCGCTTCGCCCGTGTTGGGTTCACTGTCCACCCCCCGCCCCCGCTTCAGTGACAGGACGGGTCGGTCTGTCTTACCCTCTTGGAGCATAAGAAGGTTTTTTCTTTTCTTTTCTTTTTTTTTTTTTTGTATTCATGCAACGCTCTTAAAGAGTATCAGGTAAATCCGAGACAAAAAAGAAAACAAGAGCCTAATTTGTTAATACCCGGGCTCGTCGGCTAAGGGTCGTCTTAAGGTACGGAGGGGATGACTTTTAACCCGAGTCCGGAGCCTTAAGGCTGCTACGGAGCCGCGGGTTCCACGCAGGGCTCCTAGGTCACCTGCCGGGTGCACGTTCTGTGCCGAAAGCGGCGGAACCGTCTTTTTTTTTTCGAGACACCTTCCGGGGTGCGCGCGTGTGCCGGCCGTGCACGCGGCGGGGCTTGTGCACCAGGCACACGCGCGCACCCCTCGCCTGCAGGCACCTTTGGCCCCGCGCCCCCCCCCCCCCCCCGCGGGCTCCGCACGGGGCAGGCGCCAGCTCCCAGCCAGCGGCTTGACACCTATTGTCCCCGCTGGGGTGCCCGGCGACCCCGCCTGAAGGACCCCAGCCGCGCCGCCGCTCCGCCCGCGAGGCGCCGCCCCGCAGCCCCCGCAGCCCCCGCGGCCCCGCGCCCCCGCGCCGAGCGGGCGCCCCCTCTGTCACCCCCCGGGCCGGCGGCGGGCGCGGGGGCGGCGGGACGAGGCCGGGGCCGCCCTTCCCCGCAGGCGTTCGCGCCGGGCAGCCCGAGCGGCGCGAAGGCCCCTCCGCCCCGCAGGGCCGGCCGCCCAAGTCCCGCCCGCTCGCGGCTCTCCGCCTCACTAGCAGCGGCGCTCGGCGCGGCGGGGACAGGGCGGAGCGGCCTGCGCCCACGGAGCGCACGACACTGCCCGGGACGCGCAGCCACCCCCGCCCCCTCGGCCGCCCCCTCGGGACCTCCAGCGGCCTCCGCGCGCGCACGGTGAGCGCCACCCGGACCGAGGCGCCGACGGGGAACACGGCCGCTGCCCCGAGCTGCCCCGAGTGCCCTTCCCCCGCCCCCCGCCGCGGGCCGTCACCAGCGCCCTTCTCCTCCCTCCTCCCGCCCCGCTCGGCGGCGGGGACCGTTGCCCTGGCCGTTGGCGGCCGGCGCTGCCCGGCCCCGCCCCGCCCCCGGCGCGAGCCTCGGAGCCCCGGGGCGGGTAGGCCGGCGGGGGGCGGGGGGCGGGGGGCGGGGCCGGGCCGGGCGCCCCGCTGGCGGGTCGCGCGCGCGCCCCGGGTGTCTTCCTGCCCGGGCGGCGCGCGCCGGCCCGTCCCCGCCCCCGCCCCGCCCCCGCCCCGCCCCGCCCCGCCCGCTCGCGCAGCCTCCCGCCCGCTGCGCGTTTTGTCCCGCGTCTCGCCCCGTCCGCCGCCTGACTCGCCGCTCTCGTCCTTCCTCTCTCCCGCTTTTTCTTGTCTCCTCTCCCGGTCTGAAGATGCCGTCGGCCACCAGCCACAGCGGAAGCGGCAGCAAGTCGTCGGGCCCGCCGCCCCCGTCGGGTTCCTCCGGGAGCGAGGCGGCGGCGGCGGCGGGGGCGGCGGGGGCCGGGGCGGCTGCGCCCGCCTCCCAGCACCCCGCGACCGGCACCGGCGCTGTCCAGACCGAGGCCATGAAGCAGATCCTCGGGGTGATCGACAAGAAACTCCGGAACCTGGAGAAGAAAAAGGTGCCAGGAGCTGGCGGGGGCGGGGGGGCTGGATGCTCGGCGGCCCCGGCGCAGCCCCCGCACCCGCGCCCGCACCCGCACCCACGCCGCGCCCCGCCCGCCCGCCCGCGGGCTGCTGCGGGAGGTGCCTGTCACCTGGGCCGGCCGCTCGTCGTCGCCTCCGGCCTCGGGGCTGGGACGTGTGGGGCCGGGCGCGTCCTGCCGCCGGACCTGCGGTGATGCCCGCTCTCCGCCCCGAGGGCCCGCGGGGAGGGTGCGGGGTGCGGGGAGGGGCCCGGGGCTGCCCGGCCGCCTCGGGCCGGGTGCCTCGGGCCTGCCGGCGGCCTCCCCGCCGGAGCCGCGCCGGGGCCTGCTTCTGCACCAGGCCCGGTATTGAGTGGGGCCTCGACGTGCCGCGCACCCCCGGCGCCCCCGTCCGACGGGCGCCCCCACGTTTCCTTCTTTGTTCCGATTGTCTAGGTGCCCCCCCCCCCCAGCCCCACGCTCAACTCCATCCCGAGATTCTCCGCAGCGGCCCCCTGCCCCTCCGGGACCGTACAGGGCGGGGGGAGGGAGGCCGCCCGCAGGGGGGCCCGCCGGGGGGCGTGGGGCCGGCGGGGGCCGAGGGGTGGCCGGGCCCGCGGGCACATGGAGAGCGCGTCTAACATGGCGGCGGCCGCGAGCGGAGGGAGCGCTGTGCAGGAGCTGCATTGTGAGCACAAAGCGAAAGCGGAGGGGGAGGGCAGGCACCGGGCGGCCGCCCCGGCCGGCCCTCCGCGCCCCCCTCCGGGAAACACGACAGCCACACCCACGAGCTTTTGGACCCAGTAGTTAGCCGTGCTAGGTCGCCCCGTGAGTTCATCTTCAGGCAGGCCTTTTGTTTTACGCTCTCAGCGCAGGACAGTGCACCTACTGTTCAGAGGGACACGTGTGTGCGTGTGTGTGCGCGCGCGCGCGTGTGTGTGTGTGTGTGTGTGCGCACGTAGGGAGAGGGGCTCCGCGGAGTGAGTCAACCATTCAGCCTCCTGTAAGACTGGAGGTGCAAAGGGAGAAGCAAATCAATAGCACAAAACGGGGTAGTTACGTCTGTAGCTACTATGCAAACTTTTTTGCCTTTTATCCTAAAAATGATAACTTTGCTTGCATGACTTGTGCTTGTCCTCTTCTAGTAAAATGTATTTATCATAACATCCTGAATTTTGACGAAGTCCTTTAAAAACGTTTAGTGAGCCATCCGCCTAACCGTATTACTTAAGATGTTGAAGCTGGCCGAAATTTGGGCCGCAGCAAAGAACTTGAAGAAAATGGTGTAGGCCTTAATTATTTTAGTGCTTGTTCAATGATTTTATGTTTTGGGGGGAGTTTTAAAACAAACATTTTTGGATTCGATGCGAATCTGCCTCATTTTCTCTATTTGGGAATTTTACTTGAATTTTTTAGATTTTATTTGAAATACAGACATGCACTACTTGTAGATGAAGTCCAGACATGCACTACTTGTAGATGTCTACCTTTTGGTAATACTTTATTTTGATAAATAAATGTGGTTTATTACAAATGACAAATACTAAATTTATCAGTGGCAACAAAACAAAAGTATTTTACTTGCAAAGTAGCCACATTTAAATATGGAATATGCATGCCCAAGGCCAGTATCTTCTGGGTCAGCCATGTAATTTAGTTTTGCTACTCTGATTTTGAGACTTAGGTATCTTTTTAAATCCTCTTACTACAATAAGCAATCCTGTCAAGCTGGTTGATGCCTGAGCAGTTTAATTTTTAGAATTCTTAGGAATGCATGCCTTCTTTTAGGATAGGAATCAAAAGATAAATAGTAACGATGTAATATTTTAAGTAAAGACTTTTAAATGTAGATATTTATATTTTACCGACTGAAAAATAATTTTTCTGAGTCCTTAGTGTAAAGTCAGGCACTGATTAGCAGCCAGGTTAGTTACGGAGTGACTGAGTCTTGTGCTCCAAATGTGTATGAGAGTTTAGCTTATAGGCCCTATGAGGACTTGACAGTGACAGGTCACTCATGTGTGGATTTATATATGTTGCCTAACACCAGCCCCTGTATTAACCACCCCCCTCCCCCCTTATAGTGAAGAAAGTAATGTAACTGTTACTACAGAGATTATAGACTAGGCTAGTAAGTACTAAAAAGTTCTTGTATTGGTGGAGAGAAAAAAAATACACAAAGTAACAAAAGTACTTCATATCTTCCCCCCCCCCCCCCCCATCTTCTCAGTGTTTTGGGTGCTAGTGGAAGGTCAAATTACAGTTAAGTGAGGTTTTTTGGTAACTCACAGGATGAGCTACCTACTTGTTAAATAGCTAAGTTTACATTACTGATGTTGTGACTCAATTACTATTGAAATTGAATTTTAACTTTCTGAGAAACTTAAGGCATTTGGATTTTTCTCTAAGCATATCTGGTTTCTAGTTTAAATTGCATTTTTTCTCTATCTAGATGATTTACTGTGGGAAAGGTTTTAACTGTGATTTTGTAATAGTGAGCATTTCTGATACACCTAAAATAGGATTTACTTTACAAATCAATTTTGAACCTTTGTAGAAATCCTTATGCAGTATAAAGTAAGGTGGTATTTATAACTGGATATCTTTTTATTTCAGTCCACGTAGCAACTTCTATTTGAGCTGTATTTCAGGCTTGCCCTATTCATGAGTCTACTGGACAAAATCTCTTTTTTAATGGATTCTAAAATCAAGTATCCTGACCAGAATTACTTCTAGATATGTAGTATTACTTTAAGACTTGGAGAATTGCAATAATTTTGTTGCATTGCATTTAAAACACAAAGTCATTTGTTAATTTTCTAATAAGTTGAGCCGTGAGGGGAAAGCTAAGCATCTGTTCAGTGAGAATGCATGCTTAACATTAATGAAATATGATCCTATTATGTAATGCAACTAAATGGTCTGGTAGTTTTTGAAATTTGGGCTTATGAAGACTTGGTGTGTGTTTAGCAAAGAGGAGAAATGAAGCTATAATCGAAAGAATGAAGTGCAAAACTCCATTTCTAGATCTTTTAACTTTTATAAGTAATAATTATTTGAGTGATTGCCTCGTTTTCTTCATCAGTTTGTTGGTATAGAACTAGGCTCTAGGCTATGCAAGACAGGATTTTGAAACCAAGCCTTAATTTTAACTGAAGAGGGAGCTCACTTATATGGTAAGATGTAATCAGTTTTGATGTAGAATAAAGACACTAGTTATTTTGGTAGGTGAAAGATTAACCAGCGTTCTCTTGCAAAATAGCCTGAGAGCTTTGTAACCAGTATGTGACCAGAAGTGATAGCCAAAATGTCCTGTTTTTCATACTGTTCCCTAGAGTCTATTTGCTCTTTGTATCTTTTCAGTTAATATACTGGAAAAAGGATGCTGTCATTGTTAGAGAAGATAACATTTCCTTTCAGAGCACTGCAGTGTGCCTCTACTTAGAATTCTCAATGCAGCTGTTCTATAGAATTTGTTAATAAGTATGTTGAAATAAAAATATTCTTAACTATTTTGTAAATAAAATCTTTTCTTGGGGCTAACATCCTTAGTTCTTGACAGTTAAAATATCTGATGTATTCGCTTCTCCCATTGGTTGCATGAACTATTTCTCTGCAATGCAGAGGGCAAGATTACTTTGTTTTGCATTCACCTTGTCACAGGAAAAAAAAAAGAATTTATAATGCTTCATTTGTTTCTCTCTGCCTGCCTGGGTGTGTTGTGTGTTTGTGTGTGTGTGTGTGAGAGAGAGAGAGAGAGAGAGAGAGAGAAGTATTTAAAATTTGAATTTAAGAAGGAAAGGATAAGAATTTCCTCGTGTGCTAACATGGGTATCTTTTTGGCATGAGAGTAGAATTCCAAGTATTGTAATGAGGATGAATTGGTTTAATCTGACCACTGTTATTTTACTGTAGATAATTCCCATGTGGTAAATGCTTCTCTCCGAATACATTTTGTGTGACTTAGAGGTTAAACATACAGTTTGTCAGAGTTTTATGTAATTAATGTCACAGTTTATATTTAGAACTAGAGGAAGATTAGTACTGTTTAAAAAAAATTAAATACTTTCATATGTTAAAATTACAACAACAGGGTGTTAATTTTGTTACTATATTGTTAGTAGAATCTAAGATATTTTAAGATCTTACAGTCCTCTTAGCATTTGGTCAAATTCATTTTACAGAAGAGTAAATTGAGATGTTCAGGTAAAAATGACCCAATTTGGGTCAGTGAGTGAATTCCAAGATCTCTTATATTATGGGGGTAATTAGAATTTTAATGCTCTGCAACATAGAAGTCATTTTTCATGTTTAAGCTGATACAAAACCAAGTGAGGCCTTTTACTTTAAATCTTTTAATTGGAGTTCCTCTGTTTTAAAACACTGAAAGCAAAAAGAAAAAGCTTTTTATTTCTTCATTGTTAAACTCTTACTAGTATCTTGTTAAATTTGTTTGTAGGCTGTTCAGGTAGTGAGATCCTGAGAATAACAGTGTAGGTAAAGTCCCATAGTATCGTTGGGACATCTGTATTGTAATAAAATGAACTTTTAAAGTTAAATTCTGAAGTGTCTATGCATAGGTAAGCCCCAAACCCACATTTGCTCTTCTTGACTCAGTCTTGGTATGTTATAGACCAGGTAATTTGGGAAAAGCATTACCAGTGGGAGGAAGTAGAGGAGGTGTGTCAACCTTTCCATCTTAATTCTTGTATTCCAAACTTCTGGGTATTTTTTAATAATTGGTCCCTTTTTGGGGGGGCAACGAATTGTATGTAAGCAATAGAGAAGAAAGAGTAGCAAGAGAGACATTCAGCCAAAGTTGGAATTGTAAATTGCTTGGCTTCTGCTCATTTATCTCTCCCACTAGTTACTCCGGTGCTTTTGTTGGAGTATGAGCACAAAAACATACATGAAAGAGACTATTGGGCAGAGTTCAGAATTCATATTTCCTGAGGAAAAGGGAAGGTGTGCTTCTTGGCCATGCTCAGCTAAAGTAGCCTGTTTCCTTTAACGTTCTGTACTATCTATTGTCTCTATACTTCCTTCACATTTTCATATTCTTTTATGTTCTTTCTTACCTTATGTGTTTTTCTAAATAGGTAGAAATCTCTGGGGCAGAGATTATGAATGATATCATACTGTGCCTTACACATCGTAGATTCTAAATAAATACTTGTTAGTTTGACTAAATCATTATATAGAAGCATTTGTAGCTTCATCAGCAAAAACCCTGTTAAGGTGGATTAATTTTTCCTGAGGAATTTTCTTTTCTTTTGATCTTTTCAGTGAGTAACATTGTTGAGTAGGTAACTAGAGCACACTTTAAAATCTTGGTACTATAAGCATGATTTGTAAGTAGCCTTAGGAAGGAGGGACATAGGTGATTCTTGGTATTTGAATCATTGTAAATTATTAGAAATTTCATTGTGTTCCCCATAATGTTGTTATGCAAACATAGAAGTAAATGAAATCTACTTCAATCATTGGGGGAAAACAAAACAAAACAAAACACAACAAAAAAACCCCCCAAACCTTTGGTCTCCATTTTAAATGAATTACAGTTCCCAAGTTTTTACGTTGAACTCTCAACAGAGTTCAAAAAATTCAGTGGTATTGACTCATCCTAAAGGGTAGTTTGGTTTAAGCAACTGATCATTCAAAAGATACTCGTTAAGATTATCAACAATCATTTGTTTTCTAAATGGACAAGCTTTAGACTTTTTATGAATATAATTCAAAGTAAGCGATACTGGAGCTCTTTAACATTATACTTTTTTGTTTTCCTATTAGGGTCAGCTGCTTCCATTCATTCAGACTTAACTACACAATTACAGCCATGGTCGAGGAATAAAGATTTTTACAGGCTTCACCTTCTACCTTTTTTTTTTTTTTCCCTCGTCAGTGGGACAAAAATCTTCTCAAATTAAACTCCTGGTTACTTAACTTGCTTGGAAAAAACATTCTCTTACTGTTTAAGAAATCCTGCATTCTTGACAAGTATTCACTTAGTTTCTGCATTGAGTTGGTCTTAGAGGGCCTGGTTCTCTCTTTAAGTTTTGGGCAACTCTTTATTTATTTTTTTTTTAATTTTATGTATTAATGATAGACACAGGCAGAGGGAGAAGCAGGCTCCATTGCAGGGAGCCCGACGCGGGATTCGATCCCTGGTCTCCAGGATCGCGCCCTGGGCTAAAGGCAGGCGCTAAACCACTGCGCCACCCAGGGATCCCTGGGCAACTCTTTAAGATCTTTTTGTTAGAAGTCACCTCTCAACCCACCCTTCCCCCTGCTCCCCACAGTATTTAATACTTTGTTTTCTGGAACAGAGCAGACTTCTGCTACATGAGAAGGCTTCCAGCATTTGAAGAGAGCTGTTCTGGATCATCTATAGATTGTTGTACTATAGATTGTTGTACCTTCCTTTTTACAATTGAGGAACTTTTCTTATTCTTTCCTGTCTCCTATGAATTTTACTAGCAACTGTCAATTGAATTGGTGGAGGGTGAACAGGAGGCAGTCAGCTGCCTATCATTATGTACCATTATGTGAGTACTGATATTTCTAGGTGAACAGGGAATGTAGGGATTGGGGACTTGAAATAGTATCTGGAAAGGCCACTGAATATTATGGGAAGTTGAGAAGAAAAGAAATCCTGATCTTTTGTTTTTGCATTTGTCTTTCTATAGATTTTTAGTACTATAGAAGTAACTTCTTTAGCTTGGAGAGACACAAAATAACTTAGAGATAGGTGCTTTCGCTTCGTTTTTAACTTTTTTTTTTGTCTCAGTTTGGAGATCTCTTTAATTGAGAACAGAAGTTACATAGTTTCCTGGATAGCCAAACTAGTTTTTTCAGATGTTGTCCCCTCCTAATCCTTCTTGTTGTAACAATTTATAATTGTCTAGTTAGAGAATTTTTGTTTTTTTAGAGTCTCTCTTTTGCTATTTCTTTTTAATTGTGTAATTTAAAAAATGTTTTCTTTATTCATTTATGGAATTTTTGGGTTTAGCAGGAAGGAAAGAAAGCTCTGGAGGGTAGCTATTTTGGATATTCATTTTCTGGCACCCTCATAGCACTGTACCAAATTTTTAAAAAACTATTTCAGTAAACCAACTTTTGTGGTGATGAAATCTTTGGGCGTCCATCTCCACTAGAAGGGACGATCTAGTTGTACCGCAATTTAGTAACATAATAATACTCTGGAGAAAAGAGGAAAACAGCAGCAGGGCAAAAATGAAATGTAACAAGGGCTAGAATCCCTAAAGACATAAAGGAAGAACATACTGAGGCACAAATGATTTTTCTGGAATTGATGACCTCAGGCGAGTTATTAATTGCCTTGTCTTTCAGTTTTTAGTTAGGTGAAATCTGATTGATAGTAGCCCTTGCTGATTGGGTTAGTTACTTGATATTTTAAATTTGAATGTCACATAGTGAATACTGTCAACTATTAAAAGCAACAAAGAGGAGATAGGGTGGGACTGGGCAGCACTTGTTGGGGTAATTATTTCGTAGGGCCACATACTGTCTTTTGACATTTACTGGGTATAGTCACATCTCTATCCTGTGGTTCCCTTTTAGAGACTGGATAATCTGGGAAATGGCCTGATTTTTATCTTGCTCATATGGGGTGCTGCAGATGAATATTTAATACTCTCAGGATGCTCAGTAGTTTGAAAGGAACCCTAAATTGAATTTCAAGATAGGTGTTTCAAGGTAGAAAGACTCTCAGAGGAGGTTTTTGTTATCAGTATTGTGATGGGCTTTTTAATGAAGATATCTATTTATGCTGGGAAAATAGCTCCATTTTCCAGAAAAAAATACTTAATATGCATTTTATGTGGATGGTATGAATAATTGACCAATTTGTTAATAGTAGGTGTTAGGTAGTCATGGTCTAGCTTAGGGAAGAAAAAAGCTGTGTTTGTTCAGAGCTCTTTTACTCCTGTCCTTGCCCCCTTGTGTTCATTGGAGTTCATGTTGGATCAGTCATTGTGAAAAGCAAGTTCTTGTTTACATAATTGTTTAGTTCATACTGCTATTTTAACCTCAAATGAACAGTTTTTCTACTTGGACTTAATTTAAGCCATTTGAATGGGATGTGACAGTAGAAATGAAGCCAGTCAAGATAGTGTCATTTGTCTTTGAGACTCTTGGAACTCTTGCAGATACCACATCCTTTTTTGTTGTTGTTGTTTTAAATCTCTGAAAGCTACTTAGGAATAAGCTGGGACTGCAAGCCACTCTCATTTTGAAAGGCAAAAAATTGGACCAGTTGATTGTCCTAAGAGGCTTTCTGTTGCTCGTGCAAAATTTGGCACTCACCAGTACAGTTTAATTATAAAGTGTTCTACACTTCTGAACAGTGCATAATTTAATGAAAGTACTACTGTGAATGGGAGATAGTAACCCCTCAGTGTTCAGATCATAAATGGATCTTTTCTTATGTAAATGACTAGGTTTATTTAGGAAACCACCACTCAACAAGGTTTCTGAGTTTGTTTAAGGCTAAACTTGAACCAAATTGAGGCTGCCATATAATTTTTATGGTCACAATTTGTTTCAGATGTTTGATTCAGAATAATTTATTTCTGTATTCTACTGGACCTAATATTACAAGGGAATTACAATGTATTTGATCTAGGTGAGTGTTTCCTCAAACTTAAGCACACAATTAGAATTACCCAGAGGGCTTGATAAAACACAGAGGCACCTGGGATGGTGCTGGAGACCTCACATTTCTTCTTTTTTTTTTTTTTTTTTTTTTAAGTGACCTATATACCACCACGAGCTCAAACTCACAACCTCAAGATCAAGAGTTGCATGCTCCATGGACTGAGCCAGCCAGGCACCATGAGAATTTACATTTCTAACAGGTTCCTAGTGGATGCTGATAGGTTGCTGGTTTGGGGACCTCACTTTAAAAATGACTGATTTATAGATCAACACAAGGTCCCTACAATGTAGAGAGCTCATCGTATGTAATAGTGAACAGAGGTTCTCTTAGTTCAAATTCTGTGGTGATAAGTCCCTATAAACCTAAGCAGCCAGGAGATCCTGTATTATACTGATAAAACAAACAAACCAAAACTAGCCCTTTAACGTAGAACAGTTTTTTAATTGTCCCTGCAGTCTTATTAGTAAGTTTGAGTTTCCTTAAATGAGGGCTGTTTATTAGGAACTTTGACCAGACTTAGCATCCTGCTTTTTTGAAGATTAGGCCAGAACAAGGGGATAGGATATTTTTAACAGAATAGCAAATACTAATGGCTATCGAGGAAGAAATGTAAGATTGTAATGAGACTTTTGTTTTACTATGGTTAGAAAAATGTTTTACAAAAGAGCTGTAGTTCCCATCATGGAATTAATGACATTTTTTGATTGCGTCACTATAGCTGCGTTAATTCAACTCACCAGGTATAAGGAAGTGTGGGTCAGCTTTTGAAAATCCCCTTCTAAAGGTCTTTGAGATTTTTCAGTTATCATGACTTTTTAAACATGTTTCTTCTGTCAAAGTAAATTCATTTCTTATGGTGTCAGTGTCAGTCCTCCCTTTAAAAATTATGGCTATTAAATCATGGATTGAGAAATTTGAAACCCGTTCTAGCAACATAAAAGTCAAATTAGATATATGAGTTTTAATGAAATAGATCTTTGTTTTGGCTGCAAAGTTTCTACATAGTTTTGGTGACTGTTCAGTGAAGATCTGTACTGTGAACCTCAGTTGCGCACATAGCAGCTGCTTTCCCTGTCTTTTGATTTCCCTTTTAACCTTGTTCCAGTTGCTCCTGTGTAATAGGTTACTCCAAAACTTACTCCATTTTCTTATGCACACAGATTATGCCTGTTGGGGATTCAGACGGTGCACATGGTGGCATTCGTGTCTTTGCTCTGATTCCTGGCGCCTCAGCTGGGGAGACTAAGGCTTGTTCACCCTCATGTGTGTTGCCTGGGTTAGCATGACTCTAGCACTAGGATTGCTGATCAGAGTTCTTGTGTAAGGCCTCTTCGGGGCTTGGCTGCCTCATGGCATGGCCACTTCAGGGTTATTGGACTCCTTACGGGATGGCTTGGGGCTCCAAACATGAGTGTTTTAGTGACCAGCAAACAGGACAGAGAAACACTGCTTGTATGACACAGCCTTGGAATTCACACAGGATCACTTCTGCTGTACTCTGGTGGTTGAAGCCCACTTAATATTAGTGGCCGGGGAATTGGACTAGTTCTAAGTGGGGGCAATGCCAAGGTCACATGGTAGAAGAGTATGTGGAACTGCAGATGTACCCATCTTCGGAAGATGTCATCTGCCTTAGAGTTTTGGGTTGGATAAATACTAAATTTGTTTTTTTCTTTTTTTAAAGATTTTTAAAAAATTTATTTATTAGAGACAGAGAAAGAGAAAGAGATACAGGCAGAGGGAGAAGCAGGCTCCATGCAGGGAGCCCGACGTGGGACTTGATCCCTGGATCCCAGGATTACGCCCTGGGCTGAAGGCAGGCGCTAAACCGCCGAGCCACCCGGGCTGCCCTAAATTTGTTATTTTGTAGAAAATTGGAGCTTTTCTGCCTGAGGATAGCTTGTTGTGATATGAGATAGTATAGATTCATATTCAAGAATTATTGCATGTTAACATCTTGGCAGAATCTTAAAATCTGTCATTCTTAATATCTTTTTTATGGCATGAAGTTTTAGTCTTTTTATTATACAAACGGTGTGTGTTCATTGCAGAATATCTAAGTGTATAAAACAAAGAGAAAGGAAAAAATTTCCACCTATAGTTCTGCCACTCAGGTACCATCCTTGACATTAAAAAAAAAAAAACCAACCCTTTTCATATATATATTTATATATATACATTTTTTAGGAATTTGATTTGACATTCATTTTGATTGGCATGTATGTTTTAAGTTCTTAAGTCGTTAAATGATAAAGCCAAGCTAGATAAATAAAATTCTATCCTAGGAGGGATACATAGTGTGTTCAACTCTATTACTTTAGATTTAGCAACAGCTTCTTTGAAAAATGTATAAAAAGGAAAGATAATAAATGCCAGCTATAAGCTAATAGCTGTTTTTCTTTTGCCTGGTAGTGAATTCAGATTTTTTGCTGTACTAGCACTACATTTCAGGCCCTCTTTCCAACCTCCTCTCTTTTATTAGCTGTATATTTCTAATACAGGAATCCTGACTATAATTAGGTATTATTATACCCTAAGTTGTCATCATTAAAAGCAAATCTTGTTTGGTTTTTTATTTCTTAAAAGAAAAGTAGCCTACCTTTTTAAAAAAGAATGAACTGTCTTTATTCATCCTCAAAGAGTGTTCAAAGGCAGTTGATCATATCTTTTTTTACCTGGAATTAGGCCTGCCTTCATTTTTCAACTGGTAAACCTAAATTTTATACTTTTAGCTGGAGGTTATCTTGTGAAATAATCCACCTAAGAATACAATTGGATACTTTCCTCAGCCTTTAATTTTTTTTTTAAGATTTATTTATTTGGCAGCACACGCATGCAGGCGACAACCGGGGGAGCAGGAGAGGGAGAAGCAGGCTCTCTAGCAAGCAGGAAACCTGATGTGGGGCTCCATCCCAGGACCCTGGGATCATGACCTGAGCTAAAGGCGGGCCCTTAACCCACTGAGCCGCCCAGCCTTTAATGTTTTTAATGTTTATCTTGGTTTTATTTACCTCCAAGATAACTAGGAATTGTTAGGCTTTATTTTATTTTATTTTATTTTATTTTATTTTATTTTATTTTATTTTATTTTATTTTATTTTATTTTTTTAAAGATTATTTATTTGAGAGAGAGAATGAGCTGAGGGGGAGGACGAGAAGCAGACTTCCCCACTGAGTGGGGTGCCCAACATGGGGTGCAATCCCAGGACCCTGGGATCATGACTTGAGCCAATGGCAGATGCTTAACCCACGGAACCACCCAGGTATCCCGTTAGGCTTTTTAATTTAGGGTGGAATGGTTATGTAAGTTGACTATTTCTAGTACAAAGGAAATGGATCATTTGACCTAAAATGAATTAGTATTATTTTTAAACTTATTTTGACCCTGAATGCATTTTATCAGAATTATTTTATTTCTTTTTAGATTTATTTATTCATAGAGACACAGAGAGAGAGAGAGAGAGAGAGAGAGAGGCAGAGACAACAGGCAGAGGGAGAAGCAGGCCCCATGCAGGGAGCCGGACGTGGGATTCGATCCTGGGTCTCCAGGATCATACCCTGGGTAGCAGGCGGTGCTAAACCGCTGTGCCACCAGGGCTGCCCTCAGAATTATTTTATATTTTGTTTCATGTTAATTTTATTTTTGTGATGGGTAAGGAACAAGTGTATGTTCATAATTTATTGTGATTATATTAATTAAATTTTTCCCCCTTGGGGGTGCCTGGGTGACTCAGTTGGTTAAGCTTTCAACTCTTGATTTCAGCTCAAGTGATGAACTCAGTGTTGAGCCCCATGTCAGGCTCCACATTGGGCATGGAGTCTACTTAGATTCTCTTTCTCTCTCTTTCTGCCCCTCCCTCTGTCCCCACTCTTAAAATAAATTTTCTCCCCCTTAATTTAGGTTTCTATTTACTCCCTTTCTTCTGACCTTTTAAACAATAACTCAGTTCTTGACTATTGCATTACTTGGGTATCTTTGGGGTCTTATCGAATAGTAGTAGCATGGGAAACTGTCAAAGTTTTCATTTTAGTGAAAATAATGATGACTTAAACCAGAGGTGAGTTTTCTGTTCCCACTGTCACACATTTAATTCCACGGGTGAGAAAATAAAGCAAAGCTGTTGACTAGCACACTATCCATAGGTGAAGTGATAACTCGAAGTATCATGTTATTTAAAAGCATGATGGATGAAGCACATCAAAGATAATATGCACTTGGGTTTTATTCAGGCGAAAATACGCTTTTTATATCAGTCTCATGAATTCTTTGGCAAGGGGCAGGAGAGGGACAAGAGAATTCAGCACTATAAAATGTCTGATATGCTCCTGTATCAGGATTGTAACCAAATTGTGGCCCTCATTTGTGTGGGTAGGAATCATTTGTGCAGGCCATCTGATGCATATCTTTTTTGAAAAACCTAAAGAATAAGCAATGTTATGTCATGTCATTGGCTTGTACAAAATTTGGTGTCATTCTACAGGGGCTAGAATACCTACATTCGTTTTTTTAGCTCACTATTAAACTAACTTATTTTATGCATTAACTTAAATTGAAGTTAACTAAAAAGTCAAGATTTGAGATGAACTTTAGAGGATTTTATAGGTTTGTTATTTCAGCATGGTTAGGCTGGCATATACTTTAATGTGGGGCATAATTATTATTTTTTTTCTCTTAATATAGGGCAAGCTTGATGATTACCAGGAACGAATGAACAAAGGGGAAAGGCTTAATCAAGATCAGCTGGTAAAGATGCTATATTTTATTAAAGACTATATATGCTCACTGTTTTTAATAAGAAAATTAATTTGTAGTTCTTTGTGTTTTTAGTAAAGTTGGGTTTTGTCTCTGCTATTTTAGGATGCCGTATCTAAGTACCAGGAAGTCACAAATAACTTGGAGTTTGCAAAAGAATTACAGAGGAGTTTCATGGCATTAAGTCAAGATGTAAGTAAAAGACCATAAATATGTTTATGAAACATTAAAAATAAGGAAAGCAGAAATTTTGTTGTTGCTTTGGGGTTTTGTCCTTGCATTACCATTGATAAGTTCACAGCAAATGGAGAGAATTGGATCCAGGTATACCTAAGATGCTTTCCAATTCTGTAAAGTTTAATGTAACACCTGATAGATGCCTGAGGACTGAGGTTTCAGATATGACAAACATATGTAGTAGTTACCCTAAATATCTCATTGTTAAAAAAACAATTAGCTTTTATGTATATACATACACAGACACATAAACTTATTTTCCATATATTCCTTGTATGTAAACATTTACTTTCCACATATTCCTTTATGCCTAGTGACCATCCTACCAAAGTTTCTATATGAACTTTCAGAAAATAGAGTTTTGTTTTTATAATTGGTAATTACAGCTTCCATTAGGGATCTTGTTATGTGGAGACTGGGATACATTGCTCCTTTTTTTTTTTTTTTAAAGATTTTATTTATTCATGATAGTCACAGAGAGAGAGAGAGAGAGGCAGAGACACAACACAGGCAGAGGGAGAAGCAGGCCTCATGCAGGGAGCCCGACGTGGGATTCGATCCCGGGTCTCCAGGATCACGCCCTGGGCCAAAGGCAGGCGCCAAACCACTGCGCCACCCAGGGATCCCTACATTGCTCTTGTAGCAACTTGTGATCTGACAAAGTGGTGTGTTTTCCTATACATATTTTTTTTTTTTTTAAGATTTATTTATTTATTTATGGTAGACAGAGAGAGAGAGAGAGGCAGAGACACAGGAAGAGGGAGAAGCAGGCTCCATGCCGGGAGCCCGACGCAGGACTCGATCCTGGGACTCCAGGATCACACCCTGGGCCAAAGGCAGGCGCTAAACCTCTGAGCCACCCAGGGATTCCCCCCTATACATGGTTTGATGTGATAGAAGGCTTTGGGAACAGGACGAAAATTAAATACAAGCAAAATCAAATGATTTGTTGAAAGTTGAGACCAGAAAATTCATATCCTTCTAATTAGCTTATTTGGAGAAAGATTAATAGCATTGAAATACAAGGTTGCTCTGATTTGGTAAAATGAATCAACAAAACAAAATTTATTATGTGATGAGAGACATTGCAGTACAGAGATATAAAGTTCTGATTCTGGAACCACACTGTTGAATCCTGATTCTGCCACTTTTACTTAATAATTGTAGGACTTTGAGTTATTGAACTTGTCTATCCCTAGATCATTCAGGGTTTTCCAGAGAAACAGAATTAGTAGTATCGGAAGAGAAGTGGGGAGAGGGGCTGTGTCACACTGCCTCAGTTTTCTAATCTGTTAAATGGTGATAATAATGGTCCCTACCTCATTATACGGTTATGCTTGGAATAGTATTTGGTGCATGGCTAATATATATTATGCACTTAATACTGTTACTTATTAAATTTGATTAAAGGTGGAAAGAAAGTCTTGGTAATATCCCTCAAAATGGAATGAAGGAAACTTAATTTACATCCAAGTAAGGAACTGTTCTTCACCTAGGTCAGAACCTCAGGCTTGATGAATCCTGACCAATTTCTTTTTATGATTTAAAAAAAAAATGGATCATAGAAGTAGGATTGCTGTACAGTTTAATAATAGAATCAGTCTATTCCTCAAGCTGCTAACACTGCATAAGTGAAAATACTTGTATTCTCCTTTGCTTCGGTTTTAACGCTGGTATTTTCAGGAGCTTTTCACTGATTGTTTAACTTCATTGGCAGTCTTTTTTATTGAACTCTGAACCTTTATTGCACTTTCCCACAATTGTTAAACACCTTTTTTGTTTTAATTCAAGAGTTCTTTAACCTAGCTCCAGCCTACCTTTTTGAGTTTCCATTTTCTTTCTTAAGCTGCTCATTTTATCCAAAGTGGCATTCTTTATCTTATTTCTTTTGCTTTCTTGACTTATTTCACATTTCCTGCCTCTCTTCCTGTATTTCCTGCCTCTGGCTACTGGCTGCCTCTCTACCATAAAATTGCACAGCCCTGACAGGCCCCGTTCCGCAATAAGATTGAAAGCTCATCTATCTTAGGGGTAGATGTCATGTTCTCCTTGAAAGTTTTCTGTACTGCCCTAGCTTAGATTTCGTCTCTGTTCATGTTCATCTGTGGTATTCACTTGCCACTTACTGCTAAATATCATTTAATCTGCTACCCTCTTTGCTGCCATCATAGCAGACTTACTCTTCTTTCTTATCGCAGACTTCATTGTTCTCCTAGGTTTCTTCCCCATTTCTGCCTTTATTGTACATTTCATATATCTTTATTTGGTTTTCTCGTCCTAGTGAGGCTTGAAAAAGGGGAGAAGGTCTGAGGGAAAACACTTTCATGGCTCTTGGAAAGTCTGACCTTTCTTTGACCCCAAGCTGAGCTACATGAGAAAAGAGAGACGTACTTGGGTTTGGTTGATGCTCTCCCTTTACCTTCCCAGGAAAGCAAAAGACTACTAGTAGGAAGAGAATGGTGGGGAAAAAAATGTGTGTGTACTTAGTGTGGAAAAATATATGTGTATTTAACATATATCTATCTTCTACTACAAGTCCATTTCTATTTTTTTTTAATTTATTAATATTTTTTAAAGATTTTATTTATTCATGAGAGAGAGACAGAGAGAGAGAGAGAGGCAGAGACCTAGGAAGAAAGAGAAGCAGGTTCCATGCAGGGAGCCCGATGTGGGGCTCGATCCCGGGACTCCAGGATCACACCCTGGGCTGAAGGCAGGCGCTCAACCGCTGAGCCACCCAGGCGTCCCAATTAATTATTGTTTTTAAGTACGTTCCACATTCAACATGGGGCTTGAACTCATGACACTGATGTCAAGAGTCGCATGCTCTACTAATTGAGCCAGCCATGCATTCCCTAGTCACTGTTTTCAAAGTTGGGATGATAGAGTACTAGCAGCAGATTGTTGGGGGCGAGGAAGGCAGTGATGGGTTTTAGCGTCTCTTTGTGAGTCGAAGTCGGTTATTTAAAGTGAAAAATTGGTACCATTTTTTTTTTCCATAGGAAAAAAACAGATGATGTATTAAACTCTTATTTGTAAGTTGGGAATCATCATTCTATATATCAGCATCACAGAACTCTGAGTGAAATATGTTGTATATACGTTGGATATAAAGTTGGTTGAACTAAATTAGGAGTTTTGTGAAATTCATTTCAGTGTCGTAAGCTTTTGTTTTTATGCAGATTCAGAAAACAATAAAGAAGACTGCACGTCGGGAGCAGCTTATGAGAGAGGAAGCGGAACAAAAACGTTTAAAAACTGTACTTGAGCTCCAGTATGTTTTGGACAAATTGGGAGATGATGAAGTGAGAACTGACCTGAAGCAAGGTTTGAATGGAGTGCCAATATTGTCTGAAGAAGAATTGTCGTTGTTGGATGAATTCTACAAATTAGCAGACCCTGAACGGGACATGAGCTTGAGGTATAGTGGTATTTGATAGTAGAAACTTCTAAATGTTGACTTGACAACTAAAAGGTAACTAATTAACTTTTCATTATTATTACAAGGTTGAATGAGCAGTATGAACATGCTTCCATTCACCTGTGGGACTTGCTGGAAGGAAAGGAAAAGTCTGTATGTGGAACAACCTGTGAGTATTAACAGAAATTTTTGTTTTGTAACTAAGAATCTTTAAAGATTAGTTTTTAAATAAAAAGCAGTATAATATGAGAAATTTCCGAACTGTGTAAACATTTACCTACTGTTTACTTTTTTGGGCTTATTCCCTTTTTTTTTCTTGTTGCTGTGTGTGTGTGTGTGTGTGTGTGTGTGTGTGTGTGTGAGAGAGAGAGTATACATCAAAAACACCAATTGTATATATGTAGAGATGGGAATCCTAACTTAACATGGCTTTGTTTATAACTTACTCTGCTTGGAGTGGACAGATTAACACCAAATAGACTTTTCAGAGATGTTGGCATTAGATAGGGACTGTTTTTCCCTTATGGCTGAAATTTTATGAAAAATACTTACTGTACTTCATGCATACATTCATGGTCATTGCCTATGTCTTTTAGTTTGTTTTTTTTTTTTTTTTTAGACTTTTGCTAATTTGAGAGCAAAGTTTTTTTTGTATTTTTTTTAAAACGGTAATCTCAGATATGCAATGTGTATTTTAAAGAAAATAAAGGGACATTTAAGCTTCACTACCTCAGTAAATTAAGAACTTCAGGTTTATTCTGTTAGTAAATAAGAGAATAAGTTCTAATCTTCACTATTTATAAAGTTGATTTAGGGAAATAGATTTTGAACATATTAAGGTGAAAATATCTGTTTATACCTTATTTTTAGCTCTTTGAAAAATTGGATTAAAAGCTTAAATTGGAAAAACTGTATGACGCAATTTGGAGTGTATTTGCTTTAAGGAAATGGGTAAATCAAATATGAGGAACCAACCTTTTTGTATCTTTTCATGTAAGAAATAATTTTTTTGGTTTATTAACTTATTTACTGTATTTCTTTGTAAAAAAAAAATCATTTGGGCTTCTTGATTTTAGTTCTGCCCCATAAATGTACTGAATTTAGTATTTGAAATTCAAATGGAAAGAAGTTTACATATGTGTATAAACTTGTTAGCTTGAAAAAGTAGTTTTAGGTTAAGCCTGATCAGATTTTCATGATCATTATTGAGGAGTAACAAGGGTTAAATATCTAAGCTTGTAGCTTGTTTTGGTGTTTCTACCTAGTCTTGTTCATTCATCTTAGGAACGTAACATCTTTGTTGCTAATGAAAAGGTACTAATGAACTCAAATTGGTGTTTTTATGTGCATTCAGTTTTCATCCATCGGTTTTTTTTTTAAAACTGATTGTTCTGAGAGTCACGAGTCTCTGATGCAGGGGTAGGGAAACATGAAATGTTCATTCAAAAAGTTGTTAGTTTTATTGTTAACAGGATTAACTTTATATTTTAATACTGTCTTTGAAGTTTTTTCTGTAAAGTGACCTATTAGGAAATTAAATACATATTCTACATACATAGGTACTTTCTACGTGTACTATATAAGGCCAGGAAATTAAAATTAGTTCTTGACACATACTTCCCCTGCCACCCTGCCCCCTTAATATCCAAGTGTGCCAAATTCTGAGTTTTGACTTTCAAATATCTTTTGAATCCATCTACTTCTTTTTGTCTGCCACTTATCTTCCTGTCTTTGCTAATGCAATTTAACTGAATGCACCCTCTCCAGCTCTTTAAATTCTTTTAATGGCTTTCTTTTACTTATATTTTATGTATAGTTGTCTTCAACTTAAGGACCTTGCATGTTCTGGCCCTTCCCAGACTATGTCTTTCTTTATGTCTTTTCTTCCTATGCCTCAGCCATAGCACATGCTTTCATTTTCTTGTATTTGGCACCCTTTCCCTTTATACAGGGCTTTGTAAATGCTGTTGTCTCTGCCTTGGGGCAGCCCGGGTGGCTCAGTGGTTTAGCGCTGCCTTCAGCCCAGGGTGTGGTCCTGGAGACCCAGGATCGAGTACCACATTGGGCTCCCTGCATGGAGCCTGCTTCTCCCTTGCCTGTGTCTGCCTCTCTCTCTCTCTGTCTCTCTCTCTTTCTCTCTCTCTCATGAATAAATAAAATCTTAAAAAAACAAAAAACAAAACACTTCTCTCCTTTCTACTACTCATCTTCCAGATCTGTGCTCTTGCAGCACTTACACACCAGGAAGGCCTTTGGTGTTTCTTCCTGCCGAGGTCCAGTCCCTTGTAGCTCTGTGTAGTGCTTTTCACAGATGTGATTTTACTGTATTTGATTTGTATAACTCTTTGTTGGATATAAACTTAGGGAGGGCAGATACTGTGTCTTACAAATCTTATTGTAGCCCTATTGCTTAGCACGTTGTCCAACATATAGGTAGGTGCTAAATGAATAAATGATAATTGTCAGCTTTTTGTTTTGAACTATTTTAAGTATATAAAATTAAATTTTTTTGAAGTTAAATATATAAAATTTAATACTAATAGGTTCTTATTCTCTATCATTCCATAATTTCTGTTGTTGTCGGACTCTAAGGTTTTTTGTATGTATGTTTCAGTAACAGTTGATAAGGTTTTTTTCTTACAGCAACATTTTGTAGCATGTTGAATCTTATTCATTCAGGTCAGGTGTCCTGAGATAGTCTAACATAATTCATATTCAATTTTAGATAAAGCACTAAAGGAAATTGTTGAGCGTGTTTTCCAGTCAAATTACTTTGACAGCACTCACAACCACCAGAATGGGCTATGTGAGGAAGAAGAGGCAGCCTCAGCACCTACAGTTGAAGACCAGGTAGCTGAAGCTGGTAAGTACTTAGGTGGATATGAGTTTAGTTTACTGTCCTGGTTTTACTTTCTTTGCCACAAGTTCAAGCTGTACATTAATTTAGCTATATGTGTACACCTGAGGTGTTTTTTTTTTTTTTTTAAGATTTTATTTTTTGATTAGAGAGCACAAGCAAGGGAGGGACAAAGGGAGAGGGAGAAGCAGACTCCTTGCTGAGCAGAGAGCTCTCTGTGGGGCTTGATCTCAGGACCCTGAGATTATGACCTGGGCTGAAGGCACCTGCTTAACCAGGTGAGCCACCCATGTGCCTCTGCACACTGAGGTTTTTAACAAAACTTTAAGTATGATGAAATATTAAAACAATGTGTATTAAGAGTTATTCCCAGAAGTATTAAATATCAGTCATTTAAGGGTGCCCAGGTGGCTCAGTCAGTTGAGCATCTGGCTCTTAATTTTTTTTTAAAGATTTATTTATTTATGAGAGAGAGAGAGAGAGAGAGGCAGAGACACAGGCAGAGGGAGAGAGAGAGAGAGAGAGAGAGAGAGAGAGGCAGAGACACAGGCAGAGGGAGAAGCAGGCTCCAAGTCGTGGGACTTGGTCCTGGGACTCCAGGATTGTGCCCTGGGCCAAAGGCAGGCACCAAATCACTGAGCCACCCAGGGATCCCCTGGCTCTTGATATTTTGGCTCAAGATCTCAGGGTTGTGAGATTGAGCCCTGCATCTGGCTCCATGCTGGGTGTGGAGTCTGTTTGAGATTCTCTTCCTCTCCCTCTAGGGGAATCCCCCCCCCCCCCCCCCAATAGCAATCATTTATTTACTGGTCTTTTTTTTATTTTTATTTTATTTTATTTTTTATTTTTTTTTTATTTACTGGTCTTGATCACTGTTACAAACTGATTTTTTTTGTTGTTGCAGTATTACTGGACTGGACGATAATTGAGGGGAAATGTTGTAGGGCTTTTTAAGTACATTGTGGCTGACATGCCCAGATTTATTACTATTTATCACGCTAGTGTATAAAGTGAATAGTATGGGGGCATGTGTGTGTTGTGTGTTTTAAATGTTGAGGTTATTATAACTCTGTAATCCTGAACTTTATACTTTTTTCATCTTTTTAATCTATTTGTGTCTTTATATATAAATGTGATTCTTGGGGCACTTGAGTGGTTCAGTGGTTGAGCGTCTGCCTTCAGCTCAGGTTGTGGTCATTGTCAGAGCATAAATTTTGTAGTGGTTAAAAAGCATGGATTTTTGAATCAGACTGCCTGGATTGAAATCTTGGCTTTGACGCTTATTAGCTATGTAACTTTGGGCAAGTGACTGAATTTCTCTACATCTCAGATTCTCTGTTTAGAGAGCAGTATGTGGGGACGTCTGGGTGGCTCAGTGGTTGAGCATCTGCCTTTGGCTCAGGTTGTGATCCCGGGGTCTTGGGATCGAATCCCACATCAGGCTCACCTCAGGGAGCCTGCTTCTCTCCCTCTGCCTATGTCTCTGCCTCTCTCTTTCTCTCTCTCTCTCTCTGTCTCTCATGAATAAATAAATAAAATCTTAAAAAAATAGAAAGCAATATGTGAAGTATGTTTCTCGTTTCTGGCACATAGTAGGCACTTTATGCAAGTGTTAACCTATTAGATTGAAATTAGAAGGGGACTCCCGGGTGGCTCAGCAGTTGAGTGTCTTCCTTCGGCTCTAGTGTGATCCTGGGGTCCGGGGATCGAGTCCCACATCGGGCTTCTCATTGTGAGGAGCGTGCTTCTCCTTCTGCCTATGTCTCTGCCTTTCTGTGTCTCTCATGAATAAATTAAAAAAAAAAAACTTAAAAAAAAAAAAACTAGAAGGGAAGATTACACATTTATGGTTGCAGATCAACATAAGGAGGTCTCCTACCCACCTTTAACTCCTTTTACCAAGTGATTAAAGTACGAGAGTAAGATTTTAATCTGTATGCTGCTTTATAGTATCACTTCTAAGCCTAGAGAGAAGTTTTAACTTAGCTCTTTATTGGCATTATACCTCATCCAGTAATTACTGTTGAACCTACTTCATTCTGGAATAAACGGTAAAGAACACTCTTTCTAAATATATTATTGAAAGAATGATAAAATACGGAGACTTATAAGCTATTTGAAGTTTAAATGAATTGTTAATTTTAAAAAGATTTTGTTACATTCATGTATATCATTTTTTAACCTCTTAGAGCCTGAGCCAGCAGAAGAATACACTGAACAAAGTGAAGTTGAATCAACAGAGGTATGATTTTTATTTAACATTAGCTTTCTTTTTCTGCCTTTCAAGCAGAGCTCTCAAACATTTACTTTGCTTTGCAGTATGTAAATAGACAATTTATGGCAGAAACACAGTTCAGCAGTGGTGAAAAGGAGCAGGTAGATGAGTGGACGGTCGAAACAGTGGAGGTAAGCATCCTCTTGGTTGCAAGGTCGATGTCCTTTGTTTTTATTAGTAATTTTTAGCTCTCAAGAACAAATAAAGATTATTAGTCCTTTGCAGTGTTAGTACATTTATTATCATAACAAACTTGATAAACATAACAAGATCATTATGTTTAAAAGATAATTTATGCCTGTGGATGTTTAAAAGAATCTCTGCTGCTCCAGCTACAGAAAACTTATATATAGTTATTTGTGTATAATTTTTTTAAAGTACATGATTTGTGTGTTTTTCATACCAAGTTGCTCTATAAAAATCTGAGCTTCCACATGGATAGCTTTCAGAAAAGGCCCACCTCCTAAGGGGTGTGTTGGAATGTCATCTTAGACTCCTCCTTTTCCCTAATACTCTAGACTTCCTCTA
Organism: Canis lupus dingo; assembly: GCF_003254725.2. Classification (NCBI taxonomy): domain Eukaryota; kingdom Metazoa; phylum Chordata; class Mammalia; order Carnivora; family Canidae; genus Canis; species Canis lupus. The sequence continues at coordinate 33,637,138 of NC_064260.1, read as the reverse complement.
GTGTTTCTTAATTCTGTTGCTCAGCTGACATTACCTGTTTTCAGAGCCTAATGTCTAGTTCAGGTACTCCCCTTCATATTTTTCTTTTCTGACTGCCTCAGGCCATATTTACTTTCACAGGTCAATTATTAAAAAAGTTAGTTTTGAATAAGTTGCTTTTACTTGAAATTCTTAGAGGGTGCTGTGTTACCTATAAGATAAAATCAAAATGCCTTACCAAGTTTGTCCTTGAGGTCCTTTTCCATCCCCTTTTTAGGTGACTCCTTTTATATATCTGTGCTTTTCTCTTTAATATTACTGTATCAAGATCATTCTCCAAAGTGTAATTGTACCAGTACCTTTAGCTCTTTATTGATGTACCAAAATGCATTATTGATAGATTCAGTAAAAAACTTGTCCTTTACTTTAGAGAGTTACCTAGTTTGGATGAAAACACTGTCCCACAAAGTACTAGCAAGACTGTATTTATTTCTGAATTACGCAAGGCAGTTCAGAAATGTTAGAAGAGGATTAGAAGAAAAATAGATCTGAAAGATCTGTAGAGTGGTGATTTTTATAAGAGGTATGCAAACCCCCTGGGCCTTGACTAAGTAGATTTGGTGTATTTTTTTTAGGGGAGTGAGGTAATAAATATATAATAGCATGGGTAGAGAGGTAGAAATGAATTAGCGTATTTGCTTTATTGAATACTAGGAATGAAAAGCATGTGTTGGCAAAGTAGGAAGGTTTGGGAAGTAACAGTGCTTTTAGTTAAGTACTTTTTGCATGTTACTGGGAGAGAAAAATGTATTATCATACCTAGCACTGTGCCAGTATGGTTTGTTCTTAAGTACTTAGTTGGTAGGGCCTTTCTAAAAGCTATTCAGATGGAATTCTAAGGAATTTTTTGAGCATCGTGGTGAGATGACAGATCAGTTAGTTGATCTTCATGATAACAATTTAGGTAGTGATTATTATCTCATTATTGCTTATAAAAGAAGTAAGGTTATGATTTATCCAGGCTCACCAGGTATGACTTGCCCAATTTTAAAAGACAGATAGAATGTAAATTTGATGTGATTTAGACTTCCCAGAAGAGCAGAGAGTTACTACAAATAATCAGGAGAAATGATTAGATCTAGGAAAAAGGTAGGTATAGTGAGCGTTGGCTTTTGTAGCAAGTTAGATACGGTGCTAGGGCTTGATCCTATCATATTGGCAGAGAGAATGAAATGGTAGGAACCCAAAGTTTGATGATAATAATAACTAACTTTTCTTGAGTGCTGACTATATATGAGGTACTGAGATGAGTATGTATTTGATAAATACAGATTTAATTACCGTAGAAGGCATAGCAGGTTAAGCACAATACATTCTTGGGGGAAGCAAGTATGGGTAATCTTTGAAAGCAGTTTATAACGTAAATCTGAAGAGCTACATGGTGATCCTTTGGAATTGAGAACACCATAGAAATGATAGCACTGAATGTTAAATTTATCATTGTGGCCAGTTTGAGTAACTACATTAAAAGCCTACTATTCTGTTTACAGTGTAGTGTCCTATATAGTTTGAGGACCTGTCATGATGGTTATGAATGGAGCTCTTCTTTTTCCCAGTCTGTAGCTTTTTCCCACTTTTTCCCCTTTAGGTGGTGAATTCACTCCAGCAGCAACCTCAGGCTGCGTCTCCTTCAGTACCAGAGCCCCACTCTTTGACTCCGGTGGCTCAGGCAGATCCCCTTGTGAGAAGACAGCGAGTCCAGGACCTTATGGCGCAGATGCAGGGGCCCTATAATTTCATACAGGTAGGTGGAGTTGAGGCAGAACTACCTGAAGGTTTAAGTGTTCACATTATTTCATTTAATTCCATCATATCCTAAATTGTAGGATTCAATGCTGGATTTTGAAAACCAGACACTCGATCCTGCCATTGTATCTGCACAGCCTATGAATCCGACACAAAACATGGACATGCCCCAGCTGGTTTGCCCTCCAGGTTAGTTACGGTATATTCTTATGTGAGAAACATAGGGCCAGCACTTTCAGGTTTTTGTAAAGTATGTGAAAATTAATTTTTACCTTCTAATATTTGCTTAACTCTTGGATCTTGTGTCCTTTAATATGATAAGAAAATGTTATTGTTTTTCCCTGTAATATGAATAACTAGTTCTGTTGCTTTTTTAAACCTTTTATTATCATACGTAGACTTAAGTACATGTAAATGTGGTTTGATGAGTTTTCACAAACTGATCACAACAGCACCCAGAAATGGAACATTACCTGTATCCCAGAAGCCTATTTGTGTCCCTTTTTAGTCACTGGTTACCCTCTCTTCCAGCCCTGTGGGAACCATTTCCTGATTTGTAACATTATAGACCAATTTTGCTTGGTTTTTTAAAGAAAATTAAGCATAAAAATAATAGAGGTATTTTTTCTCTGAAGGATGCTTAGAGCTTTTTAGGAGAATTTCTGAACATTTTATTTACATGAATAAAAATGAGATATAACAGTGTGAAGTGGGTAAGGGGATGCTTATGAGGAAAGGGGAAGAAGATAGGCCAAAAGATAGTTGAAGTTTCAAACTCTTACTTTTCTTAACACTATTATTAGAAATAGCAGCACTAAATAGACTTGTTGGTGTCTTGTACTGGGTTAAATGGACCATCTCTTTTCGGGACCATTAATAATTTTGAGTCTTGGTTTCTTTCCCAGAACATGTCATCATTAAGGGCACAAAAGTGGAACTGTATAAAATAACATTTAATGTCTTGTAAATCTTCAGTGTCATAAAAGGAGTTGCTGAATAGAAGCACGCTTAAGGACACAGTTAACTTGTTAAGTTAGGATTTCTCCAAAGTGTAAAGGGAGCTCATATCTCTCATAGCTCTATCAAAAGTTAGAAAACATATCAGGATTAGGCCTTCTGTAAAGGAATCAGAGTTCCTATTACTAGTGTTCATTTTCTGAATTCTGTTCAGAGGAAGAAAGTTTGTATAGCTGGAAAGTTGTGCCAAAATCAACACATACAGCATTGATATAACCTGTAAGCTATTTCGATAATCACTTAATACTGAGTTTGTTAGCCTCTCCAGTGAAAATGGGTGATTTCTAAATGACTAACCACAGATCCTATTATCTTTGATTCATTAACCATTGTTGGGGAAGGGAGTTAGAAGACTGGTGGGAGTGACCGTATGCACACTGAATTGAATATAGGATTTTTAAAGGTGTATTTTAATTTTTTCCCATGGAAGCATTTATGATTATATTGCAAGTTGATAATGTTAAAATATTACTTAGTTATTACCTATCTAAGGTGTTGAGTAAGGCTATTTTCATAGGTAACTCTGGCATTGATTCCTGCGTGTTCTGCTCTATACTTCTTTGTTAGTGCTTTTTCACTAATGTCTTCAGCAGAACTCCAAAATAAAAGTCATTGTGAGAGTTGACTAATAATAACTACCAGGAAACCAAAATGCCCACTTGACAGCTTAACTCCTACCTGTACTTTGCCAAATTATTTTCATGATGACTATAAAGTTTTCTTTTAGGATTTGGCTATAGACATTTTCTGTGAAGAAATTTGATTTTGGATAACTGGGTATTTTTGGTCAATTTTACAGTTCATTCTGAATCTAGACTTGCTCAACCTAATCAAGTTCCTGTACAACCAGAAGCTACACAGGTAAGAGTGACAGAAATAGTGCTGCAGGTTTGTTTTTAATCAGGTTTTGGGTCTCTTTCTTAAATTATGAAAGTCAGGTATGAATTTTATCATTGTCTAAGTCTGGCATGGCATTTTAAAAGCTATCAGCCTTTAAAATTTCCATGTTACATTTACTTTTGTTTTAATAACTTAAAAAATACTGTCTTTTTGTTAAGTCTCCTGTTTATAATAGTTTATTATAAGGAAAGATGCTTTTTCATTTTGAACTGAGTAGAATTTCAGAAGACGTATTTTAAATGTCCTAATTCTAAAATTTAGTGTAGATATTGCCATTTAGAAGCATTTGTTGGGGACTTCATAACTGGACTTGGGTTTATTTAACTTTCAGCTTTAATATTAGATGCACTTTTTTGCAGTTAAGTTTCATAGTCTCTTTAACGGGCGTATCTGTTTCTTAGCCCTGTCTGTATTAGACTTGATTTATAACAGAAAGCAGCTTTGATTGCTTTATTTCTGTGTAGGTTCCTTTGGTTTCATCCACAAGTGAGGGGTATACAGCATCTCAACCCTTGTACCAGCCTTCTCATGCTACAGAGCAACGACCACAAAAGGAACCAATTGACCAGATTCAGGCAAGTTTCTGTTACTAGGTAACATAAACTTGATGAGGCACTTATTCATGAATTGGGCAGAGGTAAATACTGTTAATATTGTGACTCTTTTTGGACCTAATGCATGCAATACAGTATTTTGCTTTTATGAAATAGTTGAATTTCTAAACATACTAAGACTTGGATAGTAGACTTGGCTAAGTTTAGTTTACCACTAAAGTGTATCTATTCATTTTGTGTTATAGGCAACAATCTCTTTAAATACAGACCAGACTACAGCGTCATCATCCCTTCCGGCTGCTTCTCAGCCTCAGGTATTCCAGGCTGGGACAAGCAAACCATTACATAGCAGTGGAATCAATGTAAATGCAGCTCCATTCCAATCCATGCAAACGGTAATTGAACTAACATTAAATGCCTAGTGTATACTATGATCATGCCAGGGTCGCAACAAAAAAGGCCTTCTTTCAGCTTTGTGTTTGAGTGTGCATCTATCCTAACTGTAGAGTATATTTAAGTGAACATAAACTGATTTTTTTCCTGCTCCCAGAGATAAATTTAAGTCTTAGGAGTTGTGTGCTCACATCTTCCTGTTTTATCGTTTCATCCTTTTCATTTGACCAAAACTAAACATGCAGAAAAGTAGACTACTACAGTGTGTGTATATAAATCATTGCCTAGATTTAACAGTAGTCTACATTTTTCCATATTTGCTTAATCTTTTATTTTTCTCAAGTTTCACATAGTAAATTTCACATTATAGTTTGTGCTTTTTTAGTCAGTAAGCATCTCTAAATTGCAGAATTTCTAGAAAATGATGTTGAAAATAGTGTAATGGGATGCAGCTAAATCAGTGCTCATGGGAAAGTCCATAGAGTTAAATATTAAAATATTAACTTTTGATTAAAATGTCAAAAGTAAAAATGAATAAAATATTCAGTTCAAATTTAAAGTTCATAGAATTAATTTATATAAGTGACGTGTATCCGTGATTTGCATCTTTTAAAAAGCTTTCTCATTTATAATAGCGTTTCCAAGGCTGCTGATTGTGTGTCTTTTTAGATTTTGATCCCTACTTAGGCTCTTCTTTAAACGTGTGTGTGGGGTGTGTGTGTGTGTGTGTATATGTATACATACACAGAGAGAGAGAGAGTGTATGTGTTTGAGACTTCTGTAATGTATTTACATCTGAGGTAAAACCAGCATTGAGGTCTGCCTTGTTAAAAGCAGGGAAATTATTAGCAGAAAGGGATGAAGTAATCATTTATTTTATTTACTTTACTTACTTACAGGTGTTCAATATGAATGCCCCAGTTCCTCCTGTTAATGAACCAGAAACTTTGAAACAACAAAATCAGTACCAGGCCAGTTATAACCAGAGCTTTTCTAGTCAGCCTCACCAAGTAGAACAAACAGACCTTCAGCAAGAACAGCTTCAAACAGGTAGGAAAACGGGTGTCACTTCCTTGGCTGCTTGCTTCCCGCATAGTTACTGACAGTATTAGAATTTAGATTTTGGAGTGGCAGTGTCTAAGAGTTTTGTTTTAGTAGACCTTATAGATTTTTCATTATACATCCTGAATTAAATCAAGTCCATATGTGAATTATTTGCATTTATTTGGAGACCTGACACCAATTTTCTTTTGATCAGTAAGCATTCATAATATTTCCATTTCATTCTGTGATTTTAGTGGGACTAAACTTGTTACTTAAATTATGATCAACTTTACTTTTAATTGCTAATTAAGTGGAGGCAGGTAGCATGATAGCTGGTAGGTAGGAAGTCAGTTGCGCAGTTAAGAAGCAGTAAGGAGTTGCGTTGGTTATCAGTTAGGATAACTGCAAAAATCATTAGTTAGGATAAAACATGCAAAAATCTCCTGGTAGTTGTATATGGTATATGGTACCATAAATCTAGTGTTTGTTGATAAGTAAAGTCATTCCTAAGTTGGCTAGTTACCATACCCATCACAATAATGAAGATAAAGATAAATTGTAGATTTCTTTAAGGCATGAAATACCTGCTTTTCGGTCTTTGGTTATGTAGAGCCCAGGTTGTTTAATTGGCATCCCACAACAAGCTAGCAAACGTTGCTAAAATCATAGGAGTTTAATTTTACCAGACTGATTTAAATAACTATGAAATATTCTAATTGCCAATTCCTTGATAGACTTGGATCAACATTATGGATTTTTCAGTATTAAATTTTTACATATCCTTATAGTATTCAGCACCAGTAAATAGTAGGGAGTCTGAATCAGCTGTAATCTGATACGTATTTATCCGTTGTGCTGTGTTCAGCTCCTGAGTGATAAAACTGGGCTTCGTGCTCTCAGGCTCCTTTAATTATTGCCATGTTCTCATAAGCATGTCAGCACAAAGTCTAAAGGCCCCTAATATTATACATATTCCACAGCAAATTGTACTATGTAGTCAGGAACAACCTGAAAGAGGGATATGGCAAAATTCTAGCTATTATTTATGGACTTAGAGTTTATGCTGTACCAAACACTTTTATAGAAATTCTGGTGGCTTTTTATTTTATTTTTTTAAGGAATTCTACTTTTAAATGAAGAACACACTTTAATTGTATTGCTGTGAGTTTTCATGCAGTCATATTTGACCAAGACTAATAAATTTCTTAGTGATAAAAAAGTTGAGTTGAAAATTTACTTTTGACTACTCTCTACATGCATGTGAATGAGTCTGTTCAGAAAGAAAATATTACCTATAATCATACTTGTGTGTAATTTTGAATTTGGAGAATGTAGTGAAAGGTAGTCTGTAGAAAGATCACCCTGTGAATAGTATAATTGGTCCATTAATTGCATAGTTCAGAAAGGAGCCATTACCCCTTCTCCTAGGCATACTTGCGCTTTTTCTTTGCAAAAAAGCATTCTAAGAACTGATAAATGTGTTTGGGGTTTCTTGAGGATATAAAATGTATCAGGTGAAGTTTTTCAAGAATTACACCACCTTTTCTCTCTGCCTAAACATGGGAGGTTTATTTAGGCTGGCAAGAGGCTGGCTGATTTTTTTTTTTTGTTGTTCCTGGGATGTGGGCCTTCCCTTAGTGTCTGCCTTCCTCATCTCCCAAAGGTAGTTTTGCATCCTGTTTTTCTTTTTTATCATGAATTATAAGCACTATAGTAATACCAGACAGGTACCTCAGGATATAATTTTTGAAGATTTCTAGATTCTAGACTTATCCTCATTGTGGAAGGAGGGGGTATGCAAGGTTAGTATGAACCTTCTAGGATCCTCTCTTTACCTCATCAGGTTGGGTGCCAGCGTGAGCACTATTTAACTGTCTTGTAAATTGGTTGTACTTAAAATACTTGAAATGGAATCAGGCCTTAAGGGAGGTGTAAGTTAAAAGTGCTGATTTATCTTTATAATTACTGAATATTCCACCATATGCTTGTCTAGCTATGGGAGAGTATGGTTTTGTGTGTTTCACTAAGTATCAAGGGAAATTTAAAAGGGTAAGAAAGCTTTTATCACTAAGGAGCTTTATAGTGAAAAGAAATAATTAAATGATACAAAATGGTATTTGTGATGTTCCAGTATGTAAAGTTTCTTTTGAATTATTGTAGGTCTCTTGTGTTAATAGGCAGATGCCCCTCAGAAGAAGTTTAATAGTACAGGTTTTCATTTCATTTGGAAAGATAGAATTTTGTGCTCTCACACATTTGTATGTGCTTCTAAAGGTTTGGAATTGTTGGAGAATTCTATTCCCTTTAGCTTATTAATTATGGGTGGGAGAAAAATGGAGACTTGATGACTTAATTAATGTATAATTTTCCCTATTGTTAATATGAAAACTTAAAGACAGTTTGAAGAGAAAGTATATAAAGACAACTCTTAAACCAGAAAATGTGAGAGAACAGATTGTAATGAGCTGTTTGTGGTGTGTGTGTGTGTGTGTGTGTGTGTACACATTTTTTCTTTTTATTACAGTGGTTGGCACTTACCATGGTTCCCAGGACCAGCCCCACCAAGTGACTGGTAACCATCAGCAGCCTCCCCAGCAGAACACTGGATTTCCACGTAGCAGTCAGCCCTATTACAATAGTCGTGGTGTGTCTCGTGGTGGTTCCCGTGGTGCTAGAGGCTTAATGAATGGATACAGGGGCCCTGCCAATGGATTCAGAGGTACAAAAAAAAAAAAAAAGTTCATGTTCTTTTTTGGTTTGTAAAGTATATAGAAATATGTCCTATAGTTTTGGTGAAAGGTAATGTTTGTCTACATTAGTCTCTGTACAACTTAAACATTTTTAATACAATATAGGCATTTTTTAAAAAGATTTTATCTAGAGAGAGAGAACATGAGCAGGGGGAAAGAGGGAGAAGCACGGTCCCCACTGAGCAGGGAGCCTGATGCAGGGCTCAATCCCAGGACCCCAAGATATGACCTGAGCTGAAGGCAAATGCATAACTGTGAACCACCCAGGTGCCCCTGTTATAGGCATTTAAATTGACAAAATTAGGAATGGATTATTTGTATGTGTCAAATCCATGTTTTCCATGTTCTCTAGGTGATAATTGCTTTTCATACTTTATGAGACTTTATGGGGATTTTTGTGTATGTGGGATGTGTGTGCATGAATGAATGGGTAAAAATGTCCTCTTCTAAGGAAGTTAATACTCAGAAATTTAGGAACAGATGGGATCATGATAGGAAATTAGAAATTAGGTTCAATAACTAGCATGGCTTACAGTTTTTCAGTTCTTACCTCCATCAGTAGTGAGAAATAAAAATTCCTTGCATAGATAAGAAAATTATTTTCTTGTCCTAAATTTTAGGAGGATATGATGGTTACCGCCCTTCATTCTCTAACACTCCAAACAGTGGTTATACACAGTCTCAGTTCAGTGCTCCCCGGGACTACTCTGGCTATCAGCGGGTAGGTAGAAGTTGCTTTAAAATATAAACTGACCTAAGTATACCAATGAAATGGACAGATGTGGTTGTTTGGACTTAGTAATTAAGTAATTTGGGGCTAATTTTGTACCTTTGTACAAGATACTTTATTATGGAAAATGATGACGCTTGCTTTTCTTAGCATTCAATATAGGTACTCATTTAATAGAGTCTGTTAAAAATGATTTTATATGCACTGTTGGTGGGATTGCAAATTGATGCAGCTACTGTGAAAAACATTATGGAGGTTCCTCAAAAAATTAAAAATAGAATTACCATATGACAGTAATTCCACTATTGGTTATTTACCCAAAGAAAATGAAAACCCTAATTCAAAAAGATATATGCACCCCTTTGTTTATAATAGCTAAGATATGGAAGCAATCCAAGTGTGTCCATCAATAGATGAAAAAATAAGAATAATATATATATCTCATATATATATATATATATATGAGATACATGTATTAATCATACCACATTTGCAAGAACTTGGATGGACCTAGAGGGTATATAATACTAAGTGAAATAAGTCAGAGAAAGACAAATGTACAATTTCACTAATGTGGAATTTGAGAAACAAAGAGATGAACAACAAACCACTCAACTGGGTAACAAACTCAGTAGTTGCCAGAGGGGAGGTGGAGAGGGGGATGGGTGAAATAGGAGATTAAGAGTACACTTATCTCGAGCACTAAGAAATGTATAGAATTATTGAGTCATTATATTGTACACCTGAAACTAATATAATACTGTATGTTAATTATACTTGAATAAAAATAAATTTGTGTAGGAGAAAGTGATTTTTAAGAGTAGAGAACATCTCATTGAATGTTCTTGAGAATACAGAAGTACAATTACAGATTAACTTCTAGCTTTACTATATTATGAAATGTGTAAAAGAATAAGGAAGAATTTTGTGTTAAGACAGAATAGATAGATGAGTAAGCAAGCATTAAAAAAATTACCTTTTCTTCAGTACTAACTAGCTTGTCTTTTAGGATGGATATCAGCAGAATTTCAAGCGAGGCTCTGGGCAGAGTGGACCACGGGGAGCCCCACGAGGTAATATTTTGTGGTGGTGATCCTAGCTCCTAAGTGGAGCTTCTGTTCTGGCCTTGGAAGAGCTGTTCCATAGTCTGCATGTAGGTTACATGTTAGGAATACATTTATCATTACCAGACTTGTTGCTAGGGATTAAATGAAATGCTCTGTTTCTAAAACTTCTCTTGAACCCAAATTTAATTTTTTGAATGACTTTCCCTGTTACTATATAAATTGTCTTGAAAACTAGAACATTTCTCCTCCTCAGAAAAAGTGTTTTTCCAACTGCAAATTATTTTTCAGGTCCTAAAACCTGCTAAATGTTTTTAGGAAGTACTTACTGAAACATTTTTGTAAGACATTTTTGGAATGAGATTGAACATTTATATAAATTTATTATTATTCCTCTTTCATTTTTGAACATGCATATTATATTTTAGGGTCAGAAATCCTTTAATGGCCAAATAAGCCATAGTTACATTTAGAGAACCATTTAGAAGTGATAGAACTAACTGAAATTTCAATGCCTTTGGATCATTAATAGCGATATAAATTTCAAATTGTTTCTGACTTTTAAATAAAACATCCAAAATCCTAACTAACTTCCTGAACTATATTTAAAAATTACAGGTTTAAGGAGTTTCTGGTTTTTTTTCTCTTACCATAGGAAAACTGTTTCCTGTTTGGCCAGGAAGTCAACCTGTGTAATAATTAGAAGTAGCATTTCATATGATCTGAAGTTCTAAATGGTTCTCTGATTTAAGGGAAGTTAAATTGAATAGGTTTCCTCTAGTTATTGGCCATAACATGTATAAAATGTATATTAAGGAGGAATACAAAGTACTTTGATTTCAATGCTAGTAGAAACTGGCCAGCAAAAAGGTGCATTTTATTTTTAAATTAATGGATCACTTGGGAATTACTGACTTGAAGTATCAAAGGATATTTGCATGTGAATGTGGGTTATGTTCTTTCTCACCTTGTAGCATATTCTATGAAAGTTGAGTTGACTGGTAGCTAAAAATCTGTTTTAACAGCATGTAAAAAGTTATTTTATCTGTTACAAGTCATTATACAATTTTGAATGTTATGTAGTTTCTTTTTAACAGTTTAGGTAACAAGGTCTGTTTTTCATTCTGGTGCTTTTATTAATTTTGATAGTATGATGTTACTTACTACTGAAATGTAAGCTAGAGTGTACACTAGAATGTAAGCTCCATGAGAGCAGGTACCTTGTCTGTCTTCACTGCTGTATCTATTTCCAACGCCTGATGACAGTGCCTGACACATAGTAGGCACTCAATAAATACTTGTTGAATGAATGAATGAATGAGTACTGGTGGAATACTCCATTAGCTCTACTCTTCTTTTAGCTAGAGAACATGAGCAAATTTGCGCATGACAACTTCCAGGACAGGTGAACACTGAAGAATTGACCTCTTAAACCTAATAATGTGGTGACAAGCTGCCCACATGCTTCTTGACTTCAGATGAAAATCTGCTTGAAGGCAAAGCAAATAATATTTGAAAGAAAAACCAAATGCCATTTTTGTCTTCTAGGTCGTGGAGGGCCCCCAAGACCCAACAGAGGGATGCCGCAAATGAACACTCAGCAAGTGAATTAATCTGATTCACAGGATTATGTTTAAACGCCAAAAACACACTGGCCAGTGTACCATAATATGTTACCAGAAGAGTTATTATCTATTTGTTCTCCCTTTCAGGAAACTTATTGTAAAGGGACTGTTTTCATCCCATAAAGACAGGACTACAATTGTCAGCTTTATATTACCTGGATATGGAAGGAAACTATTTTTATTCTGCATGTTCTTCCTAAGCGTCATCTTGAGCCTTGCACATGATACTCAGATTCCTCACCCTTGCTTAGGAGTAAAACATAATACACTTTACAGGGTGATATCTCCATAGTTATTTGAAGTGGCTTGGAAAAAGCAAGATTAACTTCTGACATTGGATAAAAATCAACAAATCAGCCCTAGAGTTATTCAAATGGTAATTGACAAAAACTAAAATATTTCCCTTCGAGAAGGAGTGGAATGTGGTTTGGCAGAACAACTGCATTTCACAGCTTTTCCGGTTAAATTGGAGCACTAAACGTTTAGATGCATACCAAATTATGCATGGGCCCTTAATATAAAAGGCTGGCTACCAGCTTTGACACAGCACTATTCATCCTCTGGCCAAACAACTGTGGTTAAACAACACATGTAAATTGCTTTTTAACAGCTGATACTATAATAAGACAAAGCCAAAATGCAAAAATTGGGCTTTGATTGGCACTTTTTGAAAAATATGCAACAAATATGGGATGTAATCTGGATGGCCGCTTCTGTACTTAATGTGAAGTATTTAGATACCTTTTTGAACACTTAACAGTTTCTTCTGACAATGACTTTTGTAAGGATTGGTACTATCTATCATTCCTTATAATGTACATTGTCTGTCACTAATCCTCAGATCTTGCTGTATTGTCACCTAAATTGGTACAGGTACTGATGAAAATATCTAATGGATAATCATAACACTCTTGGTCACATGTTTTTCCTGCAGCCTGAAGGTTTTTAAAAGAAAAAGATATCAAATGCCTGCTGCTACCACCCTTTTAAATTGCTATCTTTTGAAAAGCACCAGTATGTGTTTTAGATTGATTTCCCTATTTTAGGGAAATGACAGACAGTAGTTTCAGTTCTGATGGTATAAGCAAAACAAATAAAACATGTTTATAAAAGTTGTATCTTGAAACACTGGTGTTCAACAGCTAGCAGCTTATGTGGTTCACCCCATGCATTGTTAGTGTTTCAGATTTTATGGTTATCTCCAGCAGCTGTTTCTGTAGTACTTGCATTTATCTTTTGTCTAACCCTAATATTCTCACGGAGGCATTTATATTCAAAGTGGTGATCCCTTCACTTAGACGCATAGGGAGAGTCACAAGTTTGATGAAGAGGACAGTGTAGTAATTTATATGCTGTTGGAATTTGTGCTAGCAGTTTGAGCACTAGTTCTGTGTGCCTATGAACTTAATGCTGCTTGTCATATTCCACTTTGACTTCATGGAGAATTAATCCCATCTACTCAGCAAAGGCTATACTAATACTAAGTTAATGGTATTTTCTGTGCAGAAATTGAATTTTGTTTTATTAGCATTTAGCTAAGGAATTTTTCCAGTAGGTGCTCAGCTACTAAAGAAAAACAAAAACAAGACACAAAACTATTCTCAAACATTCATTGTTAGACAACTGGAGTTTTTGCTGGTTTTGTAACCTACTAAAATGGATAGGCTGTTGAACATTCCACATTCAAAAGTTTTTTGTAGGGTGGTGGGGAAGGGGGGGTGTCTTCAATGTTTATTTTAAAATAAAATAAGTTCTTGACTTTTCTCATGTGTGGTTGTGGTACATCATATTGGAAGGGTTATCTGTTTACTTTTGCAAATGAGTATTTCTCTTGCTAGCACCTCCCGTTGTGCGCTTTAAATGACATCTGCCTGGGATGTACCACAACCATATGTTAGCTGTATTTTATGGGGAATAGATAAAATATTCGTGGTTTATTGGGTAATCCCTAGATGTGTATGCTTACAATCCTATATATAAAACTAAATTTGCTATCTGTGTAGAAAACAATTTCATGACATTTAAAATTGAATAAGTTCTTTATACAGTGATCTCTGAATCAGTTCAGAGATGGGATGGGGAGAATTGCTTTCTAGGTTTCAAACTTCTATGCATTAGTGTAGATGTTGTGAATGTGTAAAGGTGTTAGTAGTTCTATTATTTCTATGTATGTTTTTAAAAGAATCGTTTGTTCTTTTGGAAATACTATAATTTTTTTTTTTTTTTTTGCATTCTATCATCACAGTCTAAATGTTAAGCTTTTATGTCTCAATTCAGACTATATTTTTTAAAGGAGTGCCTCATTATAAGGCAGCGATCTTTTTAAAAAAAAGTCCCATTAAGATCTGAGTCTTGGTACTAAGTGTCCTGTATAATATGTGAATACTTGTTTTACCTGCAGAAGGCCTTTTGTTTGGTCAAATGCTTATTTTAGCAGAGTTGCAAGGAAATGACTGTCATATGTGTCACTGTAGCTTCTCGGTATAGTAAGACTCCACATATAAAGTACTTTTTAAATGCACAGTATGAATCCTCTCGTGGATAATGAGACTTCTATTTTAAAGCTTTAAGGTAGAATGTCATTGATGACCTTCGCTAGAGCAGTTTTATTTCTAGATCCTAATATCCCTAAGAATATGGAAGAGTTTTTGCAATCACTGTATCTTGATATTAAATCAGATATCCTTTAAACATTTTTAATCAGTTAGCTTCTGCAGTTCTTTTGTCTCCTATGTATGCAGCTGTTATGTGGGAGACTTTGCCACTTATAGGAGGCATGAGAATGTATATTCTCAGGCCTCAATAACTTAAGTGCTCTGTTGACAACCAGTTCATAAAATGTAGAAGGCAGTTGAGTATAGTCAACAATGTTAGGAATTTTGTACTGTTCATTATGTTTTCAGTAATATATCTGGTTAGGGGAATGAGATACAGGTAAGCACTGAGTCCAAATCCTTCTTCATTTCATCTTTAAGTTCCTGAACTCTCATCCTACTTGAGTTCTTATTAAGCACTTTAAGTTTTACTGACTATAAATTATATTCAAAGAAGTATTGCCTTTGAGCTTATCCCTTCTGTAGAGTCAGCAAGGAGGGAAACCATCAGCAAAATGAATGTAAATTGTTAAGGCTTATCTCTATACCTTATCTCATTCTGAGTTCTAGAAAAATACTGGAAAAGAATAGTGAATGTCTTGAATTACATTAGATTAAATATTAAAATCTGATTCATTTCCTTGAGTGAAGTCTGCATTAGTTGTATATACTATTGAGCAAAGCTCTGAAGTTCTACTTGTGAGAGGAGAGAAGGAAAAAGTGAAAAAAAAAAAAATCTCTGGTGGCCTTGTCTTCTAAGGAGACTAGACTACCAGCTTTTTTCAGTCAGGATCTTAATACCTTAATTTAACAGCTGTTGTGAAGCCCAATCCAGTCTCATGCAGAAGACTGGCTCATGGAGTGTAGGCAGTACAAACCACCTGATCTAGTAAAGGCAAGTCTTAGTATTGTATTTTTATTGTAAGTACTAGTTTTCTTTAATTACTCTGTTTATATTAGGGAGACACTCTATTAAGCCACTGAACTAAGGCTTCATTTGGCAAATTTGGGTGTCCTTTGCCAAGCCTCATGGGAAGCAGTAAGCACTCTGGTGACAAAATCACTGGTTCCTGCTTTTACTGAACAAAGATTAATGACATGGTGACACAAAAATGTAGCAAATGCCATGATGGAGCAACATGGTTGATGACAGGTACAAAGGCCATGACTGAGATAGGTTATGATCTTAGTCAAAATGATCAGGAAACACGTGAAAGGGATGATTGAACTAAGACTTGAAGGAAGAATAATTAGGCAGGGAAGTGGTGAGAAGGGCATTTCCAAAGGCCCAATCTCCAGCGACTGAGAAAGGCTGGCTATCTTAGGTGGGAAGAGTATGGGTTTTTGTAGTTAGTGGTTGAAGAAACAGGTAAAGGGTACTATAGTTGGCTTTATAGTTATGTTCCATGTTAAGTTTTGTCTCAACAGTTGGAAACTATGAAGGGTTTCTAAACTGTACGGGGACAGGGGTGGGGTAAAGGATGGTCACCTAATAAAGTTGCCATTTAAAGAATAACACAATGCAGTGTTGAGAACAAAATGTATGGGGCGAGAGATGTCCATTGGAGTAGCCCATGTGAGAAATGACGACAGCATAAAGTGGAGGGCGATAGTGAATGGATTCTACAGGTTTCCTGTCTCACTAGCCACTTAGTAATCTGTATCCTTTGCTGGGCTTAAGTTGTGAGACTTTGATGTCTAGCTTCAGTCTTCCCTAGTGATTTCATCTAATCCAAAGACTTTGAATACAATCATTGAGTCCTAAATATTCCTAGGTCCCCAAATCTCCAGAACTCCAGTACTAATCTCGATTTGAATTTTTTAGTGTTTCAAATTAATCTCTTTAGTTAACCTGCATTCATCCTTTTGCTCAGGGCAAATACCTGGGCTATTTTTCCCCCCTCTTTCATACTCTTGTGTCTAGGCTTTAAAGTGCATGGTTCTACCTTGAAAATATATATATCCTGAGTCATCTAGCACTTGTAACCACCGCTATGACTAGCTTACAGTTACCCACTGCA
The DNA here is from genome assembly GCF_003254725.2 of Canis lupus dingo. Lineage (NCBI taxonomy): Eukaryota > Metazoa > Chordata > Mammalia > Carnivora > Canidae > Canis > Canis lupus. The sequence goes on along the minus strand of NC_064260.1, from coordinate 33,620,661 downwards.
GTAGCTTGGAACGGCTGGCTGCTGCTCCTCTTGTCCTTCTGCAGAGATTTTTGCACAGCAGCCACAAATGAGCCTTTTCTGAGGGCAAGTCAGATTTTACTTCCTGGTTCCCCAAACTCCACCGGTTTTCCCATCGGACTTAGAATTCTAAAGTTTGTTCCATGTGAATTCATTACCTAAGGCCTAGTTTCCTACCATTTTGTTCTTGCTCATTGCAGTCTGGGTACATGGGCTACGCTGCCACCCTGCCAGGATTCTTCCCATCTAGAAATCTACCTTACATCTTCAGCGTGGGAAGGCTTTTCACTCAAATATCCTTAATGCTCATTCTTTTCTAAATTCAAGTGTTTGTTCCAGTGTCATCACCTCACAGGCCTTCCACGTCCACCGCTAAAACATATCCTTAGTCACTGTTTGCTTATGCATACTTGTTTTCTTAATAGCACTTAAAACTTGGCAGAATCCTGCAAACTTCATGAATGACGGGAACATTTTGATCACCCGATCCCTTGTGTCCCACAATAGACATTTTTGTTGAGTGAATTAGAAAATGATGGATATCGGACTAGATGGGCGGCGGTGGTGATTACATTAGAATCGGAAGTGTCTTGATTTGGGGAAGGAGTTTCACTGAGAGACTTGAGTTCGGCTTGAGACATTTTGAGGTATCCAAGAACCGTGAAGCAAGCGGTTGGGATTTGTTTACTTGCAGTTCAACGATTTGGCCCAAAGACCAACGTATAAATCTCTGGGTGGTTCTTGTGCTTGGGCGAATTCGCCTGGAGCTGGTAGGGGCGGCGGATGGAGGACGAAAGGAGGCGAAGTAACTTAGCGCGAACAGACCCGAGGGCTGGTCTCCCAGAGGCGGCCCGGAGGGGGCGTCCCCGAGGCCCCGGGCAGAGGCCGCCCTGCCCCCCGCAGGCTCCGGGGTCGTTCCTGCGGTCCGGAGGGTCGAGGGGGCCGAGGGGGCCGAGCGAACTGGGCCTGCTAGTCCAGCTTCCTCGTTTTGTCACATCAAAGTGAGAAACTAAATAAAAGAGTCGGTAGCGTTACGCACGGATCCCTGGAGTCGGTCTCGTGTCCCTGGGCTAACACCCGGCCCCGGGCCCGTCTGGGAGCCCGGGCTCGCCCCGGCACAGTGGCCGGAGCTGGGGCGCGGACCCCCTGGGCTGACCGTTACGGCCGAGGAGAGGCAAACCCGCCCGCCCCGCGGCTGCCGCCGGCAGAGGCAGGGTCCTAGCGGCGCTGGCCCCCCGGGCTGCGGCCCCGCCTCCGGGCCTCGACGTCATCACGCGGAGACCGGGGCGAGCAAGGGCCCCGCTAGTGCGCTTGCGCACACGCCGCTTCCCGGCGCCTGAGCCCGGCGAGCGTCGCGGAGCGAGGTCCCCTCAGCGCGCGGTCAGGCGTCCGCGGCGGGCAGCCCGCCGCTCCCTCCCCGCCGCGCGAGTCGTCCGGGCGCCCCACGTGCCTCCGCTTGGCTGCCGGCCGGGATCCCCGGGCTCGGGCGCAGGTACCCAGCGCGGGCTGGCTCGGGAAGGGGGTCGAGGTCGGCCCGTGCCCTCCGTGGGCCGCGGCGGCCGGCGGGAGCGCGCGCCGACTGCCTCCCCGCGGGGCGCTCCTGGGGCACGGGCTGCGCCTCCCCGGCGTGCTCCCCGAGCGGCCTCGGGCCGGCGGGGGGCGGGGGGCGGGGGGCGGCCGCTCGGCTCTCCGCGGCGGGGGCCGCGGGCCGTGGGGGCGGCGCTGGGCGCTCCGCCCCCCGCCCCTGCCGCGCCGTGAGCCGTTGGAGCTCGCGCTCCCACCCCCTGGGCCGCGCCGCGCCGGGTCTGTCAGGTGCGTGGACGGCGCCGCTGAAGGAGAGGCGGCCCTCCGTCCCCTCCGGCCCCTCAGGCCCCCTGCACCCTGCCCCCTTGAAGCCCCGGGACGCTCGCGCGGGCTCCTCCCGGGCCTGCCTCAGCCCCTCTGGCTACGCCGGCGCCTTTCCCATCCGATCGTGTCTGTCTGCACAGCGCCCCTCACCTGTTCCGCTTGAGTATTTTCTCCAAGGACCGTGAAAGCCCCGTGAAGTCCAGGCTTTATCTGGTCTCGCTCCCGGGGCCCCCACAGTCCCTTCCTAGCGAGCAGGTCACCCGCGGCGGCTCCCGACGGCCGGGCGGGCTGCGGGGCTGCGGGGCTGCGGGGCGCTCACTGAGCCTTCCGAGCCCCGCGGACGGAGAGGGAGTCCTGCCACTTTTATTCCGCGACATACTTGAATTCTTTTTTTTTTTTTTTTTTTAGATTTTATTTATTCACTTATTCTTTCATTCATTCGTGAGCAACACAGAGAGAGAGGCAGAGACGCAGGCTCCATGCTGGGAGCCCGACGTGGGACTCGATCCGGGGTCTCCAGGGTCACGCCCTGAGCTGAAGGCGGCGCTAAACCGCTGAGCCGCCCGGGCCACCCAAGATACTTGAATTCTTTTTTTTTTTTTTTTTTAAGATTTCATTCATTCATTCATTCATTCATTCATTCGCGACACAGAAGAGAGGCAGAGACACAGGCAGCGGGAGAAGCAGGATCCACGCAGGGAGCCCGACGTGGGACTCGATCCCGGGTCTCCAGGGTCACGCCCTGAGCTGAAGGCAGCGCTAAACCGCTGAGCCGCCCGGGCCACCCAAGATACTAGAATTCTTTTTTTTTTTTAAGATTTCATTCATTCATTCATTCATTCGCGACACAGAAGAGAGGCAGAGACACAGGCAGCGGGAGAAGCAGGATCCACGCAGGGAGCCCGACGTAGGACTCGATCCCGGGTGTCCAGGGTCACACCCTGAGCCACCCGGGCCACCCAAGATACTTGAACTCTTTATACTTGCTCCTTTCCTTATGAGAAGGAAGCCATTGATTATAACAATGTTTGATACTAAGCTAGACCTGCTAAAGATCCATATTCGGATTGGAGGTTAGGACAGTTAAGGCACAGTTAAGGTTCAATTGATGAACTTTATGTTTAGAATGCAGCAGGCCCTGGACTTTCTAGGTGGCCTGTCATTCTTATTCTTCTGTTGTAGCAATAGAATTGATGTAATTCTGATGTTTCTTTGGTGTGTGTTTATTATGGTAACCATGCAATATTGTATCATATGCAATCACAGTGCGTTTTAAGGTTTATCTGTACAGGCTTTTCAGTATGGTTTTCCCTTCCTGGAGGAGACCATTGAAACACTTTTTCACAGTAGGATTCATTGATCTCCTTTCCCTGACGTTATTAGTTGTGCATATGAATTGAAACAAACAAACCCAGAACTCCAAATAATCGAAAGAACAAAAGAAGAACCACCTGCACTCTCAGCATCCAGAAATAATTACATTTTGGTGTTTTCTTCCAGGTTTTTTCTCCCTGTATGTTATGTACATGCATTAAAAAAAAAAAAAGATGCTGTGCTTTGTCCTGTAGTGTTTATCTTCTCCTAAGTACCTACATCCATACATCCATTGTCCTTAGATAATTTCTAAAAATGGTTTTGAAAGAGTTGTTTTGAGAGCTGCTTTATTATTCTAGAAATATGCCATCATATATTTTAATCATTCTATTTTTTGGAACATTGTTTCAAGTTTAAAAAAAAAAACAACTCCTGGACAGAAGTGTGAATTACAGCTCCTCTTCTGACTTTTCCTGCTGAGGAAACCTATTCTTTACCTCCCAAGCTTCAGTTTCCTGATTTTATTTTATTTTTTTAAAGATTTTATTTATTTATTCATGAGAGACACAGAGAGAGAGAGAGAGGCAGATACACAGGCAGAGGGAGAAGCAGGCTCCATGCAGGGAGCCCAATGTGGGACTCGATCCTGGGTCTCCGGGATCAGGCCCTGGGCTGAAGGCGACGCTAAACTGCTGGGCCACCCCAGCTGCCCGAGTTTCCTGATTTTTAAAAATGAGAGTGATATGTTCCTTAGCAGTTGGAGGGTTAAGTAAAATGATACTTAGAGATGTACCTCACACAGTCCCAGGCCTCACAGGTGGCTGCCAGCTAATGTTCCTCATCCAGATTCTGGTGTTCATGGCCAGTTGTGTTTCCTTTCTCTCTGTTTCAGTGATAATCTTTCACCATGCAGCGGAAGAAGGTAGATAACCGAATTCGGATTCTCATTGAGAATGGAGTGGCTGAACGGCAAAGGTCTTTGTTTGTTGTAGTCGGGGACCGAGGAAAGGATCAGGTAAGACCTGGTATACTTCTTGACTGAGTTTGTGTCTTATCCCGAGGAGACAGCTTGTTACTGGCCCTCTGCCGTTTCAGCACATCATAGCATTAAATCCCTTTGACTGGTTTTCTTTGAGTAAAATGCCTTGTGGGGATCTAGGGGTGGACTGAGCATGAGGTTACGTGTGTGTGACCGGGCTTCTAGCTCCTGCCTGTGCACTACTTGCCTGGTGACCTGGGGCGCTTCCCTTTCCGGGCCCTCAGTTTTCTTTCTAGATCTGTCAAATGAGGTCTTGGGCCTGGCAGTCTCTAAGGTCTCTTTTGGCCCTGAGATTCTGAGATTTCTTCCTTTGGCAGGTGGTCATACTCCATCACATGTTGTCCAAAGCAACCGTGAAGGCTCGGCCTTCAGTGCTGTGGTGTTATAAGAAAGAGCTGGGGTTTAGCAGGTAAGTTTGGCCCTGAGTGTCCCATACCACTTAAAATTCCTGCTCCTTAATTAAGTGCCAGGCAGGGATTCCCTGACATGGTTTTTCAGGGGTCATCAGGGAAGTGCTACCTCTGAGGACACTTCCAAGTAGAGAAAATGGTAGAGCTGATGTCCTTTCTTCATTCCTGACAATAAGTTTCAAATCCATTCCATGCTCTATATAGAGTCCCCAGCTCAATTCCTTGCTTTCTGCCTGTGATTTTCTTTTTATTTCCCTAAGCTGATCATGCCTGGCTAATACAAGTGCCTTCAATTGCCTTTTTCCATCGTAGATTTCCTCTGCATTTTCAGTCTCTTTTTGCCTTTTGTTTCTGAGGAGGATGTGCTTCCTCCCATGTCCACGGAGAACCCCTTCATCTACTCTGGATCTCTTCTCTCACTTCTTTCAGTACCTGAATCCTCTTTCATCTGCCAGCCACTTCCATACCGCTTTGAAACTTGCTCTTTTTTCCTGTGAATATACTCAGCTCTCCAATCTCAAAAAAAAAAAAGAAAAGAAAAGAAAGAAAGAAAGATTAACTGCATACCGCGTTTTATATCTGTCAGGCTCGCATTTTCTTTCACTTTTATTGCCACACACCTTGAAACAGAAGCCTCGTGCACTTCTAGTGACACTGTCTTTGCTCACTGGCTTCTGCTTCCATCATTGTGACCAAATTGTGCTCTTCAAAGTCATGGCAGCCTGATACTTTACACAACAGCTTTTTTCCCTCTTTCTTCTTCTTTTCAGAGCTCTTTCTCCACCTGTTCAGTGTTGTGTCGGACAGTTGGCCCTTCTCTGATTTTCTGAAGCTGCGGTAGTCAAGACTCCTAGTTGTAAATAGCAGACCTCTGACACAACCAGGCTTAGGCACGAAGGGAGTGTATTGAAGTCTAGGAGATACCTACGGGGCTGAGATTGCAGCTCTGCCTCGGAGCATGTAGACCCAGAGCGCTAATGCTCCCAGTTGTTGCTCGGTCTCAGCTCTGCTTGTCTGCTCTGTTCTTTGCTGCTACAGCTCAGCTTTCTGTGTTCTTTTGTTCCCATGGCAGAAATAGCAGTTGGGGTCCAACAGTGTTGGAAATCAGTATTTCTCCCCAAATTCCTGTGGAAAGATGCCCACCCCTGGGCTGAGGAGATGGAATCAGTCCATCTAGTAGAAACCTGGTAGTTCTGCCCCATAATTTTGTGTCTGGGGGAGTTTGGGGTGCTGAGTCCTGTTCCTCAGCAGATAACCCAGTGTGTGGTCACTTCAGAAGTGCACTCCTTTCTTGGCCTCTATGATGCTTTCTCAGACTGCTTTCTCCAGCCGTTCTTTTTCTTGATCTTATCTCCTCTACCTTCAGTCCAGCTAGTGTGTGTGTTTCTGTCCTTGGGCCTCTCCTCTCTCCTTTATCCCAAGTGTGTTTGTCTCTGATGTTGACTCTGAAATGGAATCTCTAGCCCTGGCTGCTCTGTACCGTGGATATTCCCTGCCTTTGCACCTGCTGCCTCCTCTGCTTGGGATGCCACTTCCACCTCTCTGGCATCATCTTCTGAAATGTTCCCCAGTTTTGAGGGCCTGTCTCCTTCCCCAGACTTTCCCCCTGAACCCTGTAGTCACACCTTGAGGCGCCTCCACCCTCATCGGTGCCTGCTGGTTATCCTCTGTTCTCCTTCCCTGGGAATATGCTCATTTGCACACTGGTCTTGTTTTACTTCCATGTGGTAAGTTCATTTAGTTAGGAGGCTTCTCCTGCTTATCTTTATATCTTCATATTTTTAGATGATCTGGCATGTTTGTACTAGGTGCTCAGATAATAATTTGTTGAGCTGAATGCATTGTTTGACAGGCTCTAAGATTGTTTTAATTGTACTTAGTTCCAAAGGCTAAATTTGATTAGTTACCATCCTTTCGTCTTAACAGAGACTTGATTCTGCCTAGAAGAAACTAGGTTTTGAGTAAATCGTTTGCCTTTAAAAAAAAAAATCTATATAAAAGCTTTCTTGGAAGAAATATGAAAAATACAGACAAATCACAAAGGTGAAAATAAAAGCACTCATCTCAGTACGTGGGGCATTGTTAGCATTTAGCTGTCTGTCATTGTGTGTAGTTGTAAATCATAATAGGTATTTTGTTGTAAATACTCTTTCATAGTTGGGCAGGTAAGTATTTTTAGTACAGATTAAGAATAAGGCGTGTTGCCTGTTTGTTAAGTTTCTGGGGCTTTTGAGTATCATGGCTGTGCAGCTGGTAAATATCAGATGGGTGCAGAATTGGGCAGTTCACAGTGTTCTGGGCACATCTGCCTTAGCTTCTTAACCTATCTGACTTCACTTGTAAAAATCTCTTCTGTGCCTCTTGTAGCTCTCCCAGGCCTTTTTAAAAAAATTTTTTAAAGATGTTATTTATTTACTCATGAGAGACACAGAGGCAGAGACACAGGCAGAGGGAGAAGTAGGCTCCATGCTGGAAGCCCGATGTGGGACTCGATCCCAGGACTCCAGGTTCACGCCCTGAGCCGAAAGCAGGCACTAAACCGCTGAGCCACCCAGGGATCCCTCCCAGCCCTGTCTTGAGGTGACTGAGCACCAGGTTCAAGCTGATGCTTATAAGTCATGGGCTAAGGCACAAGCCAGAAGTGACAGTGACAGTCACCCTGCCCAACTGCCTTTTTCACAGGTGAAGAAATACAGGCCCAGAGGGAGGGCCTTTGTTCCAGCTATTCAGTTAGAGAACTATGGTAACATTTTGATCAGTTATCATCCTCAATTCTGGAACTTTTCTCTCTTCCTGTAGAGGAAAATTAAATGACAGTTGGATAGTCAGGGTTTTTAAGACAGAAGTTTGGGATTCCTGAGAGCTCTCCAGATCCCATTCCAACCCTTATATCCTCTGTCAGTATTGTTATAGTCAGAGCTGCTCTTCAGGACTTGATCCCACAGTCTGGGGAAGGAAGTAGATGAGTTCATTAACGAAAGATGAGTAAACTACCAGTGGTCACCCTGCCTTTCCCAGGTCTTCTGGGGAGCTTCCATGTAGTGGAAGCATGGGCTTGAGACTAAGGTAATGAGGCCATCAAGGTTGGTTTCAGACTCTGGTTGAGCCAGATGTGAAGTTTAGGTCCTTCTGTTACTCTTTGGAAGTTAAGTATTTGTGGAAGGTGCCAGGACAGCATGGCAGGGTTCCCACATGCACTTAGCTCTGGCTCCCTCTGAAGCCCATCCTCTTAACTTCTCTACTCTTTCCTTCGCCTTTAAAGGGACGGGTTAGCCCTCTGGTTGCCAAGTTCCCTTGGAGCTCTGAAGGTCTGGGTGGCTGATCATTGAGCCTGTCCCCTGCTCCCACCCTTTTAGCTTCTCTTGTTAACTGGCTCTCCTGGGGTGTGTGTGTGTGTGGGGGGGTGATTGCAGTCACCGGAAGAAAAGAATGCGACAGCTACAGAAAAAAATAAAGAATGGGACGTTGAACATAAAGCAGGATGACCCCTTCGAACTGTTCGTGGCGGCCACAAACATTCGCTACTGCTACTACAATGAAACCCACAAGATCCTGGGCAACACTTTCGGCATGTGCGTTCTCCAGGTGGGTGGCTTCCTTTTGGCCTGTGCCTGGAGTCAGAGCGCGGAGGGCTCCCCACAGGAACAGGTAGACCGTAAAGAGAAAGATTCACCTACGCTGCCTCCCCTGAACATTATCAGTGGAACACCTGACCACTTTCCAGAGCAAAGTTGGTGACCCACCCCATATAAAAATAAACTTTTCCACTTAGACCAACACTTACCTAGAGATACCAAAACTGACCCAGATGCTTCACAGCTGGTTCTAACCAGCTGAAGGTGAGGAACAAAGTGCTGTGAACTTCCAAGTGACCCCACATCCCCAGATTCTTACTGGAACTGGCTGAAGACTGCAGTGAGCAGTGAGCGGTGGGACCTTTTTAACCAACCATGTGTAAACCTGTGCACTTGTGCATTCTATGCAGGTACGTGGTCAGCAGAACCACCACCACCACCGTCCAGCCCTCTTTGTAGTCCTTAAAATCCCCTCACTTTTTACCCCACAGAGAGCCCCCTGGTGCATTTTTTTCACTGGTATTCTCTTGCCAGTTGAGTTAATAGACTAAGTTTCATGTGTTTTTTGTTTTGTTTTGAGCTCTGGCAGTCTCTGTTTTATCCTTTGATTCTTTTACACTTGGCAGTCCCTGCACAACCCCTCCCCGAAAAAGAATTAGGCTCAAATCCCCAATTTTGGTATGTGTTTATTATATGATGTCTAATTGCACTGCTATGACTTATACATTTTAAAATGTACCTTATAAAGTGTAAGAAACGAGGGGAAAAAATCATAAATTGGAAGTTTTTTGTTTTTTGTTTTTTTCTTTCTATGTCCCGGTGGGTTGTCCCATTCTACTGGCTTGCATCCCACCTGGGAGACAAGAAAAGAGCATTTTGCCTCTTCTCACCCAACCACTGATTGGTAGGGAGTGTTCTTAGGCTGCTGCTGTTAACCAGTTGCCTGGAAGAAGGTTCCTTTAGGCAGTGGCTCCCCCACGTGGTGCAGTTGAGTTTTGTCAGGTTCTATTTGTAAACACGTCAGAAAATGAATGTGAGATATTTGTGAAATGCAAGTGTGAATCAATGAAGATGGAAGGATTTCTTCCCCAGTAGGATTTTGTCTGAGATTATTAGACACACTTGACATACAAAACCAGGTACCCCTATTCTCCAGGGCTGGGCTCACTTCTCTGCCTCTCAGGAGGGGGTGTGTGTGTGTCCATCCTGGTTAGTCAGGTGGGGACTGTGGTCTTGGGTTCATGTTCTGAGGCCCTCCTTTTACTTTATCACCTGGCCCTTGGTGAAACTTCCCTGAGGGTGCTCTTTGCATGACCAGCCCTTTCAAAAGTCTCCTTCTTGCAGGATTTTGAAGCTTTGACTCCAAACTTGCTGGCCAGAACTGTGGAAACAGTGGAAGGTGGTGGGCTGGTGGTCATCCTCCTACGGACCATGAATTCACTCAAGCAGTTGTACACGATGACCATGGTAGGTGTATGGTTTTTACCTGAACTCTGGCAATGTAGATCAAGCTGTGTTTTTGCTGTGGGCTCCTTTTAAGAATTCCTGTTGAGGCAGCTCCAGTGAGCCATCAGCATGAGCTCAGGGCTGGGAGCTCTTTGACTGCAAGTAAGGAGAAAGTCACTGTGGGGAAATGTCAGTGGCCATGACAGAGTGCCTGGGCATCTCTGAATTTCACATAGGCTTTTAGGTATATGTGCAAATTCAACACCAGTGAGATTCAGGGTGTGGTGCAGCTGTTAGGTGGTTACAGTTCTGGAATGGAATTCTGCAGAGAGCCATGTCACTGCCTCTGTCTGTGTATTGCAAGAAAGCAACCATGCACAGACTTCTGCACCAGTCCTCATCCTGTTGGATAATGAAGGAACATTTGCCAGTTGCATTCCCAGTTGGGCAAGAGCTTCGACTGTGGGAGGAGTAGTTTCCATCCAAAGCTGAGGACGCGATGAGGAGTGGGACTGCTTCTCAGTGGCTGCGCAGCTGGTCTCTGACCCCATCAGTACTGCCATATGGATATTCTTATGTTTTCAGTCATGCCCATGGTGCTGCTGGGGAATGGCATTAGGTTTGGCCTCAGGGTTTCACGAGCTGTATTTACACAGCAACCTGGACTTTCTTCAGACCTTAGTAGCTGCTTCCCGCCACCACTGCCCTTCCTATCACTTGCCACTGTGGCTCCTCTGGCTTCCTCAGGTGGCCTCAGATGTGCCCAGTATGTTCTCACCTGAGGCCTGTGCACTTGCTGTCGCTACTGGGATATCCGCTTGGCCCTCTTCCTCACTGCATTCGGGTCCATGCTCAGATACTACCTCCCCAGTGGGGTCTTTCCTCACCCCCTGTTGGGAATGTGTGACCTGCTTTATTTTTCTTCAGAGTATTGCCAACTGCCTGAAGTTATGTATATACTTGTTTGCTGTCTGACTTCCAGTGCTAGTCGCTGAACTTGATAAGATCAGGGATTTTGTTTTCCTCACTGATGCACTCCCAGATTCTGGAAGAGTGCTGGGCATTCAGTAAACACTCGTTAAATGCTTGTGAGTGAACGAGTGACCTTGTGCCCATGTCAGTTCGTGTGTCCTTCTTCCCCCCCGTCACGTGGCTGCCCACTTTTCACCTCAGAGCACCCCTTCCCTCGGTACTGCGTGTAAGTAGCCGCCCCTCTGTCATTTGCTGTCACTGCACCCTGTTTTTCATTTGTAGCATTTGCCAGAATTTTACTCATTTGTTTCCCCCCAACCAGTAGACCGTAGGCTTCATGAGAACAGAGATTATGCTTCATTAAACACCAGCATATACCCAGCATGTCTGGCACACGGTTGGTATGTGCATTTTATTGAATGAATGAATACATTTTACGATGCTGGATAAAATGTGGAAGAATGTCAGAGTTGACTTTAGGGGAAGTTTGTTGAAATAAAAAACATGGCAGTTAGTGTTGGATGATCCCCGTTCCAGCAAAGAGCAGTTGGGCCGTTGAGCACAGCAGGGTACTTGGGGTGGATTCCCAGCAGTAGCTCTGGCGCCTCCTTGATCCCAGGGCTACTTGTTAGAACTACACATTTGGACTTGGAGCCTCAGCATTGCTTTGGGATGTCTTTGTTCATGGATTTTGTTTCTTTTAGGACGTGCATTCAAGATACAGGACTGAGGCCCATCAGGATGTGGTGGGAAGATTTAATGAGAGGTAGGTCTGAGGCACACTTCCAGGCCCTGAATTGTGAGGAGCCACGGTGGGCAGGATATTTTTGTCTTGGACTCAGCTGAAAGCTGTGTTTTTGTCCGAGGGAAGGGAGCACAGGGGGCCAGAATGGTGAGATTCCTGACAGCAGTGGTGGTTGTGAAGCCAGCTGGAAGCAGTGAAAGTGAGCGGGGAGCTGGGTCTTGACCCAAGTCATTCTCCTCCCTGGCTTTTAGCTTATTCATCTGTCCAAGGGGTAATTTGTCTGGGTCACTATTTCCCAAAATGTGTTTCACAGAACACTAGTATTGTAAGAGGGACTTTATATTAAAAGGGTTTCTGGCCAGTCGTGTCTGGGAAACACTGGTAGGGTTTGTCCTGTGCGAAGATTCGCATTAGGCTGTCATAGCTTCTGAAAAGTCTTGCAGCAGCAGGGACCTATTTAACTGATCTTTTCCTAGATTTATTTGACCACAGGGCCCTTTTTTAGGGAACGCCAGTTAGCAGCCTGTGAAACTGGTGTTCCCTAAGATGCTGTGGCCTGGATCAGTGGTCCTCATCTAGCAGTCTTGCCCCTTGGGGACATTTGGCAATGTCTGGAAACATTTGATTATCATGACTTGGGGGAGAGGGTTGGAGGGGGTGGGGAATGCTACTGGCATCTAGTGAGTAGAAGCCAGGGATGCTGTTGATCAGCCTAAAATGAACAAAGAGCCCCACAGCAGAGTCACCCGATCCGAAATGTTGCTAGTGCTGAGGTTTAGAAGTCCTGGCCTTGGAGCTTGGGGCCTTCCTGGTGTTCATCTTCCCTGGTGTTTCACTCAGCAGATGGAGTAGGTTATGAGGCGGCTGTGTGCTGCTGGATAGAGTGGAAGGAAGCCTGTGAACGTAGCCTGTGAGGCTGTCTTCTTGCACTGTTGGAGGAGTTTGAACTCTAGCCAAACAAATGTTTGCCTGCATGCAGGAGTGTCTGTTAATTTCTTAAGGGAACTTTTCTCTCCTCCTCTCCGTTTTCTGTATTTTTTCTTTACTGTGGCAGAAGGTAAATTTGTTCTTGTATAGATTTGTTTCCTGTGTGACTCGTGATCCTTTGTGGGGTGGGTTTGGAATTCCCCATTTAAGAATGGCCTGAGACAGCTTGGTCCCCAGATGGTGAACCTGAGATGGTGTGGGAAGGGCTGTGTGACTCAGAGACCAGTGACGGTTGTGCACAGTAGGAGTGCTTATGACCCGTCTCAAGAGAGTTCTGGGTGTTCTTGTTTGCTGTATGAAGCACGTTCAGGTGCCTAGTAGAGGAGGCTCAGAATTCTCTTGCACTGCCGTCCAACTGGGTTTGGCTTTCTCTAGCTTTCTTAGAGACACGTGAGGGCCCAATGATTTTCCTGAAGAAAAGCCACCTTTGTTGTGTAGACATTGCCCTCCTCCTCCCGCCAAAACCTCATGACCGTTTTTGTCCCGCAGATTTATTCTCTCTCTGGCCTCTTGTAAGAAGTGTCTTGTCATCGATGATCAGCTCAGCATTCTGCCCATCTCCTCACACGCTGCCAGCATTGAGGCCCTACCTCCCCAGACCCCGGTGAGTCAGCCCCATAGTCCAGGAATCATGGTGAGGCCGTGTTTTTTGTGAGGACCCACCCTTCCATGACAGTGGCGAACCTTCTCCTCTCCTCTCTGGTAGGATGAGAGTCTTAGTCCTTCTGACCTGGAGCTGAAGGAGTTGAAAGAGAGCTTGCAGGACACCCAGCCTGTGGGCGTGTTGGTGGATTGCTGCAAGACCCTAGACCAGGTGAGTGTGATGTTCCGAACTTCTCCGCCCCAGGGTAGACAGTGCCCCGGGCAAACAGAACACGCAGAAAGCAATGGAAGCCCAGTTAGGACAAGTCAGGACATGGATCCTCCTGGGGAAGGGACCTGTTCTCTTGCTTGAACTCCTGTAGCAACAGCAGGGCTGTTCTCTGTTGTCTGTGTTCACAGCAAGTCCCAGGATTGCCTCCCTGCCCATCCCAGGGCATCAGTTCTGGGAATAGAGGGTCTGGGGTGTGGGGAGATAGGGGAGACGGATTGAATTTAAAGAGGAGTGATTTTTGCAATATCATATCTGTATTCCGTTTCAGTTAAGTTTTAATGACATAAAGGTTTTTGCTTGTGTTTTGTGTAGAAGTGAGAGGAGAGCCTGTGGCCAATTGTATTTACCCTGGTTCCAGAGTGGGGCCTGATGGGGCCCTGTGGTAGTGTGGGCCAGATCTTTAGGTACAGATAGTGGGGCCTAGCTGGGAGCTTCCAGAATGAATCTCTATGCTCACTGTGGTGACCAGGGCTGGTAAACTCAACTTCTTTGGTGGTCCCTGGGCTGTGTGGGAGCTGATTTGGCAGTGCCCAGAGGCCTTCAAGCTGTCAGGTGTGTTCAGGGTTCTGGTCTAGCCTGAGCCAAAGGAACTCTTTGGCCTCTTGGCCCTGGGTTCTGCCCTCATGATGGAAAACAGCTGCAGTGATACCTCCCATTTGGGGCGGAGTCCCAGCAGGCTGATTTCCTTGTGCATTCTAGAAATAGGAGTTACCGGCCACATAGCTCTCTCTGCAGCCCAGGCTGCAGACTCTAGGCTGCTTTGAGCCACTTCCTGCCCCCCTTTGTCAGAGAGGAAATGAAAGAGGATGGAAAAAAGGCAAGAGAGGGAAGCTGTAAAAACAGTAGCATTATAAGGAAATACATAGTAGAATCACTAAAAGTGAAAGATGTGCGTGAAAAATGGAAGATCGTATTTCTGCTTGGCGGTCCCACCCTGCAGAGACAGCTCCCATTAACGGTTTATTGTTTGTTCTTTTGGAACTTTTTCTGTGCATAGAAATGGAGATTTTAAAAACGTGCAGGGGTTACACCATATAGTGTAAGTGGTCGCCTAGTAGGCATTTGAGTTGATCCCAGCTTTTTTGCTATCACAAACAATGCTGTTAGGCCTTCTAGGATAAGTTTCCAGAAGAATTATTGGAATAGAGTGTGTGTGCATTAAACTGGGTGTCACACTAGTTCATGGAGCCAGCCACAGTGTGTGCAGATGCCTTTTTCCCTACAACTTGCCAGCACTGGCCATGGTTAAACTTCTAAGCCTACCAATTTGTGTTTTGATTTGTGTTGCTTTAATTATGAGAGAAGCAGGTATTCTTTTCCTATAATTACTGTCATGTGAGTTTTTTTGTTTTGTAAATTATTTTTTGAGGATTGGTTTTTCATTTAGCATATTGTTTTAGAACGTATTTTTAAGAAAGATTCATTTATTAGAGTGTTTGTGTGCACACATGCATGCAGGACAGGGGCAGAGGGAGAGAAGACTCTTGAGCGGGGAGCCCGATGCGGGGGCTCAGTCCCACAACCCATGAGACTGTGACCTGAGCTGAAACCAAGAGTCAGACACTCAACTGACTAAGCCATCCAGGCGTCCCAAGAATGCATTTTTAGTCCATATTTCTTCCTCTTCTATTATGTTAGTGGATTTTTCCCGGTTGTGTTTTGTTGATTTAAAACTTCTCTATAGTAAGCAACAAAAGAGCAAAATACAGTGTTCAGGCAAAAGCCAAGTCAGGATGAGCAGGACCTGGAGCTCCTGTGTGTGTGTCCATCTGGAGAGACTGGCTTCTTAGAGCTTGTCCCCTTCCTGCCCTTCCATTTGCCTGGACTTGCATCCCTTCAGTGTCTTCTTACTGTTGCTGCCTGGGTGTGCAGGGCAACTTCTTCCGGACCACAAAGGCCAGGCCGGAGCATCTGGCCTTCTTCCCAGCCTAGGCCTGTTCCCAGGGCAGACCGCAGTCGGGGAGTAGGGTTTGGCCCCTGATTAGTGTTATGGTTCCTCTCATTCAGTGCTTCTTGCTCTCGTCCTCCTAGGTGCTAGGCACTACCCTAGGCACTGGGCTTAGTGGTAAAAAGGAGGGGCACACCTGCTTCATGGAGTTTACGTATGTTCTGGTGGGTGGAGACTGGTAGTCAAGGAAACAGGCCAGTGTAGTAGAAGGTGCTGTGTACAGTGGAAGAACACAAACAGCACCAAAGAGGGATCGGGAGTGCAAGAGGTGGGCGGAGGCTGCAGTTCTGGGAGGCCTCTTTAGAAGATGATCCTAGAGCAAAGCCTTGAAGGAGTTGGGGAAATGAGCTGTGGGGCTGTCAGGAGGGAGAGTGCTTCTGGCAGAGGGGCCACTGGGTGCATAGGCCCGAAGTGGGAGTCTCTACCTGGCATGCTGGAGGACCAGCAGGCAGGCTACCTGGGCAGAAGCAGAGTGAGCAGAGGAGTAGGAGATGACAGACACAGCCATGTGGCCCTTGAGGGCTTGACACTTACTCTCTGAGAGGTGGGCACCCACTGAGGGTTTCTCATGGACAGTTTCTCAGCACAGCTGCCAGACGGATCCCCAGGCTGAATTTTAAAAGGATCCCTCTGGCTGCTATATTGTGTCTAGACCATAGAGGAACAAAGGTGGAAGCAGAAAGGCTAGGAGCCTGTTGTAGTAATGGGGGAAGACAGGATAGTGCTTTGACCAGCGTGGTAGTGGAGGACACTGATGAGGAGTGGTGGGGTTTGTATATATTCTGAAGGTAGCACTAGCAAGCTTGGCTGGTGAATCATGTGTGAGGATAAAATGGAGAAAAGCTTTTGCCCTAAGCAATTGGACAGGTAACTGAGATGGGGAAGGCTGTAGCTGGAGGAGGTGGGAGGGGGGACAGTCTGAGCAGTGTGGCAGATGTACAGGTAGAGACATGTAGGGGCAATTGCGTGGATACAGGAGTTTGATAGGGTCGGGGGGGAAGAGGTCCAAACCAGAGATGTGAATTGGGTGTTGCCAGCACCTGAAAGGCATTTAGAGCCTTGAGACTGTGAGGAGTTGACCAGGCCTTAAGAGGCCCGAGTGCGGAGCCTTGCCTCCTGGCCTGCATGAACTGGCCCCTTTGATGTAGCCTCGACGTCTCCACAGTAGTGATGGCAGATGGCTGGAACTTGGTCTTTCTCAAAGTTCACCTAATGGGATTCTCTGTTAATAGGCCAAAGCTGTCTTGAAGTTCATCGAGGGGATCTCTGAAAAGACCCTGAGGAGTACTGTTGCGCTCACGGCTGCCCGAGGAAGGGGCAAGTCTGCAGCTCTGGGATTGGCTATTGCTGGGGCAGTAGCTTTCGGGTAAGGAGGTCTTTTTCCCTCTGGGAAGTCTGAGCTCTGAGGAATAAATGTGCAGGGTAGGGGTCAGGGAACCAGGAGACTGTTCCTGGGTCTGTGCAGGCTCCTGTGTGATTTCTCTGGGTTGTGGGTTCCCGTTTAGAAACAGTGACACTGTTTCCCCCCACCCCGCCCTGAAACTGTATGTGCAGGTACACATGGATACATTCGCCAGGACCTTTGTGATCACTGTTTAAAGTTGAACACATACAAAAAGTTGGGCAGATGTACAAAAGCAAAGAAACAGGAGTAAGAAACTTTAAAACTCTTCAGGAGATGGGAATGTATATGACCATCTTTGCTGACTGTGAAAAGTACACGTTTGATTTTAATGATTTTAATGATTTTAATGATTTTGTTTGCTTTCGAGGAGCTTCATTTGAGAGTGTGATGTTCTTTTTTTTTTTTTTTTTTTTTTAAGATTTTATTTATTTATTCATGAGAGACCTAGAGAGAGGCAGAGACATAGGCTGAGGGAGAAGCAGACTCCCTGTGGGGGAGCCTGGTACAGGACTTGATCCCAGGACAGTGGGATCACGACCTGAGCGGAAAGAGGACGCTCAGCCACTGAGCCACCCAGGTGTTCCCTTTTCTGTTCTTTTGCCCTGGGTGGAAGATTTATGCAGTTGCCAGGAGAGTGTGTACTTCCAACTTCACATACAGAAATAGACCTAGAATTTACCATGTCCTCATGTGCATTGTCTTCCTTGGTGCTCCTAATCAGTCCGTAAGCATTTCACAGTTGGATAACCTGAGGCTTGGGGAGTTTTAGGAGTCACCGAAGATACCCCAGCAAGTCAGTGGTGATAGTGCCGGGGCTGAGCACAGCCCCTGACTGGTAGTCTCTAGTTCTTGCTGCCTGGCGGTAGCAGTCAGCACCTTAGCCTTTAGCATCCTTTACACCCACCCAGGGTCCCCTGCATGTCCGCTGTGGCCTTGACCTGAGCATCTGGCTTCATGGTTTGATACCCCCTTAGCACAGCTAGTGATGACTGTGAGGCCACCCTCTTGTCCCAGGACATAGGCTTGAGAGGTAGCACGCTGGCTCTGCAAACTGAGGGAGTTGTGTCCAGGCACCTGTTGGCAGTGTGCTTTCACAGATGTCAGGAGCTAATTGCCAGGATATGCTACCTTCATGTTGTTCATGTGTTTTCATTCATTTGGGAGGAAAAATACACTCAGATCTGGAGTTGCTTTACTTTTCCTCCCTAAAGAGTGTTCTTTCTTTCTGCCATTATCTCTGATAATCACCTGTGTGACGGGACAAACCGAAATTATGTTATGTTCCTTTTATGTTCCCTAAATGGCCCTTTTGGATTTCTGATCGTTAAAAAAAAAATAAAATTCATCCTTTTCTTTTAATAGGTACTCCAATATCTTTGTTACCTCCCCAAGCCCTGATAACCTCCACACTCTGTTTGAGTTTGTATTTAAAGGATTTGACGCTCTGCAATATCAGGTAGGAAATTAGGATAAGTACTTATTTGGATTCAGTGCTGGGTTTAAATCTAGGTCAAGTCTTTGGAATGCCTGTTTACTTTTAGTTTCTAAAATTTGTCATTGATTTGACTCTCTCCATCAGGAGCATCTGGATTATGAGATCATTCAGTCTCTCAATCCTGAATTTAACAAAGCAGTGATCAGAGTGAATGTGTTCCGAGAACATAGGCAGACCATTCAGGTGAGGCCAGTTCTGAAACCCCTGGGTGGAGCCAGTGTCCTGCTGTGTTTAATACTGTCCTTTTATGTCCTGTGTAATGGTGTATACAGTGTTGCTGTTTTATGACAAACTTGATGCAGATTTTTAGTCTCTTCTCAAGGAAAACTTACAAACAAACTAACAAATGAATGTAGCCAGGTTGGAAAGTTACAGCTTTATCCCTTGAAAATTGAGTAAGTCTTGGGATTGCGAGCATGCTGATCAGCTAAAAGAACTGACATTAATTCTGCTTTTGCTTAAAGTAGATTTTGAAATGGTGCATCTGTAACTAGAACAATAGCTTCTCCATTTAAAAGGAAAAAAGAACTTTGCAAGATGTACTCTGAGTCTTTGTGGTTTAGCCAGTGGCCTATTTTCCTTTTTAAACAGTGTTTCCCTGAAAGCCCTATAAATCTCCAGGGCTCTGGAAGCCTGAACGGTCTGCGCTTGTCTAAAGGCTGTAATTTTGTTCAGTTGTAGAGAAGTATCAGTGTGACAGGCTTGCAGAAGGGATGGAGGCCCCTGGGCTTCTAGTGCAGGAGGCTCATCGATTATTTTTGGACTTGGGGTGGGAAGCAGGCCAGGGAAACTTGGCAGTTTATGACCTGTATGCCCGCGAAGGCATGTGTATATGCCTGTCAGGGAGGTATACGTTTCATCAGAGGTCCAGATTGTAAATAATGGTTTTTATGCCTTTTACCTAAGGATCTTAATTTTTCCTTACTAGGTCTCTTCATTCTGTACATTTCTTCCCACTTTTGCCAGATTCCCTCAGCCTCACCTTTTGAAAGGAGGGAAGTCTGATGGTGGGGTGGGGTGGGGTGTCCTGGAAGGCTGTTGACCAGTAGTGAGAATGCAGAGACCTGTTGAAGTTCTACAAAGATATACACAAACCAAAGAAAGACAACATTACCCTGAAATGCCCAGGTTCAGCCCTTGCTGCTCTTTGGATTTGTAATCAGAGACCCCCTTAAATGGCCAGAGTCCCTTTGTCTCCAGGCTGGACTTTAAATACAGAAGAGGTGACCTGACTTTTTATGAGGCTCCACACAGGTCCCTTTGAGGCCTCCTTCTCCTTGCTGGAAATTGAGAAAAAGACGCATATTAGATTAAAGTCGGCTACGCCTCTCCGGGGGGCTGCTTTCTGCTGCTTTTATGAGGTGCTTGTTGAGTTTTTCCCCTTAAGAGTCCAAGACATGGGGCCCTATGGAGAGTGTGTATTTGCTGTTAGAGTTGAGTGGAGTTGCTGTTTCCCTGATCCATCCTTCAACTTCCCGCAAAGCAGTTAGATCTTATTTGTAATGAAATACTTCAGAAAAGCACAGAGGTGAAGGTAACACTCAGAATCCAGGCACGTAAGCCTAAGAAATGTTGAAACTTTGTTGTTTGCTATGTTCCATATTTTAAAAGTCATTTGTATTTTTGTCTTAAAGATCTAGAGCATCAGAGACATAGGTGAAGCCCCTCTTGTACCCCTCCCCATCCCATTCTGTCTGTCTGCCACTCCCCATAGGTAACTCTGCTCTGGGTTGGGGTGTTTCCTTTCAGTTTGTGTGTTTGTATTTTACTATGTAATTAGGCATCCATGAATGTTAACATACTGTGCTTGTCCTTTC
Organism: Canis lupus dingo; assembly: GCF_003254725.2. NCBI lineage: Eukaryota > Metazoa > Chordata > Mammalia > Carnivora > Canidae > Canis > Canis lupus. The sequence goes on along the minus strand of NC_064260.1, from coordinate 33,600,768 downwards.
TCGGCCTGCCTTGATACTCAGCATTTGTTTATAAGATTTGTCCAGGTTAAAGCTTGTAGCTTTGGTTGATTTGAAGCATTATATGTTTATACTACTGTTTATGTTTCTAGGAGTGGAGCGGTTGGATTTAGGGTATGCATAGATTGCCCCCTTTATTAGATTTTGCTAAGTTCTCCGAGAATTTTAGGGGGATCCCTGGGTGGCTCAGCGGTTTCGCGCCTGCCTTTGGCCCAGGGCGTAATCCTGGAGTCCCGGGATGGAGTCCCGCGTCGGGCTCCTGGCATGGAGCCTGCTTCTCCCTCTGCCTGTGTCTCTGCTCCTCTTTCTCTCTCTATGTCTATCATAAATAAATAAAAATAAATTAAAAAATAATAAATAAATTCTTCTTTTAAAAAGTATGCCAGTCTACCTTCCCACCAGCATTTTTGTTTTTAAATTCTTGTTTTCCTCAAGTTCTTACCAACATGGATTGTTTTATGACTATTTAATTTTTACCTGTCTGCATGCGAAATGGGATCTTCGTGTTGTCTTTGGCATTGCACTGATTTCTAGTGAGGTTGCATGTCTTTATGTTGGTTGGCTGGTCAGGTCAACTGTAAAATACCTCTTTGTGACCTTGCACCAACTTTAAAAATAGCAGGAAGCCCTGAAGAAACAGTGCTATCAGTAGTAGGCCAGGCACCAGCCAGGGCATTTTTCCAGATTTCCCTGATCTTTCTCTCAAGCAGCTATCAGGTAGGTATTTCCTTCACGTTACAGGCACAGAGTCTGAGGCTGTGAGGCTAAGTGACCTGTCCAGGGGCACATAATTGGTGGTTGAACTTCTGAACCCAGGTGTCTGGCTCCAGGCCCATTCTGTTTTCTCCTGTCAAGGAAAAGTAGAAAGGAAAAGTAGAAGGGAAGAAGAACTGGGTAGGCGGAGGGAGGACAGAGAGTGGCCTTTATGAGGCCTCAGGGATCACAGCCATGGCCCTGGGGTGGCTGGGTCATAATAGAAGCTTTTCTTCCCCACAGTATATACATCCTGCAGATGCTGTGAAGCTGGGTCAGGCTGAGCTTGTGGTGATAGATGAAGCTGCCGCCATCCCCCTGCCCCTGGTGAAAAGCCTCCTGGGTCCCTACCTTGTATTCATGGCATCCACCATCAATGGGTAAGCACCTTGCTCCCGTTGTAAGCTCTTACCCGTTAGGTGGCATGAGTGAACATGCCTGGGTTGGGGCAGGTGGGCCCAATTCCCGAAGTCAGAGTCGTAGGAGCTGCGTCAGTCTCTCCTGGGGCTTTTGCCCACTGGAGCCAGTCTCTTTAATGAGTGGTGCCCGCCTCTGGTCTGACCGTAAATAGGCCACATGAGACTGAAGAATTTCATAACCCAGGTGGTAAGGGTCTCATTCTGTCTCTGGGCCTGATTAGGTGCCAGAGAGCACACAGCAATACTAATGTCATCTATCTTAGAGTGATGTGAAAGTAGTGTTACAGCAACTATTAAATTAGTATAAGACAGAAGTCTTTTTTTTTTTTTAAAGATTCATTTATTTGAGAACAAGGTAGGGGGGTGGGGCAAAGGGAGGGAGAATCCTAAGCAGACATCCCCACCACTGAGCATGGAGCCCAACATGGGGCTCAATCCCACCACCCTGAGATCATGAGCCAAAACCAAGAGTCAGATGCTTAACCAGCTGAGCCACCCAGGCATCCCCAAGACAGCAGTCTTATAATGGCTCGAGAGCTTTGTTTAGATACTCAAAATATTCAGTTTATGCTTGCTGTAGAACCATTAGGAAAAATAGGTAAGCAAAAAGAAAAGTTACTGATAGTATCACTGCCCAAAGAGATAACTTCTGTTAGAATTTTGTTACACATTTTCTACGCATTTTATTTTTTTATTTTGAACAAAAATGTAAACATAATTTACATATTTTTTAAATTTGCTTTTTAATGTAAGAATATAGTGTGAACTCTTTCTAGGTCAATAAATGTATATTCAATATTGAAAAGATTTCTGTGTGGAAATCACATCTGGAAGAGCTAATTCTGTGTTACAGATTTATTAGGGTGTCTGCTTACACTGAAAATATTTAGATAAAAAGGCTTTACTTCTTTTGCTAACAGTTTTATTGAGATATCATTCATATACAATTTACCCACTTTGACAGTGTAGTTCAGTGGTTTTTAGTATCTGCCCAGAGTTGTGCAGCCAGTCCCACAATCCATTTTCACCAGCCGTAAGAGAAAAGCCATACTCTTTACTTATCACCCTCTAGTCTCTCCTTAACCCCCTACCATAGGGAACTGCTAGTCTGCTTCCTGTCTCTATAGATTAGCCTATTATAGACAATCCATATAAATGGAGTCATACAATAAGAGGTCTTTGGTGACTGGCTTCTTTCACTTACCATGTTTTCATGGTTTACCCATTTGTCTTGTATCAGAATTTCCATCCTTTAAAAAAAAAAAAAAAAAAAGAATTTCCATCCTTTTAATGGCCAAATAATTTTTCATTGTATGTTTATACACATTTTGTTTCCATTCATTTGTTGATGGAAATTTGAGTTGTTTCTATCTTTTGGCTGTCAGGAGTAATGCTGCTGTGAACATTTGTGCATAGGTTTTCTATGTGGGCATGTTTTCAGTGCTCTTGGGTATATATATATACACACACACACACACACACACACACACACACCTAGGAGTGGAGTTACTGGGTTAGATAGTAACTTTATGTTTAACTGCTTGAGGAACCAACTAGACTGTTTTCTCAAGTAATTGCACCACTTTAAATTCCCACCAGCAACGTATGAGGTTTCCAAGTTTTCCATATCCTTGCCAGCATGTGTGTTTATATGTCTTTTTGATTATAGCCATCCTAGTGAATGTGAAGTGGTGTCTCATTAGGGTCTTCATTTGCATTTCCCTATGGCTGATGATGTGGGGCATCTTACCATGTGCTTATCTGCCATTTGTAGATTTTTAGAGAAATAGCTATTCATATCCTCTGCTCATTTTTCTGTTTGATTTGTCTTTATTGTTGAGTTATAAGGGTTCCTTATATATTCTAGATGGAAGTACCTTACCTGATTTATGGAAATTTTCTTCTTTTATTTTTTTCCCCCCACTTTCTTGAAAATGTCCTTTGAAGGACAAAAGAGTGTTTTCTTCCTTTTTAAATAAGTAAATGGAATTCCTTTGAGAAAGCTTTGTTACATGTGGCAGGGAAGAGAATAAAATAAAATACCTCCAACTTCCGATTTTCTGACCATTTTCTAAAAATAGTATTTGAGTAAAAGGGAGTGTTTATATAGTCTTTAAATATTATCAGTGAGTATCATGGGGTGATGTAATCCTGAATAAAAAACAAGCCCCACTGAGCACTGCCCCCACATAGTCACCTAGGCTTTGATTGAAGGAGGAAATACAAATGAGAGGACAGAGAGAAGAGGTTTCTTTTTTTCCCCAAATTTTTGATGGTTGTTTTATGTCACCTTCTCCATTAAAGTAGTGATGAAAGGAGTTGCTGAGGTGGTGGGTTTATTTCTTGATTTTCCAAACCGGAAGTGCTCTCTGCCTGTCTTCAGGTGCGTTCCTTCAGTGGTGCTCGCTCGCTCACTGACCATTCAACAGCGTCCCACATCATGCTGAAGGCTTTCCTCACGTCATCTTGGCAGTCTTTACTTTTGTAATTCACAGCACTGTCCTTCCTGTGAGGTGTGTAGAATAATCCTTTTGAGGATGAGGCTTAAGACTTCCTTGCCCAGAGGTGCTAAGTAGTAACCCCAGACTTGAACCCAGGCCCCGCTGGCCCCCAGCTGAGCCCCCACACTGCCTCGTCCTCTGTGGCCATGCGCATGCTCTGACGGGAGTCCAGAGGGCAACAGGATGAGGAAGCTAGTTCTCCATCTTCTCCAAGAGAGTGCGTTCGGGATGCCTTGCCTAACGGCCTTTGCTTTTGCTCCTAGCTACGAGGGCACTGGCCGGTCCCTGTCCCTCAAGCTGATTCAGCAGCTGCGTCAACAGAGTGCCCAGAGTCAGATCAGCACCACTGCTGAGAACAAGGCCACAACGACAGCCAGACTGGCATCAGGTACCCCCAGAACTCTGAATGGGCCCGTCCACAGCAGGTCCCTACAGATTCTCTTATGGGATCGTCTCCTCATGTCACCATGGGCGATACCAGACTGTCCTTCCGTCAGGCATGGAGGTTAGGTCTCCAGGAGGTAGAGTTGCTTTCCTCAGCAAACAGCAGGCCAGTGACCGGATGGAACCCTGACCTGGCCTTCTGGGTCAGGCCCTTGTTTGTCACTGCCTCGGAGCATGGTTGCAGTGACTTAGTGTTATCCCCGCGGGAATTGGTGTCATGGAAAATGAACACCCCCTAGAATAGTTTAAAAACCACTCAGTTTAAATTCTCAAGCCATATTTACACAGGCGTGTGACAAAGAGAAAGTAGAACATTTGCCTTGCTCTTTTAGACAAAGCACATTTAATAATTGTTTTTCCTCGTGTGTGTGTGTGTGTGTGTGTGTGTGTGTGTGTGGTTGGGGAGCAGCGCGAACCCTGCATGAGGTCTCCCTGCAGGAGTCCATCCGATACGCCCCTGGGGATGCAGTGGAGAAGTGGCTGAACGACCTGCTGTGCCTGGATTGTCTCAATATCACCCGGATAGTCTCGGGCTGCCCCCTGCCCGAGGCCTGCGAGCTGTATCCTCTGGCGTCTGGGCCCTGTTATGGGAGGGTGGGGGGGGGGGGGAGAGTGGGGGGCGAGGCAAGCATTGAACAGAAGGTCTCAGCCTGTTGTTCCATAGGCTGCTACTCCAGGGAGAGGGGGAAGTTGAACATTCTCAGTTTCCTTGCTGTTCCTTCCTTACAATATGGGGTTTCTATGGAGGACACGGGGCTCTTCCTTCCAGGCTGGAGGCAATCTGCGTATCCAGGTCCCTTTTGGAAGCAGTATGCCCTATTTTGGGCACTCTTTGATATGTTTTAGTTGCTTAACTCCAGATTCAGCTACTATGTTAATAGAGATACCCTCTTTTGCTACCACAAGGCCTCTGAAGTTTTCCTCCAAAGGCTAATGGCCCTCTATGTGGCTTCTCACTACAAGGTAACTGCAGTTAGCTCTCGGGTGAACTTCAGCTCTGACAGTCTCCTGTTTGGCTTTCCATATCTGTTATTACCTGGTGGCTCAGGTGACCATTGTACTGGGACTTAGGTGTCCTGATGTTGTCAAGGTCCACTGATCTTACTGGAGAGATTGCATTTCCTGTTGTTGTTTAGGCCTGTCCTGGGCTTCTAGCTTTGCTTCCAGAGTGGAGGCAAAGTGAAATTCCTGCACGTAGCTCCGTGCTTGGTAGCTGGGGAGGGTAGAAAGCTTTGCCTGTTTTAAACCAGGTTCTTGTGTTTCTCACTTGTCTGCTAACCAGTTAGGTTCAGATGACGTGGCAGTTGTTGTCTGGGGGTGCTGACCCAGCCTTGTACCTCTGGGCTATTTTTAAGGAGTGCCAAATGAGAATTTAGAGTATTCGAAAGTCTTCAACACTGAAGGGCATGTTGGGAAGAACCCTACTTGAGGATCTAGGTAGCATTTTTATGAACATCCTTCAACGGAAGCCTGAAGAGTTGGTGTTAGAAGTGGTGATAGGTTTTCTTGAAATAGCCTCTTGGCAGGAAAAAGTTCACCCCCCAGCTGTGAAATCCACAGTGCTGACGAAGTAGTCCCCTGCCCTCCTCCACAGCATCAGCACTCACGTAGAGATGACAGCAAACACATGGGGCAAAGTCCCACCTAGGCCATTTCAGAGGGTCTCGGGCTGGCTGGCCCACATACTAGAAAAGCACTTAGCCGGATTTCAGCCTACCGCTTGGCATTGGGGAGGGCGGTGCTCTGGTCAGCCGAGGACTCTGGCCTCTCGGGTAAAGGACAAGAGGAGTAGTTCTCACCAACTCGTGTTTGTGCCCCCACAGAACTCCCCCAATGATCTCCAGATGCTTTCTGATGCACCTGCTCACCATCTCTTCTGCCTCCTGCCCCCGGTGCCCCCCACCCAGAACGCCCTTCCCGAAGTGCTTGCTGTCATCCAGGTATGATGGCAGTGATTTGGGGAACCACTTAGGAATCAAAGATTAATGGCTCAGTAAGTGGCACGGGAGGGAAGGTGTTGATTCTTGGCGTGGAGCCAAGTAGCTGAGCAAGGCAAGCAATGAGGGTACACAGAAGGAAACCACCACTGACGGAAACCCAGAGCCCCACTATGGCGGAGAGGTGAAAGTCAGAACTGGCCACTTGCATTTTGACTTAGGGCTCCTCCTGAAACAGAACTGTTTTTGTCTGTTTTCCTTCTCTATTACCAAAGCAATACATGTACTTCTAAAACGAGAAGATACAGATTGGAAAAAATAATATTTTAAATGCCTGGCATGTACTTATGCATTTCTATATTATTTTCCCTTTTCATAAACATGGGATCGTAGTGTTTGGGGCTTGTTTTTTTTTTTTGCGCAATGTGTCGAATATTTGTAATCTGCATAGTTTTCAAAGGCTGCATTGCATTTCATTTATGAACGTACCATCCTGTGTTTAACCATCCTCCTATTAGACGTTAGTGTCCTTGAGAATTTGCACTGTTTTGTACAGAGCCGCAGGAGTGCACATATGCACACTATGTAGATTTTGCTCTCTGGGGCAGGAGGATGTCTACCCTGCCTCGTTCCTGAGGGCATCAGTAATGAAACTTCACTGGAAGTGGAGGAGTCTGATAACAGGGTTAAGCCTGAACTGGAGTGGAAACAGCTGGCCTCGTCGGGGAAGTAGCAGCAGAACATTGAGGATGTTCTGTGAGTGGGCTCTACACCTGCTTCTGGCCTGTCTGCCCTGTCCTACTATCCCCGTAGGTGTGCCTCGAGGGGGAGATTTCCCGCCAGTCCATCTTGAACAGCCTATCTCGAGGCAAGAAGGCTTCGGGGGACCTGATTCCCTGGACAGTTTCAGAACAGGTGCTGTGCTGTCCCTCATACCCCCACGTGAGTGAAGCTGACGGTGTCGGAGGATGTATTTGATGCTCACTTACTGGCTTGTGTCTCCCACACAGTTCCAAGACGCAGACTTCGGCGGCCTGTCAGGTGGAAGGGTTGTTCGCATTGCTGTTCACCCGGATTATCAAGGGGTAATGTGTCCTCGTGCCTCTCAAAGGCTGCTGTGCTTTATTAGCTCAGCTGTGTTGCTGGCAGCTCGTTAGGGCAGGTGTATTTGGTTGTTTGGATGGAAGGTTGGTCAAGGAGTAAGAAGTTCTAGGGACTCCTCGGCCATGGACAGTTTCCCAAGGATTAGGGGTTGGCGGGTGGACGGACTGGTTGTATATACTTGCTTTTCTCTTGTGAAGACAGGACACTTGTGAACCTGACCTACAGTCAGGATTTCTAAGAGACAGGAGGTAACCTGACCACAGTTACCTCCTGTCTCTTAGAAATCCACCGAGGAGTCAGCTGTGGAGATGTCTGTTTTGGGCTTGCTGATCTGTGGACCAGAAAGCCCAGCCAGCCATCTTCATCTTCTTGCTCAGGCTAGGTGGTGTGAAAGTGAAGGTCATAGCGTGCTCGTTCTTTGAGTCTCTGCTTTGACCTCAGTGAGAGATTTCATTAATTCTCTGTCAAGTGTAGTTTGACTCGGAGTGAAGGCTTCCTGGAAGCAGTACGGGGTGTAGAGGGGTTTAGAGAGATTGAGAACATTTGTCTTCCTTTTTTTTTTTTTTTTTTTTTTAAATTTTTTATTTATTTATGATAGTCACAGAGAGAGAGAGAGAGAGAAAGGCAGAGACACAGGCAGAGGGAGAAGCAGGCTCCATGCACCGGGAGCCCGATGTGGGATTCGATCCCGGGTCTCCAGGATCGTGCCCTGGGCCAAAGGCAGGTGCCAAACTGCTGCGCCACCCAGGGATCCCAACATTTGTCTTCCTTTTGTGCTTGCTCACAGATGGGCTATGGCAGCCGAGCTCTGCAGCTGCTGCAGATGTACTTTGAAGGCAGATTCCCTTGTCTTGAGGAAAAGGTCCTTGAGACGTCACAAGAAATTCACACCGTCAGCAGCGAGGTAATTGCCATTGGCTGAACTTGTTCCCAGGACAATGGTTCTCTGAGTCTTCAGTATCCAGAAGTGTTCAGTGGTCTTTGCCCTCTGAGCACTAGCAGATTTCCTCCTGTTTTAGAGAAGCTGTGGCTTCTCTAGCTGGCCTCTGAGTTGAGAACCTCCAACCAGCATCATCAGCATCACCTGGAAACTTATTAAAAATGCCAGTTCTTGAGCCTTGCCCCAGGCCTCTGAAATCAGAGGGTTGGGTGGGGCCCCGTGATCTGTGTCCCAATGAGCTCCCAGGTAATGCTGGTGTGTGCTCCAGCTTCACACCGCTGCTCGGCAGACTCCTCGTGTCACTGAGCCCAGACTAAGGCAAGTTGTGTCTTTCTTGGTAAGATGCTTAATGCCAGGGACGGCGACAGGTTTGCACGCACGGTCACTTGATTTTCACTGTGTGCCTATTCAGACGGGCAAGGGGCTTGTATTTAAGGTCTGGCCTAGAGCTTTGTCACTTCCCAAGTCACAGAGCCACCTGGTAACAGACCTGGATCTTCAGAACCCTATTTCTGTCTCTTCTTACATTTTTAGGCATTTAAAACATAAATTTTATTTAAATTCAATATGCCTATGTATAATATAATACCCAGTGCTCATCACATCAAGTGATTTTTAGGCATTTTGAAACCGTGTGACCATTTTCCTGAATTCTGGGTTTGGAGCAGTTTGCTTTCATGCATGTCCAGGTGTTTGCTATACTTGGGCATGACCACTAGAGCTAATTAATGGTGCCTGTATTTTAAAAACCAGGGAACAAACAAAGAAACCTGTCCCAGTTTTTGCTGTGTTTAGGTCAGAGCCTGGTACGGTGCGGGTGCTTGGGAATGTCACTAAGCTGCTGCTTTGCTGGGTGGACTGGGTTCTCTCCCTGGTATCCTCTAGGCCGTCAGCTTATTGGAAGAGGTCATCACTCCTCGGAAGGACCTGCCTCCCTTACTCCTTAAGCTGAACGAGAGGCCAGCCGAGCGCTTGGATTACCTGGGTGTGTCCTATGGCTTGACCCCCAGGCTCCTCAAGTAAGCATTTGCCTGCCTCCCTTCCTGGTGTCACCCCATGGCCTTGGTGTCCCATAAACGAGATCCTGTGGGTCGTGTGGTCTGCCTTTCCATCCCGTGTGCTTATCATCCATCTGTTGACTGCCCTGCCCGTCTTCATGGGTCAGTCAGTGCAGTTGGGAGGCACATGGTGACCTGCTTTCTTCGTATCTTTGCAGGTTCTGGAAACGGGCTGGGTTTGTTCCTGTTTATCTGAGACAGACACCGGTGAGTGAGGCAGAGGAGGGGTGTGGGTTTGCAGTTACAGTTGGTGACAGGCCTGTCCTTATACGAGCCCTGGTGACTCTTGCTGTGCTCTGAGTACGTGTGCCTGTGCCTCCAGGAGGATTGTTCTGATGGGCAACTAACAGCCATCCTCCCTGAGAGGCCATGTAGTCCCACACTCACTCTCATCTCGTGTGATGCCCACCTGGTGTGTGCCTGGCTTTGTGCCTGATTACAAAAATGGCAGAAGTGCCCATGCACTTCTTCACTCAATTCTGGAATGCTGCAGCCTCCTTCAATTTGTGAAAAGTAAAGCAGTGTTTTTAGGAGAGGGTTGCAGGTGGGCAGATGCCTATTATAAGCTGGTATCTGAGGGAGGGCTATGACTACGTGGATGACCAAGCCATGGAGATTATGGAAGGAGGAGTTACTGACTGAGAGTCCATAAAAAAAATCCCTTCATTTACGCCCTGCCGTGAGCAAGATAAGTCACGAAGCTTATTTTCTTTTTCTTTTTCATTTTTTTTTTAAGATTTTGTTTGTTTATTCATAGAGACACATGAGAGAGAGAGAGAGGCAGAGACACAGGCAGAGGGAGAAGCAGGCTCCATACAGGAAGCCTGACGTGGGACTTGATCCCAGATCTCCAGGATCACACCCCAGGCTGCAGGCCACGCTAAACCGCTGTGCCACTGGGGTTGCCCATGAAGCTTATTTTCTAATGGGTAGAAATGGGCGACAAGAAAGTGAAAAAAATGAGAAATTTTCAGATCATGCTATGTGCCATGAAGAAGACGACTAAACACTGAAACTGTAGTGTGCTGAGTGGTCAGACTTCCGAGGAGTGTCCTTTCCAACTGGATCCTGAATGGCCGTAGTGGACTGGCCATTCCCGGAGAAAAAGGGGTTTCCACACAGCGGCTGCAGCAAGCGTAGTAGGGCCTGAGGTGGAAGTGAATGGGTGACTTGAAGGAGACAAAAGAAGGCTGGCGCAGGTCCTGGTGGGGGAGTGAGGTTGTGTAAGGACTCTGTTTTCCTCCTGTCCAGTTGGAGGAAGATGTTGAGCTGTGACTGCCATATAGACAGTGGACGGTGGTGGTCTGAGAGTGGAGGCAGGGAGATGGGTGGCTGAGAGGACGTGGTGAAGGTGGAGAGAAGTGGCGGAGACCAGATGTGTTTGGGGGTTGAACTGATGGATTGAATTGTAAGATGAGGGAACCGTAAGAATTCCTAGGGTTTTGGCCTGAGAGTCCAGGTGAGAAACTGGAAGGTCTGGAGGTGTGCTGTTTGCTGAAAAGAGCTGCTGGAGGAAGGATAGGTCCGGAGGTCACAGTGGAATGCTCCGGCACAGTGTGAGGTGCTTGTCAGATACTTGATGGGAAAATGGGACAATTAGTTGCCTACAGGAGTCTGGTACTCCAGGGAGAGGTTGGGGCGGAAGATGGAACTTGGGGGCATATTCTCAAAAGCATTTACTCCCTGGGATCGAGGACTTTGTTTTCTTCACACCTGTAATCCCAGCACTTAAGAGCATCTACTGGTAGAGTAGTACTGTGTTCAGTTAATACTTTGGTTCAGTGAATGACTGTTTTTAAAGTTACTGAAAACTGGGACTGAAAGTCAGCTGAGAAGAGGGTGCGTCCTGGACTCTCCAGCCTTCAGAGGAGTGGGTCAGAGACAGGAGCAGCCTTGAGCTGGAGGAGAAAGTAGGGGAGGGTATCAGAAGCCACGTTTAACCAGTGTTTCAGGAAGGGGGTGGTGCTTGGGTGGCTCAGTCAGTTGAGCGTCCAGCTCTTTTTTTTTTAAGATTTTATTATTCATGAGAGACATAGAGGCAGAGATATAGGCAGAGGGAGAAGCAGGGTCCACGCAGGGAGCCTGACATGGGACTCGATCCCAGGCCTCCAGGATCACGCCCCGGTCCAAAGGTGGTGCTAAACCGCTGAGGCACTCAGGCCTCAGCGGTTTAGCATCAAACTCTTGATTTCAGCTCAGGTCATGATCTCAGGGTTTTGAGATCCAGCCATTTTGGGCTCTGCAGTAAGCTCAGTCTGCAGGAATTTCCCCTCCCCACCTCTCTATCCCTGCCCCCGTTTCACCTGCGTGGATATGTGTCTACTCTCAAAAAAAAAAAAAAAGTAAAAAAGAAGGGGAAATCTGTGGCTGTGGGAGAGCAGGTAAGCTAAGGACAAATGGCCAGTGGACTTGCTGGCAGTGTTGATTAGAGGGAAAACCCGCTGCTGTGGAGCTGAGGGATTATCCCCACTGGAAAGAAGGGCAAGTGAGAAACTAAATGATTTTTAAGGGAAGCAAAAGGGAACAGAGAAACCCAGGTAGCTGCAAGTACATCAGCATTAAGTGGAGTTTGTCAGATGGAAGATTCTAGAAGATATTTTACTGCAGGGCATGATTGTGTAGAGATTGGGCAAATTGTACAGATGACGGGGGTCTGATGGTAGAGGCAAGGGGAGCAGGACCCTGAGTGCAGGAGGAGAGGTGGCCACCTCGTCCTTCTCAGCAACAGGGAAGACAGACAGTTTGGGCACAGAAGGTGTTGGTCAGCTGGTTGAGTTGGTGTTGGGAGGATGATGTTCTCTTCCGGTTGCTTCTGTTCTCCCAGGGAGGGGAGGCTGTCAGCTGAGAGAGGGGATGCTGGAGGTTTGATTCTTGGAGCAAAGTCAGTGTCCAAGGACGGTGCCCATTTGAGTGTGTAAAGTGGGCCTGGTGAAGTCCACAGGCTGTTGGGCTCTTCAGTGTGGGCACAGAGCAGCTCCCGGATGGGCCGGGTCCTCGGTAGTGAGCTGCATTGCGGCGGGGCCGCAGATTGGCCGGTCAGCTGCGAGGAGAGTGCGGACGGTTGCGCTCAGCAGACACCGTGGTTTATGCCTGGGCTTTTGTGCTGCGCTCCGCTCGTCTGTGACATGTGGGTGTTCTGTTCTGTGAATGCGCTCTGCTCGAAATGCATTAGATATTTCCATGGTGTGGAGTTTTGTGGTGGTTGTGTAATAAATATTTAAAAACCCGTGCCCATTATTTTAACACCTAAAGAAGCTTGCATTTGCAAGCTGATTGCCACTCAGAATTCTAGGTTTGGGGGTGTGGAGGATAGGATCATGTGGAGTTTAAGCTGTAATGACTGTGAGTTCAGAATCTGACCGGATGTGTGTGAGTGGCTCCCTGGGTCCAGAGCGGACCGCGTGCTGGGACGATCTGAACCGCTCTGCTCCGCTGCTGTGGCACCTGCCGGGAAGTCGCGGCACCAAGTGGCCTTTGACAGCTGTCGTGGGGGACGTGAGGCTGTGGGGAAGGTGCGGGCAGTGTGTGGGAGGCCCTCTCCCCGCTGCGAAGAGTGCGTCCTCCTGCCCTGCCTGCTTGCCCTTCAGCAATGACAGATGCTTCACGAGAGGGCGTTCTTGGTGCCAAGTGGGCATTTGTGTTTCCCAGAATGACCTGACTGGGGAACACTCGTGCATCATGCTGAAGACGCTGATGGAGGAGGATGAGGCTGACCGGGGAGCCTGGCTCCCGGCCTTTTGGAAAGGTAAATTGGATGGGAAGGGGGGCAGTGAGGTAACAGGCTGGGGGCCCCCCGACCTCTGACTGTGGTTGTATTCCACAGACTTCCGAAGGCGGTTCCTAGCCCTACTGTCCTATCAGTTCAGCACCTTCTCGCCTCCCCTGGCTCTGAACATCATTCAGAACAAGAACCTTGGGAAGCCAACACAGCCCGGTGAGCTGGGTGGACTGGCGCGGGGGGCTGGTGGGGGTTTGGTTTGTGGAAGGAGGAAGTGAGGTGAGGCGGAGTGTGGTGGGTCCAGGAGGAAGGCTGGCTTGGGAGTTGAGGGACAGATTCTAGGCCTGCATCTCCCACTGAGCTCCCCACTCCTCTCCACCCCGCCCCTCGTAGACCCTGCTCTGCCTTATGGGCACTGGTGCCCATAGTACCTTCCATCTTCATGACAAGACTTTGGGGAGGTGATTTGACTTCAGATGTCAAACAGGTCAAATAGGTAGTTAATTATGTACGTCCTGTGAACTAGGGTAACCAGCTCAGTTCTGAGGAGGCTCGGTCTCCTGTAAATAAGCACATGCACCCAACCTCATGTGGCTAACACATGGATAGTGCTTTGGACCTGTAAGTTCTGTTCGAATATTTAAAATATTAAAAAACAGATCATTAGTATTAACAGCTGTAGATTTTTTTTGTGTTGCTCATTATGTGTGTGTCGCTTTTTTTTCTATTACATTTTGATGGAAAAAATCTGTGTTCTTTGAACTGAGCAGACCATACACACTTTCTGTGAAGCTGGGTCCTGAGGAGAAGTGGGGAAGGACTGTTTCCTTGGTCTGATGTGTTGGTGCATGAAACTCTGAGCGAGGGTTGTGTGCCAACCGTCCCCACTCCCTGCGTGGCCTGGAGCCACCTCCCCTCTGCAGGAGGAAGGTCGGGGCTGCCCGGGGTGTGTGTTTTGTCGGTGGACAGGCGCTTTCAGGCGGCTCCTTTCCTACTCTGCTCTGGTTCAATCCCTGTGGAGGAGCAGCTGTCTGTGTGCCCCCCTCCTTGGGGGCCATCATGTGTGTTATCTTGCGAAGGCATCTGGCTGCCCTGACCTGTCTGGCTCTGTTCCATGTATAGCACTGAGCCGGGAGGAACTGGACGCCCTCTTCCTCTCCTATGACCTGAAGAGGCTGGAGATGTACTCCCGGAACATGGTGGACTATCATCTCATCATGGACCTGATCCCGGCCATCTCCCGGTTGTATTTCCTAAACCAGCTGGGGGACCTGTCCCTGTCTGCCGCCCAGTCGGTAGGTTATGTGTTGCTTGTGTGATGGGCCATGGCTTGGATGCTTTGATGTGATTTTGTGCATGTAATTGCTTGCGGTTCTGATAGGTGGGTAGTGTTCTCTCCATTTTACAGGTAGGGACACTTGGACTCTGCTCAGTGATGTGGAAGAGCTGTGGTCTGATCCCACACTCTCCCCACCCGCCACACTGCCTTGATTCTCACTGTAACTTAGCAGAAGTTAGGGGTACCCTGAAATTCTAATGCAGCCCGGAAGCAGCTCTTGTCAAGATAATTAGTTTGAGGATTTCAGGAAGGGGGAACATTTCTTGGTGGTTTCAGTAACGGGATGAAAGAGAAGATGCCAGAATCGACCGTGCCAGTTGATACTTGATACCAGATAACTGTGGTCAAGAGAGAGTGGTTCCGATGCCATTTTGATGGGCAAGGGCCTGTCCCGGTGGCCACTTCAACAGATTTTCCATCCTCCAGGCTCTTCTCTTGGGAATTGGCCTACAGCATAAGTCTGTGGACCAGCTGGAAAAGGAGATTGAGCTGCCCTCTGGCCAGTTGATGGGACTTTTCAACCGGATCATCCGCAAAGTCGTCAAGGTACTATCAGCCCAGGTCAAGGTTTGGGTCTGTTTCAAATAATTTAACAAGCTCACTCCCAGCCTTAAGATAAATAGATGTTAGTTAACATTTGGCTGTGTTTGAGTGTGCTGCGCACACACACACGAAGACCTAGGGGGCAGGGCTTCAGTTGTGTCTGTGGTGTCCCATTGCATGTGTGTGCTCTGTAGTACGTGAAGTGGGTGCTAAGTGACCCGCAGCCGAGGGGCTGGGTCTCTTCTGCGGCTTCATCTTCCGCCCCCGGCCCTTGTCTTGCAGCTGTTCAGTGAGGTGCAGGAACGGGCCATTGAGGAGCAGATGGTGGCCGTGAAGGACGTGGTTATGGAGCCCACGATGAAGACCCTGAGTGATGACCTGGTACGCTCCCGCTGCAGGCCTGGCCCTGGGGCCGTACACCCTGTCCCCTGGAGGAGGCGTGCTTCGCCCTGACCCGGTGGTGGCGCTCTGTAGGTGGGAGCGAGCGCTGGCTCCCAGCACCTCCCTGCCCCGCGTGTGCTCCGGCTCTCCCTCCTCGACGAGCATGTCCCACTGCACGTGTGCACACCGTCCGGCAGCTGCTGCCAACAACTTCCCGATTGTCCTTTTAGACTTTTCCAAACGCACATTTTATAGTCCTGCATCTGGTGGCGGAGCTGTGTGCTCCTCCCCGGGATACTCTTGCCCCTTCACCTTTTTCTGTGCTTCGTCCTCTGCTTGCCCCTGACTTACTCTGTCTCTCGGGCTTGGACTGCAGGATGAAGCAGCAAAGGAATTCCAGGAGAAACACGAGAAAGAAGTGGGGAAGCTGAAGAACATGGATCTCTCTCAGTAAGGCCCCTGCGGGGCTGGTGGGGAGTGAAGGCTCTGCCTGGGCTGTGAGGACCCTCACGCCTGTGTGCAGGCCTCTTCTGATCCCCCTCCGGGCGCCCTGGCATCTGTTGCAGGGCACTCTTTTAGAAGCACTCAGTTAAATTAAACTTCCTCCTTCACTATTTGCAGAATTTTGGAGGGTTTTTCCCTGAGGTGCCTTGGGAGGAGGATGCTGAGTGAGGAGCATCCACTTTCAGTGGCCATGCTACTGCCTGAGGCACAAGACTCCTTTCTCTGGTACCCTCTGCGCACTAGGACTCCCGGTCCCCTTGGAGCTTCAGCCTTCCAGCTGTTGTCCGCTCTGTGGACTGATGGGAATAATGACTCTAGAATTAGTGGCTTCTGAGCCCTCTGACCTGCAGCCCCGTGGCTGAGGCGGCTGTGCCCTCCACTTTGAGCTCTCAGGACCTCGACCTGCCAGCACTGCTAGATCCCAAGGAGATGGGGCAGGGAGGCCTGATCCCGGGGCCTGTGAGCACATGCCTGAGGGCGGGAGTGAACGGGCGACTGTGGGGCGACCAGAGGCCCCCGACTCCTGCAGGCCTGCTCCTCGGGCGGAGCCCGTCTCCTGGAGCTCGGCTCTGGCGTTCCCTTGCCGTCTGTCCACACCGATGCAGCTTTCCTGGCTTCGTGGCAGCGTGTTTCTGGAGAGAACGTGTAGCTGTCGTCTTGCAAGCAGTCCCTTCTTGTAGGCAGGCTTTGAGTTTTGTTTTTTTGTGTTTTTGTTTTTTAAAGATACATAATCCGTGGGGATGATGAGGAATGGAATGAAGTCTTGAACAAAGCGGGACAGAATGCCTCCATCGTCAGCCTGAAGAGGTGAGGAGGGCCCCGTGGGCCCGGACGGGAGGCTTTCTGGTTTCTGTGCTTCTCTGGTGACTCACTAGGAAAGAAAGCTTTGAGGGACAAACCCCTTCTCCTTCCTCAGAGGGTTGCTGCTTCGGAATACTGTCTCTGACAGACGGGGCGGGGCCACGGGGCCGCTGTGGCCTCAGTGTGGTGTCCCGTCACCCTCGGAACAACAGCGGTGGCTCTTTTATTACCAGCGCTGCTTTCAAGGTGAAGTGACTGAGGCCGCGGGGTGTTCAGTAACTTCCGGAAAAGCATCCAACCAGTGAGAGGCGGAGCCGGGCTGGGGCCCAAGCGTGGCCACTGCCAGGCTGGAGTGTGACCTCCCACATTTCTTGCTCCTCGCGCTGATGGTTCTCCTAGTCTCCGGCCTTCGATTTCTTCAGCCTCCTAAAAATCGAGGGCGCCCCCTAAGGGCTTTTGTTTATGTGGGTTGTATTTATCGTTATTTCCCACATTAGAAATGAGAAACCGAGAAAAACCACTCATCCAAATTAATAGTCATGGACTCTCTATTTTGTTGTTTTAAAGATTCTTGGCCACAAAAATCTTAGGGTGTCACTGTGTTACGTTTTTTGCAAATCAGTACTGTTTGGCTTAATAGAAGGCAGCTGGCTCATCTGTGCCCACATTCGGTCTGGTGCCACTGGAAGAGAACAAAAGTGAAAGGCAAACATATTTATGTCGTTATGAAAATAATTTCTACCTTGGGGCCCACCTGGAATGGAATGGTCTGGGGGATCTCAGGAGTCCCTGAACTCTGCTTTGAAAACCTTCCTCTCCAGCTGCTTCTCTGCAGAGAGGGGAGTATTTGTAGATAATGGCTTCTTGGGCCAGAACCTTCCTCAGAGTTCCGTTGGGAGGAGAATGAGGTGTCCCCTGCTCTGGGCCTCAGAGATAAACTTCCACATCTGGTTTGGGGTTAGTAGGAAGGTGAGTTCTTGGCATTGCCAGAGGACAGGATCCCTTAGAGGATTTATCTGGAAAGCCAAGTCTTGCAACTCTAGGAACTGTAGATCCTGTCTCCTGCAGTCTCTGTAAGTTACTCTGGTATATTGAAGGTTCCAGCATTGGTGCCAGCCTCACTTCCCAGATGCTCTCCGATGTGGCCCAAGAGCCTGCTGTCTGTGGGTCCTAGTTTCTGGTTTGGACAGTACGGCAGATGCAGCCCAATGCCCGTGATGGCCCCGGCCTCGAACATGGGGCTTTTGACTGGAACAAAAGGCCGTGGCATGTGCTTGGTGTGGGTGCAGTTGGTTCCCAGCTCCTCCAAGCTTGGCTCGCCCTGCCATTTGTTCGGCTGTCACTGCTGGTGAGGGGCCTCCAGAGTTCCCTGACTTTTGTGGTAGTTGGTGCTTTCAGGGCTCCGAGGAAATTGCCCTCTTGGAGGTACACACACTGCTCTCTATCGTCATATCCTTTGAGGCCTTGCTCCCCCAGCCTCAGGTCAGGTCATTCAGGTGATGTTAGTGGTCTGTGGATGCTCTCCGCCTGGGGGGGGGTGCTTGTGCCCAGGGCAGCAGGCCGCTGAAGAGGAGCTGTAGCCTGTAAGCGGGAAGGAAGGTGGCCATTTGCTGAACGGCAGCACTACCAGGCTGGCCAGCTGGAACGTAACCTGACTTACTACTCCTGGGGTTTCCCTCTCATTTAGGAAAACTAAAATAATGCCACATTGGAAAGTATTATCAGGGTTTCCTGGGAGTTTCCTTGGGATCATCGGGATAGTACATCTGCTTTCCAGGGTAATCCTGAGTGGTGAGTGCTGGGAGGGAATCTTCCTTGGGACGCCTTAGATTTTTCTTGAGGCTTTGGGAGAGGCGCATGAGCAGTACTCCAAAGAGAACTCCAATTTCAGATGTTAAGGCAGAGATTGTTGCTGGGTCTGAGGAAGAGCCGGCCAGGGCAGGAACTGGGTCGGCACGGCCCCCCAGCCCATCGCCTGGCTTGCAGATAGGCTTGCGGAGAACGTCTGTGTCTAATGTCATTCATGTTTCGGGCGGTGGAGACCCTTTCAGACCAAGCAAAGCAGCCTGAAAGATGGTACAGATCTGTGCATATTTCATTTTCTTCCTCTTTCTACTCATGGTTTGTTTTCTCCCCCCTCCAGTGACAAGAAAAGGAAGCTAGAAGCCAAACAACCCAAAGAGAACAAAAAGCTGAAGAAAAACAGAGACATGAAGAACAAAAAGGATCTGAAACTGAAGCGGAAGAAATAGCGTGGGCATTGGTGGCTGACGCGTAAGGAGGTCCCCCCGACTCCCTGGGCTGTCCCTGGCCGGACTGGGCCGCTGCCTGGATTGTTAAAAGCCGCAAGAGTCCCCATGAGAGCCGGAAGCTGGCCGGGAATTCCATCTTTGGGCTGAGTTTGGCTTAGGGCAACGTCACTATGTGGACTGCCGGCTCACTTGGAACTCGATGGCTGGGCAGACCTCTGGCGCTGCCAAGGGCCTGTCTCCCCTCCTACAGCAGGCCTTTTCCCTCCGGAAGTTCCTATTTTTGCTCTGGGCCCAGCTGTTTTAGCTCCTCGCACATGTAGGAGCCACACTGACTCTGGTCCTTTCTTAGGCGTCAAACACAGCTTTCTGGTGATGCCCAGGAGGCACCGGTGCAGCCCTGGGCCTCTCGTCGTGGCCTTGTCTGCACACCGTGAGGCCTAGAGCAGCAGAACTCTGGTCCCTGTTCGTGCCCTGGGGTTTGCCATAAACCCTGCCACTCCAGGCTCCATAGGCTTGCTGCTGCCCCCTGTCCCAGAAAAGCCTGAGCTCTTAGGCTTGAGTCCCCCCCCCAATCTGTTATTTCATCTATTTGGAAAAAAAAAAATGTTGAGCAAGACCCTTTTGCTAGCACGGGTGAGGGAGAGAGAATCTATTTTTAATAAATAACAAGCTGGAAAGACCAACTGCCTCTGGGTGCTCATTGGCTCCACGTAGGTGGAAGTTGCCCCTCGCCCTGTTGCTTCTGGTGGGTCCTGGCTGCCTTGTAGACTTCAGAAAGTGGTGCCAAGGCCAAGGGTGGGCAGTGGCCAGGGCTTCCCAACCCAGAAGCCTGGGGGAGACATGGCCGGCACCACCTGCGTGCGCTGTGGTCCTTCGGAGGGACGTGCTGTGGCTCCTGGGAGCTAGCTAGCTGTGCTTTTCCTCCTGAGCTCCTGTCAAGGTCGTCCCGTTCCTTCCCTCTGTTGGGGACAGAAATTATATGGTGGCTTCACACATACTCTGGAGTGTCTGATGGTAGCCTTTCCTGGTTCCAAACCCAGTACTGTGGTGCTGAAACCTTGACCCTGAAGGTCCTCTGCTGGTTTCTGATCCCTGCCCCTGAGTACGTGACAAGCTCAAGGTGGAAGTCCGCTCGGCTGTGCCCTCGTTCTGGTCACGCACGTGAGCTGATGGCGGCTCCCCAGCAGTCTTCAGCTTCCATGCTTGCTCTTCTTTTTATCTGGAAAATTCACACAGAGGCCTTAGTTACTGATCTTCCTTGGTTTTTCACAGAATTTAAAAGGTCTTCTGTTGAGTCCAAAGACCCTTTTCTCAGCCATGATGTGTCCTCCAGGTTCCTAGAAGTCTAACTCCCGGCAGGGAAGGAAGGGGAGCTTCTGGACCAAAGAGGCTTAAATGCACACCACCCCGGACTCGCTGCCGCAGTGAGGAGGACAAATTCCCTGGACTAGGGACACCCCTGCACCCGGTCTGCACAGGCCTAGGGGCTGTGCGTCTCCTGGATCTGCAGGTTCCCGCCCGCAGACTCCATTAGGTCTGCAGGAAAGTTTGCTGAGAGGGGCAGCGAGAATAATTTTTGATTCACTTTTTTCAGCTGAGTGCCTGAGCCTGTCTTTCAAAGAGGATTCTCTTAGGAGAGAGGCTTTAAGCAAAGTCAGAATCCTGGATGGTCCGAGCTGGATGACTTCTTCAAAACCGTGGGGCCCAGAGCGGCTGAGCCCTCGTGCAGCCTCTCCAGCCCTGAAGCCTGGCTTGTGCTCCGCTCCAGGGTGCAGGGAGAGGTGCCCTGGAGCCAGACCTCCTGGCTCTGCCCCGGGTCTCACTGTGGCCTTGGGCATGCCCCTTACCTGTGCCCGTGGTCCGGGCGCACGGCCGGGAGATGGAAGTGGTAGTGATCCCTCCCACCTCCTGGGCCCTTGTGAGGAGTGAGAGGAGTTGGGTGTGAAGAGCGGACAGTGGTGCCTGATGTCCGGCAAGTGTTCCAGAAGTCTCAGTCACGTGGCCTGCTTTTGCATAACCAGAGGAGCTGCTCGGTGACTCACGAGCACTAAGCCTTCGTCAGACGGGCTTTGTCGAACACCGCGACCCAAGCTGAAGAGCCCCACTTGGGCAGCAAGGAGACACACCCTGGGGGCAGACCTGTCACCCTGGGGGCAGACCCGTCGGGGCAAGGTGGTTCCTTAATGCGCTGAGACCTGAGGCTGTCTGCCCGTCTGGCACAGACGAAGCGAACATTTCTCCTACCGCGTGCAGTCGCGGCCCTTTTAGTCACAAAGCGTATGTTCCCAAACAGGCCTCTGCCCTTCAGGGTGGTGATCTTGGGTTCTCCTCCAAACTTGAAAAAGCACACCTCCCCAGACCTCGCCATCTGGCCCCCAGACAGTGACATCTGTATGGCTTGGCTGTCTCGGGGAAGGTTGGTGGGAGATGAATGCAGGCAGGCAGGCTGTGAGCGCCGGCACCGGACGCCACGGGGCTCAAGGAGCTGAACAAAGATTCCCAAGTGCTCTCTGTCCCCCGAGCCCCCGAGCCCCCGAGCCCCCGAGCCCCCGAGCCCCTGAGCCGGGAGCGGGCTCCTGCCGGCCTGCTTCGGTGCTTCCATGTGCAACTGGCCCCGCAGCCCTGGGGAGTCTGGGGGGACCAGGGGGTGGGCACAGAGGGGACTCAAGGGGGAACGTGGTGTGGATGGTGTGGGCTGTTGCAGCTGAGCGCTTCTCTGTGGTCCCGGCCTCCTGGCCTCTGGCTGGCACTGGGGAACCAGCAGGGGGCAAGGGAAGGGGGGGGGCAGGAGCCCTGGGGCCCCTCCTGCCTGGAGGCCCAGCCCCCTTGAAAGATTCTGATTTTTTCTATTTTTAAAGTAGGCTCCACGGCCGGCCACACAAGGCTTGAACTCATGACCCTGAGATCAAGCCCTGGCTGGATCGAGTGGGACAGATCGAGTGGGACGCCTACTGACTGAGCCACCCAGGCCCCTCGGGCGGGAGGTGCTTTCTCAGTGTGCTGCTCACGCAGGCTCACGTCCTGTCCCTCGCGCTGCCCCCGGAGGGAGGACCCCCGAGCTCCCTAGGTACTTGGCCGAGGTGTGTCGGGGGTGGGGGGGCAGGAGGGGAGGACGGACTTGTGACCCAGACCCCTGACGGGCCCACTGCGGGGGGCCAGGCTGGGCGGGGACAGCCCCTGACCCTCCCTCAGGGGCCTCTGCCCAGGGCGCCAAGGGGTGCGCCTCCTTCCTGTAGCCCCCAGAGGGCGCTGTGTGTCCACGCAGGCCTTCTCCCCGGGGCCAGGGTCCCGACAGCAGCTGGTCATTGGGCCTCTCCCGGACTGACCCCAGTGACGCCCCGAGGCCTTTAAGCGGCCCCCGGCTTCCGAGTTCTGGCCTATGGGGTCCTGAACCACAGCCACCGGTCCGGTGTTCCCAGGGAGCTTTGGCGCTGCGCTTCCTGCCTCAGCACGCATTTCATTTTTTTTTTAAAGATTTATTCATTTATTTATGATAGACATATATAGAGAGAGGTAGAGATACAGGCAGAGGGAGAAGCAGGCTCCATGCCGGGAGCCCGACGTGGGACTCGATCTTGGGACTCCAGGATCGCACCCTGGGCCGAAGGCAGGCGCTAAACCACTAAGCCACCCAGGGACACCCCTCAGCATGCATTTCAGAGAAATTTTATTCCTGCCTGGACTTTGTACCTAAAACAAACTACAGCCCAGAGTCACCAGTTCCCTGTCCTCCTCCGTTCACAGGTGGCACAGACCAGCTCGGGCTTGGCTGGGCCCCAGGCAGCAGCCACCGAGGGACAGGCGAGAAGGCCCTGCCTCCACCTGGCCGCCACACAGGTTTGGACGTCGCAGGGGCTTGCAGGTGACCATCAACCCCACTGGCAGTTCCCATGCGGGGGCCACAGGGGTGGCCGGGGCTCAGGGAGGATGGGAAACGCTCGCGACGGCGTCCTTAGGCCTGGCAGCGGCCTCCGTCCCCACACCCCCCTCCGTCCTCATGACGGCACCGTAAGCGCTCACCACGGAGGGTTTTGTCGTCGGCCACCTTGTTTGGCAGAAGAGAAAACCAGGGCCCAGCGAGGGGCGGCTCCAGGCTCAGGGGGTGGGTGAGGCGAGGGGGCAGGAAGCCACCCCCCAGCCCCCCAGCCCCCCAGCCCGAGGCCGGAGCCCAAGGAGCCTGGAATTAGCTCCGAGCAGCCTCGGGCAGGAGTGACGGGCCAAGGTCGCTGTTAACAAGTGTTTATTGTTAATAAAACCATGGTACATTTACAGTAAGTGACAACGTATAGTTACAGTATCGTACAATATTACAGCAATAAAATACCGCCTATCCTTTGTACATCCACCTCAAGCAGCTAGTCTCAAAAATATTTTCCAAGGTTGCAAGCCCCGGGGGCTTTT
This sequence comes from Canis lupus dingo, assembly GCF_003254725.2. Taxonomy (NCBI): domain Eukaryota; kingdom Metazoa; phylum Chordata; class Mammalia; order Carnivora; family Canidae; genus Canis; species Canis lupus. Next base: position 33,577,655 of record NC_064260.1, on the reverse strand, counting down.
CAAGGTAACCAAAGTGACACCTCCTGACGGGCCCAGGGCTCTGCTCTTGGGGAATAAATAGTTTCTAAGGTGCAGCCAGACGGCCCGGAGAGCTACGCCCAGAGCAAGCTGTCTGTGCTGCTCCCCCGGTGTCTGGTCCATAAATACGACAAGCGGCCCGCCTGACACTGCGTCTCCACCTCGGCAAGCCTGGAGCCAGCAGCAGGCCTGCGGCAGCAGGAGAGAGTCCACAGCAGGTCCTTTCCTCCCACCGCCCCCCTTTATGCCCCCACGACCTGCAGTCCCAATGAGGGGCGCCCCCCTCTCTAGTCCAAGGGAAAGGACTTTCCCTTGAGGGACCCAGCCAGGGGCACACCGAGGGCGCTGCTTCCTGAGCCCACAGAGGCAGCCTAGCTCTAGGCTTGGGGTTTCAGAATGGGCCCCCAAGGCAGCAGCAACGAAAGCTGAGGCCACCAGACTCGCCCACTGTACCCTGTGCGCCCCCAAGCCTCCCCGGGCTTAGCCTGGATGTCTGAGGGCATCAGCTGGGGACCTGCCTTCTCGCACTAACGGAGCGGGTGCATGGGTCCCCCAAGGAGGGGCTCTGGGGCCTGGACGCCAAAGGAAATAGGCCCCTCTGTGACCCTCTGGGTAGGATCTTCGGGGCCCCTGGAGGCTCACATCACACGTGGGAAGGCACAGCCTTGAGGAAATTCAGGGATCCTGGCAGCCTTTCTGGCGGGACCTTGAGGGAACAATGCCAGCTTCTGCAAGAAGTGGCCTGGGGTCCAGCGTGTAGGTTCCCTACATTCATCAGGTCGCCTGTACCCCCAGGGCCCCAGCTGGGACGGCCTGAGCTTAGGGAGGCCTGGGGATTGGGGGTGGCCAGAGCCTGGAAGGCATGGTCAGAAGCTTTTTCAAGCAGGGGTGCATCAGGATCAGCCGTAGACATCCAGGGGAAGAAGTGGCACACGAGGGTGAGTACGCGGTGGCCCTCAAGGTGCAAACTATGGGGGGTGGGGGCGGGGGAAGGGCCACCCTTTGGCCTTGTCTGCCGATCACTAGTGAAGTAAAGAGCTCTGGGGGCAGAGGGGTTGAAGGTGGGGCTGCCCGGTGATGGGAGGGCTCAGAGCCCATCTACCTGCCCAAGGACAGACATCAGAGAGGGCAACGGAGTCCCAGGAGCCTGGCTCCAGGGAGGCCTACAGCCAGGGCCCCCACCCATCCCGGGGGCCCCCGACCCATCCGCGGGGGCTCGGGCTACGGACTTATCAGATGCTCCCAGCCTTTCACCCCCCGGCCCAGAGGGGGCTGGGCGTGCCGGGCTGCCGTGTGCCCCCTCAGACCCGGGACGTGATGTAGACGGAGTGCACACGCTCGGCCAGGGTGCTCTGCAGGTCCTGCAGCGGGTCCAGGCCCTGCACCTTGCTGTTGCGGCCGTAGATGAGCTGCCGGAAGGAGTCCTGCTCCAGCAGTGCCTTCATGTGCTTGAGGAAGAAGCCTTCACAGAACAGGGCCAGTTCGGGGGCGTTGTGGATCTGCAGGGGCCAGGGGTGGGTGAGAGCACCACAGCCTCGTCCTTTCCCCCCCCTCCCCCCCCCCGGATCTGGATTCCTCCAGACGGGACGACTGTTCACCAGGAACATCACCGTTCTCGGCTCCGTCACCTTCCCTGCCTCCCCCCACCGCTGCCCTAACGGAAGGGCAGGCACCCCGGGGTGGGGGGGGCTCCCTGACCACTGCCGGGGACCACCTGGGGACCTGGAGCCCGTTCACCGGGGTGCTCAGTAACTGGCTCCACAACTACCGGGTGCGGCTCCGGGCCAGGTCCCCACTACGGGCTCCTACAGCGCAAGTTCTACTTTGGGGGAGACCAGAAGCCAGAGAACCACTAAGGGGAGGGCAGCCAGCGGCATGTGCTGGGAGGAGGGCAGGTGAGCCCCCTCACGTGGGGCTGTGAGGAGCTCGGAAAGGTGCTTTCCTGGAGGGAGGGGATGGCTGTCACGCCGTGGGGAGCCACGTGGGGGTGGCCAGGTGAAGGGCGACGTGGGAGGGGCCCCAGGGGCCCTCGGGGGGACAGTCAGCCCGGAGCAGAGGAAGCCTCCGGGAGGGAGGCTGCAGGTGCAGGAGGCCGTGGCCTTGACACTCTTCAAAGAGCCTGGAGCCCGCCCAGGGCAGGAGCCAAGGAGGGGAGGCCGGCGCCTCGGTCAGCCAGATGAGGGGTGGCGGCAGGGTGGGCACGGGGGGGTGGTGGGCACGGGGGACGTGGGCAGAGCCGACTGCCGCTGGGGCAGGTGGGAACACAGCTCCTAAGTTCTGAGTGAGCACCTGAGCCGAGGGCTGTGCTGTTTGCCGAGGGGGAAGCCTGGGGAGGGCAGGCTGGGGGCGGGGACCATCCCCCTGGAGCAGCTCCGCCCTTCAGCCCAGGCCCCCCGCCTGAGTGTGGCCGGATCCGAGCTGCCGCGGCCCACCAGCGCGGACTCACCTTGGCGTACTTGTACGTGCTCACGGCGCTCTCCACGCTGAGGGTCTGGGAGCACAGGATCTCGCAGTGCCTCTGCAGGGCGTCCAGCTGGAACAGGCTGGCAGCCGACAGCAGCTGGTGGGGCAAACGTGGCCTTGGTGGGGGCAGCCAGGCCTCGGGGAACGAAGCTGCCCGGTGTGGTGGGCCCTGCCCACCTCAGCAGGTCAAGTGTGACGACTGCCTTCTGTTCTGGGCCACCTAGGTACTTCCCGGGACGCCTTGGAAGGCAGGGGACGGTGGCGACACTGGATGGGACTCCTGACCTCAGAGGGCCTTCAACTGCGGGCTGCGGTCTCCTGGACCTTCAACGGGCGCCTGACCGGCAGGGGGCCCGTTCTCTACGTGGTGAGGAGGTACGTGAGGGGCTGGGCGGCCTTTGAACCTCCGGGGCCTGTGACCCCACTGGGGAGCCCTTCCTCCTCACCCCGCCCCCACCCCCACCCCTGCCCCCGCCCAGGACGCAGGTGGGCACACAGGTCCCCGGCCTGGCCTCTCCGAGAGGCCCTTCCTGTCACAGAAGAGGAAGGGCCAGCAGGGACCCAGGAGGTCCCGGAAGAGGCCGCCCCCCTCCTCGGCTCTCCAAATGCCACGTCCCAGAGCGTGGCGCTGAGAGCCAGCAGCTGGGGATGGGGCGCACGGGCTCCAGCCCTCACCTCCAGGACGTCGGCGGCTGGGATGTCCATGGCTTCCGTCCCTCCGTAGTACAGGTACTGCATCATCATCTGCGGCGGGAGGAGGCCCGTGTGAACGAGCGGACCCCTGCGCCCGCGTCCTCACGGGGCTCCAGCAGAGGGCCACGCTCTCCGCCCGTGTGTGGGCGCTCCAGAGGCGACTGTGCAGCACCTCTAGCAGTCAGCCCCCGGAGAGTCTCCCTCCGGATCCCGGCCCGTAGGACAAGCTTCCTTCCCTGGGGCGGCTTCACTCGGATCCTCAGGACAGCCCCGTGCGCCCAGAAGGGAAGGCACTGAGGGAAACTGAGGCCTGGGAGCGGGTCACTCGGGTCCCTTGGTTCCCACACCAGACCCCAAGGCAGCACACTGCGCGGGTCTCTTACCTAATCTAGTTAAGGGCCTGGGGGGGAGGGGGCTGCCCGCCAGAAGCTGTTTCCACCCCTCCCATCTGTGCTGAGCCTCCAGTGTGAGGCGAGAGCCAGACCCCTCTCCCCCTGGACTCGTTCCCAGGGACGACAGGCACAGAGCTGGGCCGGGAGGTGCTCCAGAGGCCACCCCGCCGCCTGGCCAGACCCGCCTGGGGCTTCTGGGAGCAGAGGCCCGGGACAGCACATGAGGCGGCCCAGGAGGGCAAGTGAGGAGCCGTGCTGAGGTCTAAGTCACAAGCTCTGCCGTCACGCTGGAGTCCAGGAGGTTCCCCGCTGGAAAAAGAAAAATGCCTGGCGCTGGTTGGCTCAGGAAAGAGCCCCAGCGAGGAGCTGGCAAGTGTGTAAGTAAACACGGCTCCAGCCGGCACAGTGGGGCTCTGTTAGGAGTGGGCCCCCCAGGCTGGAGGCGGCACCACGGGGTCTAGGGAAAGGAGCCCCCCCTCCCGGGACGGGCGTGGGGAGCCGGCCTGGCCAGTCTGTCCGGGTTCACGGTCAGTGTCCGAGACATCTGTCCCTCCCCCGAGAGGCAGGGCTCCCGCTGGCCCTCTGCAGCCCCAGGCCTGGGTTCTGCTGTCCCCTCGCTGGGCACGGGATGGCCGTTCAGGACAGCCCCACAGGCCAGGCCGGGGCTGGGAGCTGAGCGGGTCGGGGGTTGGGGGGGCTGGCAGGATCTCCCAGGACGGGCTGCTACAGGATGGCCTCGGGGCAGCCCCTCAGCAACAGGGGACCCGGGGTGGGGGTGGGTTTGACACAGTGCAGCTGGCTGTGGCCTGTGGGTCCCCCCTAGATCACCTGAATGCATATCAGGTGGTGGAGATCAGACCAGAAGGGCTCCCTGGGAACGTTCCTTAGGGAGCTGGGCGGCTGGCAGGCAGGGGAGCTCAGTGCCCCCTCGGCAGGCCGCCTGTGGCTCTGGAAGGCGGCTCGGGGAGAGGCCTGGGCAGGAGGGGCAGCACGGCTCGCTCCTGCATGGACTACGGCCTGGAACCCGAACGCGGGAAGGCCACGGACACCGCACAGACAGGCCTGGGGTCAGAGGCCGCTGAGACGGGCAGGCTGGTCCCCAAAGGCCGGGGTTCTGTTGGCAGGGACCCTGGCAGCGTCTAGACCTGGCTAATGCAACGGCCACCGGCCACACGTAGCTCTTAAACGTCTGAAATAAGGGCTGATCAGAATGGAGATGTGCCGTGACGATGCATACCGGGTTTCAAAAGCTTAGCATGAAAAAAGAAAGTAAACTAGCTCTTTAATTTTTATATTGACTACATGGAATATTTGGACTAAAAAGAACTAATACCATATCATTAGAATTAACTTCAGCCATCTCTCTTTTTTATGTGGCCGCTACAAAATGTTAAATTCCATATGTGGCTTGCGTTCTCTCGGATGGCACAGCTCCGATATCCTTGGGCCTGTTTCCTCCTCTAGAAAACAAATACAATGACCTGCTGCCTGCCCTCCCTCCGCGTCTGTCTGTCTGTCTGTCTCCCACCCGGTGCTGTGAACCCAGGGAGATACTCAGGGGCTGCTCTGAAACCTTGTCTTTGCGAGGAAGCTCCGGCCTGGGATCGACAGCTTCAGGTCGACCCCTCCGAGGAGCCTGGGGGAGCAGAGTCAACGTCGAGGCCCCCCCGGAAACAGCGCTCTCCCATGATGGCCCACGGGTGCCGTGGATGTTAGACCTGAAGTCCCTGCTGACCCTCCCAAAGGCGCTGAGAGGCGCTCGGGTGCAGGTACCCCCCACCCCCACCCCGTGAGCAGGTGCAGCTGCTGGGCAGCTCTGTGGTGGTGGCCACCCAGGTCCCCACGCAGGCCCTGGCCACCCAGGTCCCCGCTCCTGCACTGCCCTCCTGGGCCTGATCGTGACCCCACCTCCTGTGCCAACTCACCGGACATTGGGCCCCTAAGCCAAACAAGTTTCTAGAGCTGCCCCCTTCCCAGTGGGTTCGGATCAAGGGATAGAAAAGAGGGAAACAGAGATACCTCGACTCTGCTGCCCGTGCCAGGCCCTGCCCACCCCCCCACCCCAGCAGTCCCTGGGTCTCCTCTCACATGTCCCCCCACCCGTCCCCACAGCTGGATTTCTCAACCTCTTGCCTGGCCCCCGGCTGCAGCTATGGCCCCTGTGGGCCCTTCCTCACCCTCCCCATGAGCTTTTTCAGTGCGAACTTGACCATTCCACACAGCCTAGCTTTCAGTCCTGGCTCGATCACTTCCCAGATGTGTGACCTTTGGCAACTTACTCAACTTCTCTGTGCCCCGGATTCCTCATCCCCCACGAGGGACGGTGACCCCTGCCCCTCCCAGGACTGTGCTGTGCCAGGAAGCTCAACTGACGGACACAGACGAGGCGCCTAAGCGTGAGTGGTGATGACCTTTCTGCGAGCTGCTGCTGTAGGTTAAAGGCCAAACCCTTCCTGCGAAGGCTTCTCCTGAAGCAGTGACCCAACTAGACCAGAAGGCGTTTCTTAAACATGCCGTGGTCCCTGCTGCTGGGGTTTTGGGTGCAGCGTGCCCTGCCCAGAGCTCCCGCTGGCTGCCCCAGGCCGACAGCCTCCATGGCTTTGGGTTAGATCCAATTTCCTGCGCTCCCAGCCGCTCCCCACAAATCTCACTCTCTCTTAGTCCTGTCTCCCAGGGCACAGGGCCCTGTCCCCTTTACTGCTGTCCCCAGTGTCCAGAGATGACGAAATGACAAATCAGTGGGTGAAGACAGCTTGGGCGGGGAACTAGGCCATTTTAGACGGGGGCTCCTGTGCTTCTGTGAGGCGGGTCTGTCCCACCAGGCCACAAAGCTGTCCTGTGCAGGGCCAGGCCATGGACCCACGTCCCGGCTGCCCCCGGCCTCAGTCCCAGCCCCTGGGGGTCATCCCTGCAGCCCAGGGCCCAGGGACACAGGCTGGCGACTCCTGGTCACCACTTCCCAGGAAGGAGCTCCCAGCCAGTCCCCTCCCTGCAGACGCTCTGGCACAGCTGGTGGCCAGCCTGTGCGCTTCCCGTCACGCAGCCGCTGATCTCCGGAAGACTTGACCTTGGTCTTCCACAAGCCGACCAGGCTCGACTGGCCTGCCTGGCTGGAGTCCCCACTTCGGAGGAGTGGTGCGGCCCACACCATGCTCCTGAGTGCAAGCACGCCACCCACCTGGGGGCTCGCTGCGGGAGGCCAGGGGTCTGGTCTGCTCTGCGGGGAGCCCACCCCGAGGAACGAGGGTGCATACACACGTGGGTGGCGTGAGCCGGGCCTTACATGTCTGTCCGTCCATCTGCCTAGGCCCCTTGTCTAGTCAGAGCTCAGGACTCACGAGAGGCTCTGAACTACAAGCCCGTCCCAGAAAGACCACCTTGGCCTGAGAAAGACCCGGACGCTCTAACCTGATCACTGATTCGGCAAACGCAGAAGGCAGCGGGGACGGAATGCAAGATTACGGCCAACTCCCAGCTGCCTCGCAGCCCAGGTGCACAAAGCCGGGGGCCCTGGGGGAGCCCCCCACTCCCCGAAGGCCCACACACCTGAAAAATGTGGTACTTCATGTCACTGATCTCAATGGTTTTGCTGCCATTGCCGTCTTGCTCTGATTTATTGGTCATCAGCGTCTTGAACCTAGAGCAAAGGGGGTGAAACGAGGCGGGTCTTGAGCACGACTTCCCCTTCATCACTGGGCAGCAACGGCGCCATCCATCACCTGACCGGTCACCGGGAGACGGCGCATTTTTAAAATTACTGCAGTGCTCCCAAAATAATTCTCAGCAAATGGCAGCTTACATCATCCGGGGCTGACAGCTGGGCCGGGCCCCGATCTGTCCCCATGGCCCCCCGCGAGTGACTGTGACACCGTTGGCCAGAAAAGTGACTCTTCATTCCAGAATCGTTTCTAATAACTGGAACCAGTAGCTCAGCCGGGAAGAACACGGCCTCCGAGCTCCTCTGGGTCGCCCTCCTACCGTCCCTCTGTGCACCTGCCCTCGGCCCGTGGGGGGACACGTGAGCCAGGCCCGTGGCGCAGAGGCTCGTCTCCCGAACACCGTCGCCCGGCGTCTAGATGAAGCCGCCCCACCGTCCGGGCCGGGGCTCGTTCCCAGGGGCAGCCTACCTGTTGGAAGCCGTCACCAGCAGGACTTTGTGTGCATAAAACAGCTTCCCTTCCACCAAGAAGGTCACATCGGACATCTCCTTGTTGTTCAGAAAGTGAGGATCTGTGCCCAAAGGGAGAGGCGGATGTGACCGAGGGCCCCCTGGGGGCTGCGTAAGCATCCCAAGAGGTCAGGGGGCACGATGGGGTTAGGACGGAGACTGAGGCCAGGGCCTCGGCGGGCTGGGAGCAGAGTGGAGAGGGTGGGGTGGGCAGGCCTCACCGAGCCTGGCGGGCAGAGTCTTCCGGATCTCCGGGATGCTGGGGACTGGGCTGCTGCCGTAGCAGTGCATGAAGATGGCGGCCAGCTGCTGGGTGACGGCATCGTTCTGCGGGGGGCAGACACGGCCGTGAGCCTGCCTGGCCCCACCACCACCTCCTGCCCTGCAAATCCCAGGCCCTGTGCGGGGCGGGAGGGTCTGCACGCGCCCTGGGGCTCGGCACTCACGGTGGGAGGCCTGGCGTCACTCACTTTGCTGCTCTTGAGGATGTCAAACATGAGCTGCAGGCCCTCGGTCACCAGCTCCTCGTTGTATTCCTCCTCCTTGATGGAGCCGAAGTCCCGCAGGAGGCTCTGCACCACGGAGTACCGCGACTGGGAGAAGGAGGTCCTCAGAGACTCGATCCACACGTGCAGCTTCCAGGGGACGCCTGGGGCGGGTGGGGGGGGGCACCTCAGCTCCGCCGGCCCCGTGCAGACCCCCGGTCCGCACCACCGAGACCCCGAGTCGGTGGGCCCCTGGTATCTGCAGGGCGGGGGTGTCCCCCCCGTCCCCCCCCATGACCTGGCAGGCCCTGCCGGGAGGTCAGAAGGACTTCAGGGGCCCATCAGGTAAGGCCGAGGACTGGCTGCGGCCTGGGGCCACCCCAGCCCCACTGTTTGTGGGGCCCCGGAACTCCCTCGTGGGAAGACCTGCTGATTATGAGGGCTGGTGGCTGCGCTTGGACGCCTAGAGAACACGCAGGACAGCCAGGCCCACGCCCGTCTAGAGGCCGCCCGACCTCCCTCCGAGCGCTTTGCCAGCACGCAGGTCACGGGCACCCAGTGGCGTATAATTACTGTGCGCCAGCTCCCCAGAGTGTGTCAGCGGGGCCATAAAATAACTTAAAACTACTTTGTGGAGGTCATGGCAAAAACTAGTAATTTTCCTGGTAATTAGAGAGAAGCTTCTTACCCCCCAGCCTCACTGTGGCATTCCCCAGGGACACAATGACGTGGGTGCCATTAGCATCCTCAGTTTACTGACTGGATGGGAGCGAGCTGCCCGTTGGGCAGTGAGGAGCCCTGAGCCTGGTGGGCGGCATGGCCTCCCCTGGCCCCTGTGGCAGTAGCCCTGCCGCCGCTGCGCACGCGTGTTCACGGAGCGCCCACGGGCCTCGTGGGACCTCACGTTCTTAGAGGATCATCAGCGCCAGTGAACGTGGAGCTGCCGGGACCCCACCCAGGCCTCCGTGAGCGGCCTCCCGCGAGGAAGGAGCCCCGCAGACTTGCAGGCACAAGGGGCAGAACTTTGGCCAAGGGACAGAACGGCAAGTTGGCCAGCAATGTTGGCTCGGTGCTGTACATGCGCCGGGGGCCACGCAGCCCAGGCTGTGAGGGGCCGCGGCGCGCCGACCGCGGAGGATGAAGGGCCAGGGCGATGCCCCGCAGACGCAGCCCCGTCAGGGACTGTCCAAGGCTCGGGGCGTGGCCTGCCCCGTGCCCAGCTGCCCCAGCCTGTCTGCCCCGGCGGTGTGGGCCCCGCCCCCTCCAGTCAGCTAAAGAGCAGCAGAGTGCGAGTGCATGTGCGCGTGCATGTGCGCACGCCCGCGGGGCCTCACCCAGCGCCCTCAGCTCCATGGTGATGTCCACGTAGCCGTGCTCGGCGCTGTAGTACATGGCCTCCTGCAGGGCCTTCGTGCGGGTCCGGCTCAGCCGCACGGGCCCGTCGCTGCCGCTGCCCTGGCTGGACGTGTCACTCTCCTCCACGCCCTCGGCCAGGATCTCCTCCAGGGACAGCACGTCCGCCTTGGCCTGCTGGGGCTGCGTCAGGAGCTTCCTCAGGACATTCCTGCAGGCCAAGGCACGAGGGAGGGTGGGGCGGAGGTCCTCACTGTGACGCAGCCCGTCTGAGGAGCCCTCCAGAACCCTGTGGCCTAGATGGGCTGCTGCGCAGCACCCGTGGGCACAAGGGATGCAGGCTTCCCCTCCCAGGCAGGCTGGGCCGGCGCTCCCAGCAGCCTCCATCTGCAGCCACCTGAGTGAGGCAGGGGAGGGTACAAGGGACCCTCGGGTACAAGGGACCGAGGGTCACCCCACCCCCTGCCACCATCCCAGTACAGTACAGTACGACTAAGTCATGGGCTCTGGGGCCAAGCAGGCCCTGCCATCCTGGCTGTGTGGCCTCAGAGGGGTTGCTCTGCCTCTCTGTGCCCTGACTGCCCTGTCATCTGCAAGCGGGGTGTCCGCATCACCGTCTCCCAGTGTTAACGCAAGGCCAATGTGACATAGCAGGTGGAGAGCCTGACACACGGCAGTCCCCGAGGTGGCAGCCAGCTGTACTGCAGGAAGGGTCTGAAACCCGGGACGCGCTCATACTCCTGTTCCCGGCCTGACCAAGAATGAACTGAAGTCCAGGTTCATTCTGACCCTGTGACAGGCTGCGGACACCGCCACTCACGGCCGGCGAATGCATCCTGCTCCAGGTGGCACCAGGCAAACCCCGGCTCATTCCGTCACACCCGGGGCCTGAGGTGACTGCGCGTAGGCAGGTCCACAGGTCACCTGGGGCTGAGCCTCCCCCCCAGCCCCGCCCAGCCCACTCCCCAGTCCGTGGTGGAGGTCACGTTGTGCCTGCAGAGACCCCTCGAGACCCCCGGGGGCAGCCTGCCGTCGCCCTGCTCCCCATGAGCTCACAGAGCATCTGCTCTGCCGGGCGCTGGGATGTGAGGTGAGCCGCCCCACTCCTGGTCCCCAGGTCCTGTGGTCCAGAGACAGAATGGGGAGCATGTGCGTGGACAGAGCGTTACTGCACAGGGTGAAGAGGCTGCGGTGGGGGCAGGACGGGGTGCTGGCTGCGTGGGGGAGGGGGCCCAGCGGCAAGGCCGCGCAGTACGGTACTGGGGGCAGGGGGACAGGTGGCCAAGTGGGGCCAGCGCGGGCAGGTGGGGAGCAGAGCCACCGAGGGAGGGCCTCATGGCCGGGCACGCGCTGGGTCTGAGAACGGTGCTGGACAATAGGGAACAGTTGTCCCGCCCGCCCTGCCCTCTGGCCCCTTTTCTGGCTCCTCTGTCTCATTCTGCCCCCCCCCGCCCCGGAGGGCTCTGCTCGCAGCCCGCTGCCCGCCCCCCATCACAGCCCTGGGCAGGCCTGGGCCCCACAAAGCGAGGCCCACCATCTGCTCCTGGGCGGATGGGATTCCCTGCGCAGCCACCAGGAGGCTCCCCGGGGTGAGCCGTCGCCTGCGGGGGGGCCCCTGGAGGACCACCCAGCCCAGCAAGGGAAGGCATGTGGCCCCAGGGGGGCCCGCGCTCACAGGGTAGAGTCTACAGGGAGTGGGGGGCCTGCCCTGCCCTGGGCATCGGGGGCCGGGCTGCAGTCCCAGGTGTGCTGGGAACGGCCGGGAGGCCTCCCCGTCACCCAGTGTCTCTGGGCCTCCAACATCCGAGGCCCCTCGGCTGGTTGAGGACCCGCATCTTTCTGGTGGCCTCCACGCAGAGCCCCCATCTGGAAAGAGCTCCCCAGCTTCTCTGCTCCGCACAGGGGAGTCAGACTCCTGAAAGCCTGTTTCATGCTCCCGCCTCACACGGGCAGGAACCCCGGGTGCATCGTACCTGTGGCCGTGGGCGGCCGAGTGGCTGAAGCAGTTCATGTCCTCGTGGAGGGAGGAGGCCATGCCATTGGCCTCGAGCATGCTGAGTAGGGGGTCGGCGCCGCGGCTCAGCAACAAGCTGACCAGCTCGTAGTTCCCTAGAAGACAAGGCCGACGGGGGATGCCACCGCCGCCCACATCACCCGCGCGCCTCTACTGGCCGCTACCCGGGTGCCGAGCCCAACAGACACACTGATGAGGGGGCGAGGGGAGCCCCCAGGGGCTCAGAGAGAGGGGTTTCCAGGCTCGCCTTGGGGACCTGGGCACGTGGCCCCAAGTCCAGCTGCTGGTCCGGCCTGGCCGCGGGGGGGTGGGGGGGGGCAGCGGGGGCCCTGCTGGGCAGGGCAGGGCAGCTGTCTGTACACCTACCAGCCGCAGAGGCCAGCTGCAGGGGGGTCTCCGTGTAGCTGTCCTCGCCGCCACTCACTGCTGAGCCCTCCACGTGGGCCCCGGCGTCCAGCAGCAGCTGCAGGGCGCAGAGCAGGACACGTCAGCGTGGCGGGGAGCGCCTGGGATGTGTGCAGGGGGGGCTCTGGGAGGGGGCCCCTAGTTCCCTCCCGGCCTGTGACTGAGACCCAGCTCCCCTGGGCAGCTGAGGAGCTAGAACTCTGGAGCTTGAAGTTCCCTCAGGGCTTCAAGTTTCTAGGATCTTCGCCTCTACTCTTGGGGCTCTGAACCAAGCCCCTCTGCTCCCCGGACTTCTGAGCTGTTTTTCTCTTTCAAACACTTTCCTATGAATTGACTGCAGTGACCTGAGTTACGCAAACAAGAAAGCGTTGCCCCCAATCTACCAGGGGAAACGGGGCTCCCGGAGGCAGCAGAGGTAGTGGGAAGGGCCCAGGCATCAGACTCGGAGAGCGCGGAGTGCCAGCGAGGCCACCGAGCAGTGAGGGACCCGGGGCGGGGCGCGAGCCTCAGCTCAGGCCTCAGCCTTTCCCATTTGACAAACGGCCGGAGGCCTGCCTTGCCAGGGATGAAACGAAATGGTGCTCGACCCACCACAGGGATTCAGTGACCGGTGGCGTCGAGGGGTGTCACCGGAGGTGTCCGGCAAGCTACCCGAGGCTGGGAGGCCGAGGGCCGGGGCCAGCCGTCGCCGTCCAGGACGCCTCTCTCCATGCTGGCGTGCGGCGAGCGGCCACCACGCAGTTCCCGCGGAGCCGGGCTGGCTCTGCCCTGGGCGGGGTGGCGTCTGCACTGCCCCAACAGGTGACTTCCCTGACCCTGACCACTGCTCCGGAGGGGAGCACGGATCCTTCCCGGCTTTCTGGACACCAATCCCAGAGCCCGCACTCGGGCGGGCCAGGGGAGGCCCCGCGGGCCCCGCACCTGCAGACCGGGACTGAGGGGGCCGGGCCGCCCTCCGAGCCTGCGCCCCGCTGTGTGGGAAGTGGGGAACGGCTGCAGGCTGCAGCCTCTCAGCAGCCAGAACCAGTTGTGGCACTGCCTGAGCCGGTGTGCCAAGGTGGGGAGGCAGAGGCTCACCCGGTGGGGCGAAACTGGGCACCAGTCCAGGCAGGTCCAGGGCACGGCCCTGCAGGCCGGTCCGGGCGAGGCTGGAACGGCACTACCCAGAGAGCAGGCAGGGCAGCCCGCCGGCTACAGACCATCTACTGAGTCACCACCCGGGCCAGGGCTGTGCTGACGGCCACGGGCAGCCTGGACACGACCCCCACCCCAGAGGACCTGCCGTCTAGCCGCCAGCGAGGGTGACACATGGGCTCCCGGGAAGCCGCGTGCAGCTCCCTGCAGACCCCAGTGGCCAAGGAGCAAAGGAGTCTGGGAGTCGGTGGCAGGGTGGGGAGGGACGCTGCTGTGCCCCACTTCGAGGCCTGAACCCCAGCCGCACACCAGCCACAGCTACCTGGGCCAACGCGGGCACAACACGGCCTGGCCTGGCGGACAGGTGAGCTGTGCCACTCCGGGACCTCTCTCGGGAACTGCGAAATTGAAAGTCTAAGCCTGTTATCGGGGACGGCCAGGACCAGGATGCTGTGACACAGGGCCAGCTCCGCGGGACCATTCACGGGGGAGCAGAGAGCTCTGGGTGGGAGAGACGTTTTCAGGGAGAAGACGGAGCGGAGCGCACTTGCAGCATTCGGTGAGACTCCTCGACAGGGACAGAGATGCCCGCACACCGTCCCAAGACGCCTCACGTCGTATCCTTATGCTAATGCCCTCTCCCCGAGGGAAACCGGGGGTGTCGTCCTGCTGACCAGGTGAGGCGGCCTGAGGCAGGCCCTCCGCTCGCTCGGATTCCAGGCGGCTGCTCCCGCCACCAAGCAGGGGCTACGTGTGGGGCGCAGCCCACCTGGCGAGCCGAGGGCTCCCTGCACCATGGAGTTTCCCTGGTGGAAACTCACCTGCACCACGGAGATGTGTCCATGCAGCACAGCAAACGTCAGTGATGTCCAGTGCCTGCTGTCTGGGTGGATGGAGGGGTGCCTGGGAGAGTTGCTTGGAACCTGGAAAGTGCCACAAATGATCAGTTTTGTGGGTGACCTCGGCAGGTTACTCAAGCACCTGTGGCTGGGGGGCATCCTGTGGGGATGGTGACAGGAGCCTGTTCAAGTGCCCTGGGTGCAACTGGTAACGTGTGTGTGGGGCACCTGCAGACACATCAGGGGGGCGGTCAGTTAGTGCCCCTGTCCCGGGTAGACACGGCAGGAAGGGCGCCCCAAGCCTCGGGGGGAAGCAGAGCCCTGAGTACCTGCTGCCGGCGGCTCTAGGGACAGCAGGGGACCAGGCTGTGCTGGTAACAGAACCGTGCCCGTTCTCTCCACTCGGCTCCCCGGCCTCAGATGGAAAGCCCAACGCGGGGAAAGGCGCCCTTGGCTAACTGCGATCTCCGGGCGTCTCTAGTCCCGTTCCTCCAAACTGCTGTCCCCACGCGGCTGCTCCCCGCTGGGCCGGGCGCCGGGCCCTGGTGGCCCTCCGGGGCCTGCTCACCTGGATGTCCAAGTTTGCTCCCGCGTCAATCAGCATCTGGACCATGGCTTCGTCCCCGGCAGCGCAGGCGTACATCAGCGGCGTCAGACCCTGCGGGAATCAGAGGGCGATGCTGAACCATCTGCAAGCAGACGCAATGACACGTACTCCAGGGGCCGCGGTCCCACACACCACAGCCGGGTCTCCCGCTGGACTCGGCTGCCCACCCTGAGCCGTCCCGTGTCGTGGCTCGACCTCCTGCCCCTCCCAGGCCCGCTGGACACGCCACACGTGAGGGGTGAGTTGGGGCCGTTCTACAAGCCCGGCAGGGCCCCGGCGGGGTCGGGGGGGCAGAGCACAGGCCCCGAAGCCAGGCCCGGGTGCAAGGGCCACCTCTGCTGCAGGGCGCCGTAAACGTTGTCCAGGGTACCCGTCTCGCTTGCCTCAGTTTCTTCTTTAAAATGAGACTAGCAACAGTAGCTAGCTCACGGGGGTGCTGCGAAGAGCATGAGCTCCTGTGTGCAAAGTGCCCCGTACAGAGGAAGCCGACCTCGGGAGCTGACTGGTCACAAGAACACGGTGAGCCCGTCGCTGCCCCTGGACATGCGGCCACATCCTAACCCGCCCT
Organism: Canis lupus dingo; assembly: GCF_003254725.2. Taxonomy (NCBI): domain Eukaryota; kingdom Metazoa; phylum Chordata; class Mammalia; order Carnivora; family Canidae; genus Canis; species Canis lupus. The sequence continues at coordinate 33,562,516 of NC_064260.1, read as the reverse complement.
GGGCGCCTGGGGCCCTGTGTGCATCTCACTGGATCTACTATTTTGCCCATTTTATGGATGGGGAGCAGGGCAACCCAAGGCCAGGTCACACGGGGAGGGAGTCACGCTGGAAGCCGCATCCACCTGAGCCGTGAAGCGGCCCCCCCGCCTGCCCCCGGCCCCCCCCCCCCCACCGGCACCTCACAGAGCGCGGACGGACGGGGGCCTGACTCGAGTACCTGGTGCTACCGAGCAAGTCAGAGCTTTTCCCAAAGCCGTCCCCCCAGGGGAACTGGGGAGGCCCGGGCCCTTCCCGAGTTCAGGTGGACGGCGGCTAGCGGGCTGCCTCCTGGCTGGGAATCTTTCTCCGTGGCCAGTAATAGCAAAGGCAGCCGTGCAAAGTGTTATTCCACAGCTGGATCCTGGCGAGCGTTTGTCTGGAGCCCCGCGCTGTTATTTATTAGGTTATTTGTGTGTAGACAAGATCTCCTTACCTCATAAATCCTTGCCTAGTGCCCAGAGATAAAGAAATGGCCTGACATTAATCACGGGCGAGAGAGCTGTTTACCCACAGATCATCCTATAAATACCAAGGCCGAGGGGACAAACAGGACGGGGCCTTGAGGGCAGAGCGAGCGCCGCGGAGGGAAGCTCTGGCTCGGTCTCGGCCCCCTCGGCCCTTGTCTGACTTCCTTCCCACGCCTCTGTACACGGTCCCGCGGTCACACTGGCGAGGAGCCTCATGCTACTTGTGTGTCGCTCCAGCCCCCCTCCAGGTCCACGAGCAGAAAGGGCTGAGGAACAGAGCTCAGGCGTCATCGACGCCGTCATGGGACGCACAGCAAAACCCAGAAGGAGCCCGCCCTGAGCCTTTATCACGTGCCCCACGCGGAAGGGTCCCTAAGCCGACAGGGCCGGGAAGGGCCGGGACAGTGATGCAGGCGAGGAAAGTGACCCCCAGGGAGGTGGGGCACCTGGTCCATGACGGGCGGTGGCCCTGGGCTTCACCACTGCCCCAGGGTGAAAGTGGGGCTGGGGACCTGCACTGACACGGGCACCCCTGGGGGATCTGGCCCCCAGGCTGTGGCCCCCCGCCGCCCTGCCTCGTCCCGTCGCTCTTTCCCTGGAGTCCCCGAGTGCCCGCTCCATCCCCCCACTCTCCTCCCTCCTCAGCTCTGGCTGGGCTCCCACCCCTGCCCCAGCCGTCCTCCTGGCCCTGTCACCTGTCCAGGGCCACCCTGGCCGACCTGGCACTTGGGGAGAGCATTCCTCCCAGGCCCGCTGCTGTCACTGAGCTTCCCCCACGGCCCCTGCTGTGTGACCTCAGGTAAACCAACTCCTCTGTACCCCAGTTCTCTCATCTGTAATGAGAGGATAATGATGGTATGACATCACAGGGCCACTGTCAAGACAGGATGAGTTCACCTGGGCAAAGTGCTTTGAACAATGCCTGGAACGCAGAAGTGCTCTATAAACGTGAGCTCTTCACAGCAAAAACAACAGACAAAAGCAAACAAAAAACCTCAAGTTCTATGTAAAACTAAAGCACTTCCCATGCTTCCTTTCCCGGCTTCATTTTATTCTCTAGTGCTTTTCAACAACGTGCTCTGTATTTGACGTTTTGTATTTCTTAGCACACGTTTCCTCGACTACAATGTTAAGTCCACAAAGGCAACAGGTTCTGTGGGCCTGGAACACAGTAGGCCTGGGGGGTCCAGGGCGCGCCCCAGCGAGCACTACCCACGGCTGGTGGTCCAGCTGAGCCCTCCGGCCTTTCTCCCAGCCCGGCACCAGCCCGGCCGGCCTCTGGCCTTCCGGCCCACGGAGCAGAACCTGCCGTGCGAAGGTCTTCCCAGGGGTGCTAGGAAGTCCTCAAGCAGACACCCCACCAGGGACGGGCAAGGCCACGATTCGGGAGGCTGCCCACTTCTCAGGAGCACGTTGCTGAGCGGTTCTCAGGGTTGGACCGGAAGGACGGGTGCCACCACCCCTCCTAGTGGCGAGTCCCCCCTCCGTCCCCTGCACCTGGCCAGCGGAGCGCTCCGCACGCACCTGGTCGTCCATGGTGTTCACCCCGTCGGGGCCCAGGGCGTCGATCGCCTGGTGGATCAGGTCCGTCCTGCCGCAGTTGAGCATGCGGAAACCCAGGTCCTGGTTGAATTTCTCGGTGGCCGCACGGGCGTCCAGCCTCCGGAAGGAGCTGAAACAGCACTCGGGTCTGCGTGGAAGAGACCCGGAGGTGTGTGAGCACGGCTGCGCGTGAGCCCCTGGGGCGAGGACGCGGCCTCCTGGGGAGGCGCCGCACGCCGCGCTCGGCTGAGCGGGGCAGGACGCCCGCGTGGATGGAAGGCTGTCCTGCTCAGCAGCACGAGGAGCACAGGCTTCGGCTCTTCTATGAACATGTCGAAGAGCCCTGAGCTCTTCGGAGCTGCCCACTGGCGGGAAACAACCATCGGAAATAACCCACCAGGGGCTCTGCCCGAGGAGGAGGCAGCTCCAGCCTGGGGGGGGGGGGGGGGGCAGGGGGCTTGCCCGTGTCCTTGCTGCGGGGTGAAGCCCGTGCTTGGCCCATGGGACGGCCGCTGTGGCCAAGCTCCAGTTCTTGGCTCCACGTCCTCTCCTCAAGGCTTCCCGAGGAGGCCCAGAATTACCAGACAGATGGTGGGGAATGGCTCAGAGTCCCACTGCCATCAACCATCTTAGCAACGAGAATCACAGATTAAAAACTGTGTCTACAAGACATCACACCACAGGCCTCCCATAGGTGCCTTCAGCCTGGAGCCTAAGTTGGAGCCTTAGTTTCCAAGGTGTGGAAAGTACATGTCCCGGAAGGACATTTGGAAATTTGCCATGGAAACAGAGGAAGTTGTAAGTGGAGTTGGGGCAAAGGGTCAAAAAAAAAAAAAAAAAAAAAAAAGGCAAGACTCTCATTAGGACAAGGATGGCCACAGAGAACATTCTCCAGATTTTAGGAGACCAGCCCATCCTGTGTACAGGATGGTCACACTGGGATGAAAACTAAGAGCCCGGACTTGGGGCCATATATATTTAGGGTCAAATTCAGGCCTGGCCACTTTGCTAGCTGATTATCTGTAGGCAAATTATTATTATTCCTCCCTGATCCTCAGTTTCTCCATTTGAATCTGGGCCTTAGAGCCCCTCCTTCTCTAAAGTTGTCACGAGGACCAAGATGACACACGGGAAAGACAAGGGCTCGGCCCAGCGCTACACTGAGGGGCAGAAGGGAGGAAGGACCTGCTTCTGCCGATTTCGCCCCAGATGTCCCACAGAGCCAGACTGCGGGCTCTCCTGCCCCGATCCAAGTGCGCGTCCGCTTGTGCACCTGACCAGCGGCTACAGGAGATACACCCGGAAACCGGCCGGGGTCGGGCGCGGTCAGCTCTACCAGGCCCGGCCCCCCAGCCTCGCTCCCCGCCGGGGCCGTACTTGAGCTGCCGGGGCTCACAGTCCAGGCCGGGCAGCAGCAGCCGGGCGGCCTGCCGGATGTCGCCGCTGTCCACGGTGAGGCTGCGCCGGTGCTCTGCGTACGTGATGGCCACGCGCATCCACTCCATCAGCGGCGGCAGCAGCATGAAGGGCCTGCGAGGCAGCAGAGAGAGAGGGTCAGGCGGGCGGGGTGCGCGCTCAGAGGGCGGCTGGGGGCTGGGCGCCCCGAGAGCTCCGGGCGGTGAGGTGTGGAGAGGGCCCCCCTTCTCCTCACAGAGGCCCCAGGGAGTCCCGTTCCACAGACGCTGTCACGGGGCGGGAGAAACTGCCATCGAGGGCCACGAGTGCACCCCGAGGGCCTTAGGTGACCAATGAAAGAAAGACGTTGCCAGTGCATCAAAGTGGCAACTCCCGTCCCCTGCAAAGAATTCAGACGGGGTCTCCAGGTCTGCCTCTCCAGGAGACCGCGTCCTGCGGAGTGGGGTGCGTGTGCAGGACAGGGTCGCCCAGAGGCACGCTCCCACCCCAGCTTTGCCACCAGCAGCCGAGCTCCGTCACCGCCCACACGCCCGAGCCTGCTCCCCGCATCCGAGGGATGGGCGGTGGGGAAGCCGAGACGGCTGAACCCCACCCGGGAGGCACGGCTGAGGGTCACCTGTCCCTCAACCTGCACCTGGGCCGGGGCGGGCCCGTGTTGCCTCAGCTTAGCGCTCCAAGTCCTACGGCGGGAATGGTCTCGGGGCCCAACACAAAGAACAAGGGCCACGCTACGCGATGCGGGAGAGGCTCCCGTCGCTAAGGCCTCGGCGTTGCCAACTCCAGGGGGCACCGCTCCAAGGTACCCCACGTGTCAGCAGGGGGCGCCATGCCCCTTCGCAGGGCCCGGGCCCAGTGCCGCCTGGCATGGTGGGGGGACACAGGGGCCCAGCCCGTCAGGGCCGCCCACGCCGCCCACAGCTCTGGGTTCCAGCTGCGGAGGGGGGTCCACTCACGGGGTCCACTCACGACAGAGAGGCCTCCCTCCCGTCCTCTACCAGAGCTGCCAAGTCTCCGCGGTGGCACGTCCCGGGAGGTCACTTCACCGTCCAAAGGGTCTCCGGGCCACCAACGGCCCTGATGGCGAGGCTCTGGCCCTATGACTCAATGGGCAACCGGCCGGTTCGACCCAGAACTTTCCTTGCCTGGCCACAAGGATGAGGCAGCCCTGGCCCCCTGCCCCCGTTCCTGCGCGTGCTCCCGCCCTCCTCCACGCCCTCCTCACCCCACTCCCCGACGCCCCGGGCTCCCGGAGCCTCCGGCCTCTGCGGTCGCCGCCACCTCGCCCTTGGACGCGCAGAGGTACCGTGACCAGGCAGAGCACCTCCGTTCTCCCTCCTCAGCCACCAGGTCAGTCAGCCGGAATCCACGAGAGACCCTCCGACCACTTGTCTCAGATTTCCAAACACTTAGGAAATCATCAAAACTTTAAGAGCTTCTCTCCTCGAGGGCAAAGGATGCTTTCATTTATTTTTAAACAAAATAAGCAGATGTGATCGTGAGGCGAGTTCCTTTGGAAGCTATTTTGACGTCCTGGCTCTGTGGTTGCAGAAAACCGATACGGGTCCGGGTGTACCAATCGCAGTGGGTGAGGAGGAGTCCTGGGCGGGGGGAGCCTGGCTGGTCTTGGCCCTCAGGAGTGCCGGGACCTCGCCCCACCCCCTTCCCAGTCCTGGCTCGGGTCCTTCAGCAGACCGCCAGGCCCCGGTTGTTCTCAAGCCCACCTGCCCATCCTACGTCCTCGAGAGAATGGACGAGCTCCCACCTCTGTCTGTCCAGATCCTGTTTATGCTTCAAAGCTCAGTTCTAATACCTTCTGTTTCCAGAAGCCGTCTCAGATCCTCTCTCCCCAAAGAAAGTAACCTCTTCCCACTCCAAGATCCCTTAGAATTTGCTCTTCCACCCATGAATGTGTCTCATCTTCCCAACTAGATGCATCGTGCCTCGGAACCAGAACGATGGCTTGCTCATGTCTGCGAACCTCCAGGAATGCCCAGCACGCGGCCTGAACACAAGTAGGTCCTCGATAAACGCTGGCCAAGTGACTACAAGAACGGCTGAGGATCAGGAACTTACTGTGATGCATCTAAGTTTCCCGTTCTGGACCAGCTCTTGTTTCTGCCCAGGAAAGAATGGCATATGATTTTCAAGGGCACAGTGCTGACTGGCTGGAGTGGGAGAGCCAGGACCCCGGGGGCAGGGGGTAGCCTGTAGAACGCAGGGAGGAACGACAAGTCCTTTGTGGACTACTGCTCTGTTTACAAGAACTGTCTTGATTATAAATACCCATTTGAATTCTCCCCAAATATCCTTGGATTTTCCAACTCTTACAGTGAACGTTAGAAGGCAAGCTCAGACACGTATTTCTATATCTATCAGTGCTTCTGATCCAAGAGGAAGGCTTTATCTCAACCACCAGCATTGGGACTGAAGTGTAAATGAAAGGATAGTTCGTGGATCTGCCAGCCGCTCTTCCGTGTCGTGGCCAATGGCCAAGACCAGGTGCCAAGTACGGACGCTGAAGCTCTAAGCGGCATCTCCCAGCGGCACTAGGGGAAATCCAAGAGGGGACTTGGGGAATCACCGGGTCTAATCCGATGGTGTCATGATTCGTTATGCTCCGGGCCTCTTAGAACTCGGCACATGAAAAAACAGTGTTGATAACCCTGGTGGGCAGCTACTGGGGTTTGGCTCATTCCACCTCCATCATCCCATCTTCGTTGGAGACATAAAAAGTTGAAAACTACACTTCCCAGACTCTTTGCAGCTGGGTTTCTGGAGGCAAAGTGAGTTTTGTCCTTAAGATGCAGCCCCCTGGTGGGAGGAGTCTGTTACCGTCCTTGGAGGCTTGGCCTTGAACCTGTTCCCTGAGCTCTTCCGATGATTCTACAGGCTTCTAACTCCCTGCATTAAATCCCTTCCTGCTTAAAATACCTAGAGCGGTTTCTGTTTCCTGAAGTGCACGCTGACTGGATACTCGCCACATATGGAAATCCTCTGCCTCTGGGGTAGGGGCTGGTGTCCCTACCCCATAAAGAAGGCCATGCCGGCCCCGACCCTGGCCTCTTCAGGCCTTTTTCCCTGGCCTCCCCTCCCCACTGTGGTCCACAGGAAGATAAAATGAGAAGCAATTCATGGACTTTCTCAGTAACATCCTTCCTTGGCCTCTGGGTTCCAGGCTGTTTTCCTTTCTGGTAATTTCATCTAACCCACTGGACATGCTGAGAAGCTGGTCTGTATTCCTGAACGTTCTGGAAAATCCCTACAAAAACTCCCGTCCGTATTGGCCGCAGCCACATCCTAACAGTGGGGTGAGAGGGCTCCAGAGGAGTGTGGCTGGGGATGACTGGACATCTGCTCTGTCCGTTTCTCTTCTGAGAAAGGCTGTGTCCCTCTCGGCTGAGCTTGGCCAGAGGCAGGGGGAGGGGACAGGGCTGAAGGAACCCCCTCTGTTGGGCCCCTCTGCCGCCGAATGTCCCCCGTGCTGGGTCCAGTGCCTCTGAATAGTGGATCTCAGGATCCCCTCTGTACTCTTACAAATTACTGGGGTCTCCAAAGAGCTTTAGTTTAAGTGCGTTATTGTACCATAACTTACGGTGTCAGACACCAACACAGAAAACGTCAGTGACGCCCAGGGGGCTCGGCTGCTTGAGCGTCTGCCTTCAGCTCAGCCCATGATCCCGGGGGCCTGGGATCGAGCCCTGCGTCGGGCTCCCCGCTCAACGGGGAGCCTTCTCTCTCTCTCTCTCTCCCTCTCAAATAAATGACGTCTTAAAGAAAAAAAAAAACTGTTAAAACATGTGGATACACAATGTGGCGTCCCCCCTGAGCCACTGGTGATGCTGTCACCACATGTCCACATGTGAGAAGAGGAGAGTGAAAAGGCATATAACACCCTCTTCTCATAAAAATAATTGTGCCCCTGCAGACTCCTGAAAAGTGTCCAGGACCCCAGGGGTCCCAAGACCACCACGCTTTGAGAATCACTGCCTTCAGACAAGGCTGTCCTGGCGCTGGACGTGGGGCTGGAATTCGGCCTCTGGCGGCCCACCGTCTGGCCAATTCTAGAATAAGCGTAGTACTTGCACGCGCCTTCCCGGCCCAGCGAGCTGAGGCTCCTACCGCCCCTTCCCCGTGGCATCCTCACTGCGAGAGAGCCCCAGGGTCCTGGAAGCAAGTGCACTGGCCCTGTAACCTGGGGCAGCTACTGCACTCTTTGGGCCTCTTTTTTTCTTAAAGGAGGGCTAAGTGGTGGCTTCTGGATATTTCCCATTGTGAGAACCTCACCTGCTGCTGTTTCACAGGCCCCACGTGACGAGGGCCGTATCCGCCCTGCAGCGACCGAGAGCGTGGGCTCAGGAGGGAGCCTTCGGAGGTGGGATCCAGTGTTACTTCCGATGAATTCCAATGTGAGCCTGCGCACCCTCAGCCTCAGTGGACCCATCAGTGAAATGGGCATAAATAGTAGGCCCACTTCACAGGAAGTATGCACGGGAGGGGTTTAGCCCAGCACTTGGCACGGGGCAAGTTCTCAAGAAAGGTGAACTATTATTACTATGTCAGTATCTGTTGACAGAGAAAACATAATAATAGCAAAATAGGCCACAGGAATCTGGTCCTATTAAATGCTTCAGCTCTAGACCTACAAGTGGGGCCAATACCCGCCCCCCCCCCCCCCCCCCGCCGCCGCCAAGTACAAACATGTCAGGATTGCAAGAGCCTGAGAGCAAACGGCCCATCACCCACTCCATCCCAGCTCCTAAAACAGACAAAACAACTGCAACCACTACGTTGAGTATGATCTGGAAGCTGTTTCTGGCAGCGCGGGCTCTCGGCCTCGGCGAGGAGGATCTCGCACGGGGCGAGCGATGATGACAAGGAACACGGAGTCACTGACAGGTGATGGGGGGTGGGGGGTGGGCACGGAATCACCGCCAGGGTCCCGCGCCTCCGGCCCGCCCCAAGTGCTGCTGGCGGCCTCACCTGAAAATCATCGCACACACGCGCACAAACACCTCGGGTGGGGCTGCTGCCGTGACAAACCAAACCACTTAAAGGGCCATTGGCAGGCGGCATGTGTCCATGTGTCACGTCACGGGGCGACGTCCGGGAGATGTACTGGTGTAGCCGCCGCTGCTACGGGAAGAGCCGGGACACTGCCTGACCCACTCCTCTGATTTGATGGGGGAGGAAATGGAAACCCCATGGGGCCAAGTGCCTCACCCAAGGTTGCAGAAGCCAGTTCAGCAGCAACAGGGAGACCAGACCCACGGGTCATAACTCAAGTTTCTCCTCACGTCTCTTTAATCATATACCTGAACCTGAGTATATCAAGCCGAGGGTCTCATAAGGCCCTCCGACAGGACCAGGCCTGCAAAAGCCATTTTACCCCCCTTAAAAAAAAAAAAATGAAAGAGAATAAACTTCTTAAGGCCTTGGTTTTAAGAGGTCCCTGCAGCCTGGAAAAAAAAAAAAAAAAACCCGGCCCCACTCAGCAAGCGTATGATTTATTGGGATTACAGCCCTATAAGCAGCGTCTTAACAACATGGAACAGGAAACGACTCTAATTTCCAGCTCAAAGCAGGCTCTGTTCCTCCTCGAGGTGGTGGGCAGCGGCCTTGGGCAGCGGGGCACAAGCCTGAACCAGCGGCCGTGCGACCCAAGCCCATGGGGTGCCTGTCCTCAGGGACTGGGGCAGCGACGTCCCTCTGTGCCCACCCAGGAGGAACTGCGCGTGGATGCAGGCAGGCCCTGGGTGTGCCCACGGCTGGGCAGGGCCTTGAGACCTGGCCTGAGCTCAGCCCTGGGAAAACCGGGCTGCAGTTTCTTCACCTCCACCCTTGGCAGGGAGGACAGAGGCCTCTGGACGCAGGCCTGGCTCCAGGGCTGGAGGGCTTGAGGGGGTCTGTGACGCCTTGGGCTGGCACCCTAATGAGATTTCCCCCTTACCCAGGAAATAGCCCGCCCTGCCTGTGAGCGCCCTTAGCCCAGGAGAGGGGTCTCATGGGGGCCAACTGGACCGTCTCCCACCCTCAGCCCCTAAATTCTTCAGGGCCCCACCTTCAGACGGAGCCCCTGCCAAGCCCTGGGGTTGCACAGGGCCATCTCCCTGCCGCACCACCCTTCGCCCGGCTCCCCGGGGGCACGCACTGCCCCTGTCCCCCCCACCACGCTGTCCGGGCTGGGGCTGCAGAGGGGCACCACCAGGACCCCGCAAAGAGGCCAAGCTTTGTCCCACCAGACGACAGCCCTGCAGGCAAAGACCTGTCTGGGAAGGTCGAGGTCGGCTCTCCCACGCTGGCTCCGAGGCCTTCCCCGCGGGCTGCCCAGGATCTCCGAGAGCCGCCGTGGCCCGAAGCACCAAGCCAAACCGTCCACGGGGAAGAAAACCCACCGTGTCCCACGACGTCAGATGCTACTCCCAGCACAAAGGAAGCAGTTCTAGTCTGGTTCACATCTTGGACTAATTAATTTTGTAGAATTGCTTGGTAAACCAGAATGGTTTGGCCCGGCTTGGCAGCCGGGCGGGGCAAGCACCTGTCCTCTGACCCGCAGGCCTCCCCGCTCCGCGGCTGACCCACGACAGTATCGCCACGCGGGGGTGGGGACCGCGGGCAGAGGCAGGGCTCGGGCCTTCCTGCGGGGAAATACGCTTCCCTTATTGCAGCTCATCTGCTACGGATTAGGGGCACTAAAATCCTCTACTTGCCCAGATCTGCGTACGGATGTAAATCTAGAATACAACCGGCCGGCTCCACCAGCCGAGCAATTCCTCTGCCCCGTCCACCCCGCGGGGGCCTGGGAGCGGGCGGGGGTGGGAGTCAATCAGGTGACTCCTGGGGCCCCCTGGCCCACTCTGTTATCCCGGGATAACAGAGCACTAACGTGAACCCCCGTAGCGCGAGCTAAGCACCTGGCACCACTTTAGCCCCTCGGAGCCGCTGACCCGCTGAGCCCTCACGTGTGTCCCGAAGCCGGTACTCCTACCCCGATTCACACCTGGGCAACCGGAGGCCCAGGTGAGCCCCCCCGTGCAGGTACCTAGTGAGCAGCAGAGCCGGCCCCGCTGTGCGCCCGGCCCCGGGCTCGCAGGCCGCGTCCCTACGCAACGGCCCTTCCCCGACCCCCTCACGTCAGGGACGAGTTTTAGGTGAGTAACCGCGTGTTTTGTCACCGAAGCCGGGCACTTTGGACAAGGGGGGCCGCTGCCAGGCACACTAGAAGCGCCGGCGGCAGAGCCCACGTCGGGTCTCCCCGGTGCCGGGGCGCCTCGGCAAGGCCCCGCCAGCCCTCCAGCCCCGCGCCGGCGGCCCTGCCTCTTGACCTCACGCACTCGGGGCCGGGCGTCCCCGGTTTAGGGCGTCAGGTTGGCGGTCCTGCTTGGCTCCAGCGGAGTAGCGCCGCCGAGATCTGCCGCCCCTTCCTCCACAGTCTAAGGCAAGGCAGGTGACCGGCTCCGCGGTCCGGCGGCTTCTAGAGGCGTCTGGGGGCGGCCCAGAGCCCGCGAGGCCTGGCAGAGGAGCAGGGGTCGTCCCTGACCCGAGAGCGGGGCCGGGCGGCTCCCAGCACCCTGCAGCCCACACGGCTCCCAGCTGCGCGCCCAGGACACCGGCGCTGGCTCCTGGGCGGCAGGGCCGCGGGCTGCGGGCTGCCGTGCACACAGTCCCCGAGCGCCACCGCGGCCACCCGCAGGCCACGCTTCATTATTACTCGGCATCTTACAAACGTGGAGACCGAGGCTTTGAGGGGTCTGGACGCAGACCAAGGTCACAAAGCTAGCCGCTGGCACTCTGTCCGGCTCGAAAAGGACCCGCCACACGCAAGATGCTCGGAGCCCCGTAGCCGGCTGAGAACCTCGGGAAGCAGGCAGGGTGGGCGGAAGGCAGGCCTCGGTGGCTCCCCGGGCCCCCCTCAAGCTCCAGCTTCTGCACCGGTGGCCTCACCAGCCCCGAAGCCAGCAGGGAACGGAGGCCGGGCTGGGCCCCGGGGCCTCGGGGGTTCTCCAGACCTCTGGGGGCAAGTCCCAGATGGCTGTCCTGTCCCGGGTCCCGGGTGGTCGGTCCTGTGGGCGGAGGGGAATCCATAGGGGTGCCGGGCAGGCAGGTAGGAGCGGGCCCGACTGCAGACGTCATCGGAGCTGCTGTCCCGACCCCTCAGTGCCGGGGCGGCAGCGGCTCAGCCCTGGAAGCCGCCCTTAAGCCCCGAAGTCCATGCCCCGCAGAGCTGGGACTTCCCACACCGAGGCTCCCGGGATGCCGGAGATACTACAGACAAGGGCGATCGTGGCTCCGTTACAAAGACTGTCAGTGAATGAAGCCCCTGGGCCTGCCACCTCCCAGTCTCCCTTTCTGTGGGGACCGGTGGCCCCAACAGTGGGGCAGGAAGTCACACGCAACAGGCAGCCCCCGGCGGCACTTGTCAACGGCAGGCAGGGCCAGGATCCTGCCCTGTCTCCATCCCCCGTTATCTGGCACTGCCACTTCCTTTGTCTGCCCCCAATCCCTGGCTCGTTCCTCGTCAGATGCTGGACAGACGCCCGTCCCCAGGCTGCCCACCCTGAGCCAGTGAACTCTTGCGCTGAGGAAGGGCGAGCTGCCTAAGTCACGCTGGGCAGAGGCGGTGCTGACCGAGGCCCGGCCCCCGGGGTCTTGTCCCCTGTCCCCTGGGACGGGAGGGGGACACGGCACCCTGGATGGTGTGAACACTGTGTTCTTATAGTCCGTCTCCCCGCCTGAGCTCTGCTCGGCCTCGTCCCAGCCGTGAGCTTGGCTGCCCCTGTGCCCCTCTCCAGGCCTCGGTCTGCTCATCTGTGAATGGGGGCGGGAACAGCTTTCTCCGGAGCGGCCGTGTCTGTAAAGCGCTTACAGGCCGTGAAGCTCTCACCAGATGCTTCCAGCCCATCAGATGGTCTCACGTCCCAGCTGAAACCTAGTAACCACAGTCCATCCCGTGGAGGCGCCGGGGCCAACCAGCAAGCAAGGGCCTGGGTACCCCAGCAACTGGGTGCAGACACTGTCTGACCCTCCGTCTTCTGCTCGGTCTTTGAACCAGTGGGTGGATGAAATCCAGTTTCTAAAGTTTTCTTAAATCCCTCGGCAGTAGGTTGTGATGCATCTGAAGTTTGGACACGCCTCTGTCCAAAACCGTCCTCACTTGGTCCTTTGTGACACCTGGTCTATTTCATCTTCTCGGTCACTTGCTTGGCGCCCTGGCTTCCGTCAGGGCTGAGGTAAAGGAAGCAGGGGCAGGGATGTGGGCGTGTCTAGGAGACTTATTTATTTTAGAGAGAGGATGTCCAACAGCCGCCCTGTGGAGTATGGAGCCCCACACAGGGCTCGATCTCACTACCCCAAGATCATGACCTGAGCTGAAACCAAGAGTCGGTCGCTTAACCAACTGAGCTGCCCAGGCCCCCTGAGAAAACGTGCATTCTGAGTACATGTGATGTTTTAGATTCACCACTGTCGGGGCACCTGAGTGGCTCAGGGGTTGAGCATCTGCCTTCCGCTCAGGGCGTGATCCCGGGGTCCTGGGATCGAGTCCTGTATCGGGCTCCCCCACAGGGAGCCTGCTTCTCCCTCTGCCTGTCTCTGCCTCCTTTCTCTGCGTCTCTCATGAACAAATAAAATCTTTAAAAAAACAAATCAATAAATTCACCATCGTTTCTGGACTCAACACGACTTTTTTTTTTTTCTAGGCCTTTCATAAGGTTGACGAAAACAGTAATTACACGGATAATGGCAACTACCAGGTATGAAGAGCTTACTCTGTGCTGCTAAGTCCTTTAAACATGTTACCTCACACGATGGCCACAAGAACCTCTGGAAGAAGATCAAGCCATTTTCTCTTTTCTTTTTTGTCTTTTCTTTCTTCTTTCTTTCTTTCTTTCTTTCTTTCTTTCTTTCTTTCTTTCTTTCTTTCTTTCTTTCTTCTTTTCCTTTCCCTTTCTCTCCCCTTCCTTCCTTCCTTCCTTCCTTCCTTCCTTCCTTCCTTCCTTCCTTCCTTCCTTCCTTCCTTCCTTAAGATTTTATTTATTTGACAGAGAGAGAGAACACACAAGCAGGGGGAGCTACAGAAGGAGAGAAAGAAGCAGGCTCCTGATGAGCAGGGAGCCCGACACGGGACTCGATCCCAGGACCCCGGGATCATGATGTGAGCTGAATGCAGACGCTCAACCGACTGAGGCGCCTGGGTGTCCCCAAGCCATTTTCCATTTAAAGCAGAGAAGCTGAGGCCAGAGGAATGAAGGAAGTTGCCCAAAGTCCAACCTTTAGGCTCTACTTCCTATTTCACTCACTGAACAACATACTTAACAGCCCACCACGTGCCGGGCACTGCTCTCTGTGCCGGGCACACAGCGGGAACAAAGCCACTGGGTGGTACATTCTGGAAGGTGAGGAGCTGGGGAGGGGTGGGCAGGTAGTATCGGGAAGAGGAAGGTGCTCTGGAGAAAAGTGGTGAGTAAAGTGATGCGGAAGGACCGGGCGGGAGTGGGCCCACTCCCCGTGCGAGGCAGACCGCAAACAAGCCACTTCGGAGGCTACTGGATGCGTCAGGGAAACAAGTACTAATTCACCCAATAACTATTCTGATTTCTTTTACTTCCACTGTGGGTAAGCAGATGGAAATTTAATGCACAAAAAGAGAGAGAGGGAAAGAGAGAAAAGAGCTTAACGTTGCAAATCTTCTTGAAATGGTATTTAAGGGAACCCTAAGTCAGTAGCATTAAAGCCCCCGCTGCCATCATCTCTATTATTTGATAAGAAAATACTTTCGCAAGCTGAGCAAAAGATTAACGAGCCCACTTCTTCAGGCTGAGCACACAGCCTATCCGTGGCGCTTCCTATTTATGTAAAGTGCTCGGTGGAGGGGAGACAGCCCCCCTTCCGCATCTGGAATGGAACAGAGGCGCCTGTCCTCTCTCTGTACCTCACTCGTATGGGGGGTATCTCCCCACAACTTGGGGAGTGCCCGCGGGAGGCAGGATCGGGAAGCAGAGGAGCCAGCAAAGGCGGCTTACACAGGAGGTGATCCTCACTTGACACGGGGAAACTGAGGCTCAGATGGGAAGCCGGACTCGCTCAGACCCCAGCCTCAGAGCGGCAGGAGCCGGACTTGACCCTCAGGCACCTCTGAGGATGTCCTTCTCTCTCCTGGAGAGCTGCCCCCGACCTCGACGTATTTGCCTAGATGCACGGTCGGTAGGAACCTGAAGAAACAAAACCCAAATTCTCTCCCACTAATTCTTGTGATTTAAAAATGTAGACCCAAAAAAAAAAAAAAATAAAAAAAAAATAAATAAAAATGTAGACCCAATTTTGTCGCGAAGTACACACTCTGAGACAACTAAGTCCTCGTGTGACTTTTGCTGCCCGTGCCACTCGGCCTGTCCCAAGCTTCCTGCGGCTGTCCCTGCAAGCCCGGGCACCACCCCAGGCTGTTCTGAAGGCCGCCCGACTCCTCCGGGCTTCCCGAGATCCCCCTGAACACGGTGGCGATGCTGACAACACCCCGCGTGCCAGGAGCTGCTCTAAGGGCTCTCGGTACATTAGCTCAATCCCCCCTGTATCCCTGTTAAGACGAGACCGAGGCATGGAGGCGAAATGATGTGCCTGAGGCCACCGGGTCCATAGGGGCAGAGCCAGGACCGAACCCAGTGGGCTGCCACGCCCGAGGGCTGACCTGTGGCTCACGTTACCACGCAGCAGGCTGCCTCTTACACTGTCGGGGGGAGGTGCTCATTTTTGGGGGTCTCCTGTCTTGTTTCTGCCTCCGTCAGTAGGCTAGAGACCCAGTCACAATAGGCATCTGTGTCACTGGCTCCTGTCTCTTCCTGACACACAGACGTGCGGGGAGGAACGTGAGGACCTAGGTCAGCCGGTGACCACGGTGTCCGCCACTTTACCCGAGCTCCGGAGACGCTGGCTCTCCTCCGTCCCCGCGGGGCTCGTAGGCGGTGGCGGGCTGGTGGTAGCCGCGACGTGTTAGGTCACAGCACAGACCCCTTGAAAACCACAATTTAAGAAACGCCATTCCATGTCAACACAGCCAGGCTGCTCCGGGTGCCAAATCTGTCCTCTGCACCTGCTCTGACCATTATAACGACGAGGGGGAGGGTGGCAGCCGCCACTCGATGAGCATCTTTCATGTGCCAGGCACGGAGCTAGGGCTTCACCACATTACCTCGTTTACTGCCAGCCGCCGTCTTACCTTCACCATTTTCCCAACGGGGAAACTGAGGCCTGGAAAGATGAGCCGACCTGCCATCCTGCTGGAGAGAGAACGCCTCCAGGGGGACCCCAGAGGCTCATGGACTCTCTCTCCCCCTGGCTGGTATCTAGAACCACCGGCGTGCACTTCCAGGAGAGCGGGGGGACCTGTAACGACTCCTTTGCTGGTCCCCCCGCTCCCAAATTCGGTGTCCGTTCTTGCTGGAAACTTCTTGGCTAGCCAGACGTGGAACGGAGCAGCCCAGAGCTGGGCCAGACTCGCACCGTCTTCCACCGGGTCTCACCGGGACAAGGGTTTTGGCCTCCGTGCAGGCCCTGGGGCCTCTCGGGGAACCGCCACGTCACGCGGGTACCAGGCCGGCACTGTGGGTCCCCGGTGCCCCCCGAGCCTGTCTGCTGCTGCAGAACCACATCCCAGGCTGCTCCAGGCTGGGGCGTCGGGCGGATCTCGGGAGGAGCACCTGCCTCTCCTGCAGGCATTGGGGCCAGCAGGGCGGGAAGGGATGCCCAGTGCCTTCTGCTCCCCGGGCTCTCAGAGGGGTTCGGATGCTGGGGGGGAGGCCGCAGCGAGGGCAAAGCGAACCAGCCACCAGAAAGCACCAAGCTGGAGGGCAGGGCCCGGGCCCTGCAGGTCACAGCTCAGCCCTCTCCTCCTTATCTGGGCCCGCTCAGCCCTGGCTCCCCTGCAGCTTTGTCCTGCACCCCGATTCCTTGCTCTCTACCACGCTGCCCCCCTCGGTCTCTCCTGCCACAAGGTCTCCACCTGCTGTTCCCTCTGCCCAGTACAAATGATCATGGTAAGAAATCACAGTAGCTGGGGCACCTGGGTGGCTCAGTGGTTGAGGGCCTGCCTTCGGCTCAGGATGGGATCCTGGGGTCCTGGGATCGAGTCCCACATCGGGCTCCCCGGGGGGAGCCTGCTTCTCCCTCTGCCTATGTTTCTGCCCCTTTCTGTGTCTCTCATGAGTAAATAAATAAAATCTTAAAAAAAAAAAAAAGTCACGTTCGCTAAATTGAGGAGTAACAAACAGGTCTCTCACATTTGCAGAAAAAAGCAAAATAATGGGACGCCTGGGTGGCTCAGGGGTTTAGTGCCTGCCTCCAGCCCAAGGTGTGATCCTGGAGTCCAGGATGGAGTCCCACACTCTCATGAACAAATAAATAAAATCTTAAAAAAAAAAAAAAAAGGAATCACAGTAGCTGATATCTAGGGTTTATCGTGTCCTAGGTACCGTCCAGAAGGTTAGGAATGTCAGCTCATTTGGACCCCACACCTTACCAGCGGCTGTAAGGACGACACACTAGGGGTCTACAGGACCCGGGCCTCGGCGGGACCTCCTGGCTCTAAAATCAGTCCGCGGTAAGTCCGATCTGAGAGGCGCGTCTTTGGCCGCAGGTCCCTCCTCAGACCCGGCCGTGGCACGCTAGGAGTCCTGACGCCAGGCGCTTCAGGTCCCGTCTCCAGCAAGCCCTGGCTGGGCTCCCACACCCCTCTGGGCCCCCAGGCCTCCCAAGTGTGCCTCCCCGACAAAGGGGCACCAGGCGGGGCCGGGGAGACGGACAAGGCCGGGGCTCCAGCAAACGCAGTTTGTGGACAGGTGGCCTGCGATCATTCCTAGGGCTCCCACTTCATCCTCCGAGGTCTGGCTTCGCTGCTGCCACCGCCAGCAGCTCAGAGGCACTTGGGGACGCCACCTGCCGAGCCCGGGCCCTCCAGCGCCCGAGGTTTTGAAGCAGAAAATTGGTTTGCCTCCTGCGTACCTCGGCCCCCTCTGTATCCCGGCCTGTGTCTCCCCCGCGTGCTGGGCTTGCACTCTGCTGGCGAGCGTGCCCCCGCCCACTGCCCGTGCATCCGCTTCCCCGGCCCCCGGCCCCAGCAGGAGGACGACCGAGGAGGGGTCTCCCACCCAGGATGCTCGGCCCCCTAGTTCATCCCTCTGCCTCCGGGCGCGACTAGCAAGGCCCACACTTAGCCAGATGGCTGCCCAATCTCCTCCAGACCTCGGGGGAAGGAGGCTCCCCCATCTCCATGGCCAACCCTGGATCTCTGACAGCAAGTTCTTTCACTTTTCAGGCTTGGTCTCGGGTGATGACATGCCCTGCAGGGCAGCAGCTGTGACTAATCCTGTGTGTGAGACCCTGCCTTGCGCCTCGCCGAGGCCTCCGATGCAGGGCTGCAGGCGGGGAGGCGCTCGGGGAGGGTGCGGGGAGCTCCCATCTGTGAGGCCCTCCCAGGGCGGCCAGGCGCGGATCCTGGGACTGGAGAGGCAGGTGGGGCAGGGATGGCCCCGGGGGAGGTGGCCCCAGTGGCCAAGGCCCACCCGGGCAGCCTTGAGAGCTTTAGGAGCGGGGCTGAGCAGCCGGGCATGGTGCAGGGCAAGGGCTTTGAGGTCAGAAGTTGGGTTCAAATCCCTGCTCTGCCACCCAGCAGCTGGCCTTGTGCCCTTGTTTGTAGGATGAAGGTAATTCTAGCACCTACCTTGCTGATCTGTGGGGCACGGAAGAAACACAAGTAGAGAGAAAAGCCCTTTCGAAGGAAGAGCTGGCTACCCCCGTCGTTCCCATCTTACAGGTGAGGAGCCTGGAGCGTGGAGGGGCCTGCGTGGGAGGCTGGACCAGACCCCTGGCTCTCTCCCCTGGGCCCCTGGCTCGCTGGCGCAGCACACACAGGCATGTCAGAGCGCCGTCCTGTCCCTGGCAAAGCTGCCCCTGCCCACCCTGGGCTCCCACTATTTCTGCAGCTCCCCTCTCCAACCCAGAGCAGGGGGCTCTGGGGGGAAGGGCCCCTCCCGGGGAGATGCCGATGCCCGTCCGGCAGCAGCGCAGAGGCAGCACGTGGTGGAGCAGGGCAGGCCTCCATGAGCTTCACACGGGACGTGACGGCAGGCCCACCCCTGATCGGCACGGATGGGGTTGCACGGCCCCCAGTGGGAAGGGAGGAGGCTCGTTCCCCCAAAGCAGAAATCTGTGAGCACAGACTCGAGCGGCACCATCAATGCCACCAAAGGGCTCCTTAGCCCACGTGCAAGAGGTCACCCAATCCCCACAGACCCAGAAATCCCCAAGGCAAACAATCCCCGAGCAGCGGCCACGTTCCGCCATCACACGGGGAATCAGAAGGCCCCGCCTGGTCCGGGCTGGTGGCCTCGGCCCCCACGCTCCTGACACAGGGGAGATGGAGGAACTGCAAGAGTCAATGAAGTGGGGTGACGGAGGGAGAGAGGGACAGCCAGCCCTCCCGCCATCCCCAGACTCCCTCAAGCCAAGCTCTGTCTCCCCGGAGCTCTGGCAAGCTCCAGCTACTTGTGTGCACGGAGAGGAGGTTTTCCCCAGGGCTCTGGCGAGGACACCCGAGTGGCGGTGCCCGGAGGAGACACGTGGCTCAGCCTGCTGTGGAACGTGAGCCCGGTGGCCCCCAGGAAGGCCGGCCAGGCTCCCCGGGGCCTGCCCCGTCAGACGGGGCCCAGGCGCGGCGGGAGCCCCTTCAGCAGCCGGGGGCCGGGCCACCACACAGCTGTCAGGCTGTCTGCCAGTGGGTATTTTTAGGGTGTCCTCCTTTTCGTGCCCAAATCCAAAATGTCTGGATACGTTTTTTTCCTGACGGTGGTTCCAATTCCTCATGTATCTAATACTCATTTGAAATGATTCATGGAAAAATGCCTTCGCTACCAATTTCTTTGCGCCACAGACAGTGTGGTTTTTAAATAATGAGAGATCTACGCACACACACGCGCGCGTGCACGCTGCCGCCCAAGGCCGGCTGCTAGGATCACGCCCAGGTAACCACGGCGGTCACGCGGGAGCCGGAGCTGTGAATTCTCCCGGGAGGAAAGCCACGGGCAGCCGCAGACCCCCGAGGGGCCCCTCCCTGGCCTGCCACGGCCGCGGGCCCCAGGCGGCTCCGGTCCTCCCCAGCCCCCTTCCCTCGGGGGAGGGGAGCGCCCTGGGGACCTCCAAACAGCACGTGAGCCCCCCCCCCCCCCCCCCCGCCGCCCCACCTCAGCACGGCTTCCTGGCCCTCCTCCTTCCCGGCCAGCTCTGGAAGCTTCTCCACCAAGCAGAGCCGCTGTGTCTTGGGGCCCGCGCTCTGGTTCCACCTTCCTGCCGGGCGCTTCCTTCAGGAGGCCGCAGCTCCGCCCGCGGCCTTCTTGCTGTGTCAGGCCCACGGTGACCTACCTGGGCCTCCGTTCACCGTCCGTCCCCGAGACGACCACGCTCCAATGACACCGGCCACAGTAACGGCTGTGGTGGCCTTCCCTGGGAGTCCGCCACGCGGGTCACCCGGCCGCCGCTGCTCCATGCAGGACAGTGCCGCACAGCAGTGGTGGCAAGTTATCAGACCCCTCCATGCCTCTACTTCCCCACCCGTGCAATGGGGCTGTGAAACGCGCCCACTTCCCGCGTGCACGCTAACGAGCGCACACGTACAGGGCATAGCCGGTGCTCAGTAAACGCCCGCTCATCCTCGTTCAATCCTTCGACTGCTTCAGTTCCACCCCGTTTGCGGCAGAGGAGGTCGAGGCGCAGGGAGGGCCGAAGCCTCGCACAAAGCTCTCCCCGAGCACCGTTTGTACCCAGGCCGCTTGACCCCGGGCCCGCGGGCTCTCCCAGAGTCACGATGGCTGTTTTGAACGAACCAGGGCACCCCGCATTTGTTGACCGTGACCGCGGGGGCAGCGGAGAGGTGGGCCTGGCTGTGGAGCCAGTGTGAGGACCACAAAGCTGATGACACCCCACACCTCTCGAAGTCAACCGGCGGCTGGGGTGGGGGCCCTTCCAGGCTGTGGCCCATCCCTTCCACCAGGCAGCACCCCCCCCTCCCCATGCCCCTCCGCCTCCCGGGCTCTCTCCCTGTCTTTCTAAACCAAGGGCAAGTCTCCTGGTTCCTGGCACCTGTGAGCACACAACTCTTGAGCTCATGGATAGATCCCGACCACCAGGCGAGGCCCGTGCCAGCGTGTATGAAGTTCTGGGCAAATTATAAAAAAAAAGCATCCTCTCTAGGGAGAAAAAATTTAAAAGGCAGCCCTCTGAGTAAGACCAACTAGAAAAGGCACCTTGTGTTCAGGCCGACCTGACGCTGCATATGTCTCCCACTCGTGCCCCTCCCTGGGTCCCCTTGTGCAGTGCAAAACCTTCACATCTGTTTTTAGTGGCCCTGCTCCCCGCTGGGGAAGGGTTGAGACCCGGATCCTGCGGCTCTTCAGCCACTAAGCTGCCAGGACCATGACGTCCTCGCCTATAACATGAGTGGACAGGGCAAAGCATGCCTCAGCCCCCTCCCACAGTGGGAACGGTGGCATCATTGTGATCACAAGAGGTGCTGCTACCATCGACGGGGGGCCGGTTATCACCCAGACGCTGCCCTAAGCGCCTTTTCTCAGAGCCCTCACCCACTCAGTTCTCACTACCACCTTTCCATGGTGTGAATACCCGTCTTTTATAAAAGGGGCAACTGAATTTGAGAGGGCCCAGGAGGGGAGCCCAGAGCTGGGACACCCGACACAGAAGCCAAAATCCATTCTGAGCCTCGACGACCCCAGGCCACCTCCACCCGGGGTGAAAGCCGCCGCTGCATGCCAGGCCAGGGCCCTGTCCTCACCTTGCTGGGCAGCGAGCACGCTGGGAGGCGCGCACGTGGGGCTGGGGGGGACCCCTACCGTTCGTTGTTGAGGGCCATCCTCGGGGGGTCCAGGTTGGGGTTCTCCATGGACTCCATCTGTGGACACCGCAGGAAGTAGTAAAGCGTGTGGAGGGCGTCGGGGGACCAGGTGATGGGCTGGGGCGGCTGGCGGGCCTGGCGGGCGGGGCTGGAGCCGGGACACAGCGGGTGGCGCCCCTGCATGTGGTGCATGGCACGGGAGACTAGGTCACCTGGCGGGGAGGGCGGGAGGGAAAAGACCAAGTGAGTCCCCCACGCTCACCTGTCCACGGCTACTGCTCGTGGCTCACGGTGCCCCTCGCCCTCGTGCATAATCACCGTTTCCCGGAGCCAACAGGCGGGGGCGGACACTGTCACCGAGACGCACAGTAGCGATTTCGTTTCCTTTCACTGCCAGTCTCGCCTGAACAGTTGAGCTCAAGCCTCGGCAGGGCCGGTCTCCTCCAGAATTTAGGCTAATGTGGTTTCTCTTTCGACATCCCCACGCCCTCCACCCGCCCGTGGGCCTTTCCCCAGCTCCCTGACCGAGGGAGGCCCAGCCTCTGACACCCAGTGCCTGGCGGCACGGTGACCCTCCCCTGAGCCACCCTGTGCAAAGCCCAGGTGCTTGGGCGGGGAAGGTCCCTCCATGTCTAACACATCGGGTCACACGACCGCCTCCACCAGCCCCGAGTGCTCAACTGCGTGCCCAGAGTTCAGTTTCCCAGAAACAGGACTTCATTTGGTCCTTTTAATGCTGGGGCCAAGTAGTATCCCCACTTTACAGGTGAAGAAAGTGAGACCTAGCTGGTAAACAAACACCCACCCCCGACGCTCCCCTGGTCACAGGGTGGCTGCGGTGCCCCGAGCTTAACCAGCCAAGGTCCTGTGGCTAGTAAATGGTAGAGCCTAGACTCGAATGCAGGCGTCTTTGACTCCAAAGTCCATGAACTGTGACCCAGGCCTGACCCACTGACGTCTGTGGGGTCCCTGGGTCCCCATATCCTGTGCTGTGTTTCTGCCCAAGTCAAGTTTTCAGTCTCCCACCCGCCCGGGGCAGGAAATGTCCCATCATTGTGTGAGACCACAATGCTGAGACAGGATGGGCCAAACAGCCCCAGACACCTGCGGGCCCCTCTGTTCTGGAAAAGTGGCTACCCTTCCATTCTCCCCAGGCCTGAGAACTGGGGCCTTGCCTGTGGGCCAAGCTTCCCCTCACCCGGGCAGTTCCTTAGGGACAGCCCCTTCCAGGGAAGGCCTCTGGACAAGGCTGGCCACGAAGCAAGAGAGGCCCACAGGCTGGAGTCTGGTGAAGGGCATG
This sequence comes from Canis lupus dingo, assembly GCF_003254725.2. NCBI lineage: Eukaryota > Metazoa > Chordata > Mammalia > Carnivora > Canidae > Canis > Canis lupus. Next base: position 33,539,861 of record NC_064260.1, on the reverse strand, counting down.
CGACTTGTCACAGAACCAGCTCACGTAGTCAACTGGCCTCCACTGCAGCCTCTGTGAGTCTGGCACTCTGCTGCCCCGTGTCCCCAGCTCCCCACACGGGGTCCGCTGCAGGAGGGGTGCCCGGCAAACATCTACAGGCTGCAGAAGTAGCCTTCCACATTCACCTCATTTTAAAATACAGCTTCCGGTGGGGCCTGACTTGAGCCCATCAGCGGCCAAGGTCTCCTAGGCCAGCCTCCGCAAGGGCGTCTGGCTTCCGAGCAGGGAAAATGACAGCCCCGGAACTGGAGATCTCCGCTAGGCTCTCCATGCCTCCCCCACCTTCCTCGCTCCACACCTGACTCTGCTCGTCCCTGCGACTGTAGCTTAGCTGCCTGGACACCTCCGGGAGTGGCTGCCAATGCCTTACGGACACCTGGCTCCCATCCCCAGGGCTCGGATTTAATTGGTCTGGGCAGGACCTAGGCGTCCTATTCTGTAGAGGTTCTGGGGATCCCTGGGTGGCGCAGCAGTTTGGCGCCTGCCTTTGGCCCAGGGCACGATCCTCGAGACCCGGGATCGAATCCCATGTCGGGCTCTCGGTGCATGGAGCCTGCTTCTCCCTCTGCCTGTGTCTCTGCCTCTCTCTCTCTGTATGACTATCATGGGTAAATAAAATTTAAAAAAAAAAGAAAATTAAAAAAAATAAAATAAAATCTGTAGAGGTTCTGTCGGTGAATCTCGTGTCCAGTGAGGTTAGAGAATCACCCGGTTAACGGATGAGAGCACAGATTCCACAGCCAGACACGCCTGGCTTCCGATCGGGGCTCTATTTCCAACCAAGCACCTTATAGAGGTTTCTCATCAGAGCCTCCATTTCCTCATCTGTAAAATGGAATAATTGTATCTAACCTCAAAATCATGAGGATTCAAATAAATAATAAGTATCATGCTTGGCACAGAGTAGTTGGAAAAGTGAAATACAAGACCACTGCTATTACTGTCCTATTGCCATTATTCCTCCATCCTACGGACCACCTCCCGTGGTGCTCTTCCTCCCAGGAATTTTTCCCATGCAGTCAGGGTTTGCCCCACATTTCCCAGGACACGAGGAGTCTGGGCCCTGAAATGCTAGGTCCCAGCCCTGCCCTCGGGCTCCTGGGTGGCAGAAACTGGCATCGGTAACATCCCAGGCCAGGCCGCCTCGCAGCAGCAGAGCTGGCTGCAATAAGCTGAAACCTGGCTTCTATTTCTCCAGGTCAAAATGTCATAACTTTTGGCAGGATCACAGGACCACAAGGAGGAGAAATCAGAGAGTTCCCGATAGCATCAAAGAGAGACCTTGTGGAAATACTTCAAAGGCTTGACAAGGTAAAAGCCATTATCGTTAATTAGGTTTATGATGGTTTTATTGTTATTGGTGTAGAACCCTTTTGGCAGCACTTTTCCAGCCAGGATGCAGGCAAGAAAATCAAGGAAGAAATGGAAGAAGCGGCCCTTAAGCCTTCCCTTAAGGGAAGCCAGGCACAAAGAGGGGCCTTCCAAAATTTGGGGGGAGGTGGGGTCACCGCCGAGGGGCAGCTGGAGATGCAGGTCTGCAGCCTCCGAGGTCCAGGCCCAGCTGTGTGCCAGCCTCTCCGAGCCCAAGCAGCAGAGGCCTGCAGACAGCTCCGACCAGGCATCTAGAACCCTCACTGCTCTGCCGCCAGGGCAGGCTGCTCACTTTGGGTTCTCTCCCCAGGGCGATCTCCCTCCCTGCCACCTTCTATGGTCTAGGCTTGAGACTCCTCTGATCCTCACAAGACGGGATTGTCGTGAAGGAGGTATTTCCACTTTACAGGCAAGGAAACAGGCTCGCAGAAGTTAAACGGTTTGTCCTGGTTGCACCAGTGTGAGTGAACAGCCGGGACTCGATCTGGGGACCCTGCACCGCAAACACATGCTCTTGGCCAGGGTTCCGTGAGAGTGCGGTCTGTGCCCCAGGACCGGTCTGCAGTCTGGGTTGTTACCGTTCGTTATTGGGTCACAACAGGCTAATTTTAGAAATGGAAACTGAGCTTTAAAAAGTCCCCCAGCAATCTGACAAAATGATTTTATGTCTAACAATTCTTAAAAAAAAAAAAAAAAATTGGCTTGCATTTTACATGTCTTTGATTTCGCTTTTCTAGACGTTCTAGAAATTTCTATCCTGTTTTACCAAGTCTGTAATGGGGTGGGGCAGAGAATCCGCACTCCCTCCCCCCTCACCAGAGCTGATTTGAGAAGTCATGGTCCAGACTGGCCTGCTCTCTTGGTTTCGTGCAGGTGGGCGCTCAGAGCCACTCCAGAAGGGTCCTTGTACTCGAGAATTAGCTGATCCTAAGCTCCAGGACACCTTAGTCTGAAGTCCAGAAATGCCCACAAGGCAGGGAAAAGCAAGCCTGCACTGCTTGCTAATCATGAGAGCCTTGGTTGGAGGTGCTGTGGGCTTGTCTGTCCCAGCCTCGGTATGAGCCACCAAATAAAAAGAGCACGCAAGAGTCAGCAATGTACCTCTGTCTTCAAAACGAGGCCCACATCATCTGACTACCTTTAAAAAGAAATGCTTAGTTTTATTTATCTTCTCCTCTTTCCCATTTACCTTTACACGGGAGGGAGGGACAGAGAAAAATACAAGTGCCCAAGTTCCCTCTGAAGCTGGACCTGAAACAAGAAGGAAACTTCTAGACCTACCTGGCAGGCTGGTCCTGGCCAGGTGCAGGGAGTTAATGCATGTTAGAGCCAGGGTAAACTTTTAGGTACAGGGAGCTCGGTGCCAAGTATCACTAGCCTCATTAGGTTCTTCAGTCTCAGGGAGGAAAATCTGCATTATCTGCCTCCACCTTCGTCTCCTCCCTCCTTTGCAGTGGGTTAGCAGAAACCCCAGTTTCAGGGTGAGGGAGGTGGGGCAACATGGCACACGATACAGCCCATTCCGGCATCTGTGAAGAGGTGCTAGGGGGATGCTTCTTCCCTCTGCCCCGAGCAGCAGCTGAAACAGGATGTGGACGCACCCTAGGTGGGATTTAGGAGGCAAACAATGGACAGTACAGAACTCACTCCTTTACACGCACATTTACACACACACATAGCATCAGGTGCTATTCCAATAGCGGGGATACTGAACAGCAGCGAACAAAGCACAGGAAGTCTGTTCTCATGAAGCTGACATTCTAGTCAGGGGAAAGAGATGACGAAGTATTTACAAGTAAATATATGACATAGTTTAAGTGGTGAGCAGTGCTCAAACTACAGTTGTATGGGGGGAGGTGGAGAAATGAGAATGGGGTGCTCATCTATATAGGGGTGCTCACGGAAGGCCTGTCCAGAAAGGTATCATTGGGGCAGAGATGAAGAAAATGAGAGACCAACATATTTGGGTATCTGGGGGAAGTGGTCTCAGGCAGAGGGAACAGCTAGTGCAAAGGCCCTGGGGTGGGAGGATCTTGGCCAGGAGGCCAGCGTGGCTGGAGCACAGTCAACAAGACAAGAGCAGTAGGCGATGAGGCCAGATCATATATCGGATTCTGAGCTATGGTGAGGATTTTGGATTTCAAGCCACGGGAGGATGGAGGGGATATTGAGCAGATGAGTGACACAATCCGCTTTGTGTTTGACATGGCCCCAGTTTGGACTGAGTTGATAGGAATGGAGGTGGCCAAAGGGCCAAACTAGAACTTGGGATATTTTTAGAAGGTAGAAGCATTAGGGGCTGAATGATAAGGGCAGAATGATGACAAGCCCTCCTCGGAGGACATCCCTAAATAGTCCTCCCTTTGCCTGGCTGTGGTTTTAACGGGCACAAAGGCCGCCCTGGTAAAAGGCGAAGGATCAGACTCTAATCCTGATGTCAGCCGCCTGAGATGCTGGTGGGCGGGCTGCTGGCCGCATCTAGGGGGCCCACAGCCCCAGCAATTAAGCCAGACCTCCTTGAGCCCACCTCTTACAGGGTCCCGGGGGGGCCCCGCACCGGCCCAGACTACAGTGATGCCGTCCAGGAGACACAGAGCCTTCTCCCCCAGCCCTCTAATGAATCTGCTCTGGGACCTTGAACCAGGCACCTTCTCTCCCGCTCTGGGAAGGGGCAGGAAGGGTGGAGGGCGGAGGCTGTGTCCTGAAGAAGCAAAAGGATTGCCGTTAACCGTTCACCGTTCAGACAGCTCAGAGCAGTCACGGGGGGGAGGGGCTGGAGCAGAGGGAACTGCACCTGTTTCCACACCATGCACTTCGACCCCTGTGCGTGTTCCCGCCCGCCGCTGGGCGGTCTCGTGGTGCCGCCAGGGAGAGCTAGGGAGGAAGAGCATGCAGCCTGATGTCTTAAATATTGGAATGAGAGAGGGAGAGATAACAGGAGGCGCATGGGATTTCTTGCCTAACACACTCTTTGGAAGCAGCTGCCAAACAGGACCTAGACTAAGGGGTTTCCCAGTGTGTTCCACAGAGCCCTGAGGTTCCAGAAGCCCAGGGCCACTGCAGGGCTGAGGCCACCCCACCACAGCCAACCTCAGCCAGGGGAGCTCTGCTTTTATCTTCCATTTTCTACACTGGGATTTCAGGGGACGCTTTCTTTTAAGAAAGAATAACAGGTCTAAGTCCAGAGCATCGTGGGCCAGGTGGGGAAAACAGATGAATGGATCGGACCAGCTATAAACTACGGAGGTCTGTGACCTCGGAGGGAACACATGCTACCCACGGAGCTGCTCAGCTCCCCCTGACTGCTGCCCTGCAGGAACGGGGTGCAGAGTCACTAGGTCATCTGATTTTTCAGGAGAAACCGGTGATCCAGATTTGCATACGATTAAGCCCACAGGCCGACCAAACCATACGTGTTTGTGGGCCATCAGTTTGCAATCCCCAGCCTTGGAGGATCTGGCTTTCAGAGAAGGCAGCACGTGTGAAGGGGGAGGAGGCCAGACTCCAGACTCCCCCGACTTCTCCCTTAGAGCCGGCTAGGCTGGGACGCGCCACACTTACTCAGCTCTGAGATGCTCCCCACACAGGTGGCCAGGAGGGACTGCTCCAGGGTCCGGAGCTCCAGCTGAGCATAGGCATCGGCTCGCTCGTCGTGGCCCAGGGACCCACCGTTGTAAGGACTGAAGTACGCGGGGAGGGAGAGGACACCTGTGGGGAAACGGGCAGACAGGTGAGTTCAGGAAGGAAGCAAAGGTCCACAGGCCCAGCCCGCAGCTTCTGGTAGAGTGGGGGTGGGGGGTGGTCATGGGCAATGAGGACACTCATCTCTGATGTCTACGGAAGCCAGAGTGAGGAGCGGCCCACTTGTGGGTGGGGTGCTTGGAGCCGCGTAAGGAACCGGCCTGCACGAGCTCACGGGCCACACAGGGGTTCATTCACTCCTCTGCTGCTTCATGCGCGGAGTAGAGTGTCTCCCTCGGACTCTGCAGTGACAGAGGCCCGGCCTTGCCTTCATGGACCTCAGGGGACAGGAGAGTCTACTATAGTCTACTATGTCCCCCCAAAGCGTGGGACCCCCCTGCCGAGTCCTCTCACTTCCTCATGCTGCCCCCTTTCACTCTTCCTGCCAAGACGGGGCGAGGGCCGAGCGCAGGGAGAGGGGTGCTGTCTTCCCCGCTCCAAGGAGGGGACGCGTCCCAGCCACTGGCCAAGTCCAATTAGTGTTTTTCATTAGCACTCCAGCACCAGAGGGACAGGGCTGTCAGAATCAATCCTGGAGGGTGACAGCCTGTAAATTTCTCCAACTAAATGTGTGGCTTCTTAGAAAGCACCAGAAAAGCAAAATCAGCCCGGCTCAAAATTACATGTTGGTTCTTAAGAGCACGCGGCCACAGATTCCCAGCCTTCGGAAACTGCCATTTCTTCCATCAAGGCATCTTCGTCCAACACCCTGCCCCCTCCCACACACACACCCCGCTGAACTTTCTTTTTTTTTTAAAGAAAAATACCCACAGGAATTTAATCAGTCACTTTTGGGAATATCTCTTAAAAAAATTCCTTGAGATGGCTGGAGAGCCCCTGGGATGTGGCCAAATCCGGGTCAGCCGTCCCCGTCCTGCAGAAATACAGCGAGGATGGTGACAGCCAGAGGTGGTGAAGCAGAAGGGTGAGGACAGGGCCCTGGGGCCGGCACGATCGGGCTCCTGCTTCTGGCTCCGCCACTTACCCAGCGGGGTGATCTGGGGTCGGGGTGCTTGCGTGTCAGCCAAGGGAAAGGAAAGAGCCTCGCCTGCAGTGTAGCCACGGGGATCAACCGAGCTAGGGGATGGCGATGCCTGCACCGGGGTGTCCTCAGAAGGGGGCCCTGCTGGGAGGTTGCTATTACTTCTGCTATGTGCTGGGAATGTCGGCTTCATTCACACCACCGACTTATTCTTTCTGCGAGTAGGCTCTGCGGCCTCTACCTTAGATATTGGGGGACGGATGTGCAGAGAGTTTGAATGCCTCGTTCAACGTGGTGGCAGAACCAGGGTCTGACTCCGGATCCGACGGGCTCTCCAATGCGTGCACCTTGCCTCTTGTAGGGCCCACGTCCAGCGGGCACCCCACCAAGGCTCACCTCTGGCTGCCCGGCTGGGGGCCCGTGTGAGCCCACGCTGCTGTGTTACGGCTGCCCGGGGCACCCAAGGAGCTCCCCCTGCTGTGGCCTGTGTTTCTCTCCCACGGCAGTCTTCCTCCTGCCCAGACCCTGGCGGTGTTCTCCGACAGTTCTGCAGGTTCAGCTGACCGTCAGCCCTGCCCCGGCCTCCCCACCTTCCTCTGTGTTGCCCCACTGTCCCCTGAATCCCCCCACCGTCCTGCATGGGGGCCTCTCCCATTGCATCTGGTGCTGACACGGCGAGGCAGGGAATCAAAGCACTTCCTCAGAGCACTGTTTCTAGTGGGAGAAGGAGGAGGGCATGGCTGGGTTCCCCCTGCCTCCCCAGGCCTGCTCCCCAAAGCAGAAACTCTCCCCGCTGGCTGAGTACCCACACCATTAGGAAGAGCTGGCTCTGAGCATTAAAACAAGTGAAACAAAAGAGAATCCGCTCCCCTCCAACTCTCTCTCTCTCTCTCTCTCTCTCTCTCTCTCTCTCCCCCCAAGCTCCAACCTAGAGTCAGCTCCAACATTTGGGAGAGTTTCCACACATCCACGGGGCCGGGCAGGCTCTGCTCCCCCTCCCTTCTTCATTATTAATCTACAGAAACAACACCGGGGACATGTGGATCAAATTTACAGCGCTTAGTGCAAGGGAATAGGAAATTCAGCTGATTTGTCAAAGGATTCCCAGAGAGAAATATTATGTCAATGGATCCAGTAACAGGAGCTGGCAGGTCCATTAATAATAGTTCCCATTTTCCTAGTCATCACCCACCATAGGGGCCTTCACTTAATATTGTGGCGAAAGTAATTATGAACCGATTATTAATAACAACAGTCGATGGCATCACAGCTTTTGCATAGTACACCTTTCGCTTTTAAGAGACGTTCAGCATGGAGCAGCGTGTTCTTCCAGCGGGAGGAGCAGGGAGGAGCAGGGCGCTCGGTGTCCTAGCAGCCACGTCTGGCTTCCACGGGGGGCTTCCTGTGTGCCAGGCACGGGGATAACGGTGTATGCATCGTCACGTTTAGCCCCCACCTCCATGCAGGATGTACCCTCTGCACCCATCTCACAGATGAGGAAACCGAGGCCCCTGGAAGACTCGCCCAAGGTCACTGAGGGGCAGACAGTAAATTGAGGCCAGAATTTCAATCTCTCGGGTTCCAAGCCGTTGAAATGAAATGACACTCTGCCCGCGGCCACCTTGTCCTTTAAACAGCATCCCCCCCCACACCCGGTGATTTGGGAGAAGAGGGGTTCCAAACTGTGTGGGCCTGGGGTTTGACAGGAAGAAAGAGAATCTAAGACCCAGAAATGGGACTTTCCTTTTAACGGGTCCCCAGGCACTTCTTGCCAGGGGTCCCTGGAGGCCTCCCGGGGAAGTCTGCAGATGGAGGCTGTCCTCTTACTCCCTGGGATCTTTCCAGAATGCAGCTGCCCCGACGAGAGCCTTTTTAATGTCAATCTGAAATTCATATAAGCCTGTTCCTCAGCAGCTCTCACTGGAGATGGAAAATCTTTACGTCCTCTCAACACTTTAGAGCCTTTGCCCCCCACACATTCCCAGCTTTATGATAGGGGCCGCCCAGGGCAAGGCCATTCTGGGAAAAGGGATTTAAAACACACACACACACACACACACACGAAAAGAAAGAGCAGCTCTCTTTTTTTTTTTTCATTTTTGTAAAATCCCTAGGAAAAGTTGTTTCTTTCAGTCCTGATGGAAAAGCCAGCATGCCCGAATGTTTCCCCCAATGAGTTAATAAGGACATCCCTGATCACTCCCTGCTGAACTCCACAGAAGTGATGGAAAACCCTCCCGCATCCCTGGGTTGTCCCCGACGGGCCGCGGGGTCGGCAGTGGTAGGAAGCAGTAAGTCTGATCCAGGTCCCCCCTGCTCACCCTCTTCTATAAAGCGAGTATCGGGCAGCCGGGGTGGCTCAGCGGTTTAGCGCCTCCTTCAGCCCAGGGCGTGACCCCGGGGTCCTGGGATCGAGTCCCGCATTGGGCTCCCTGCATGGAGCCTGCTTCTCCCTCTGCCTGTGTCTCTGCCTCTCTCTGTGTGTCTCATGAATAAATAAATAAAATATTTATAATAAAATAAAATAAAATAAAATAAAATAAAATAAAATAAAATAAAATAAAATAAATAAAATAAAATATAAATAAATAAATAAAATAAAATAAAATAAAATAAAATAAAATAAAATAAAATAAAATAAAATAAAGCGAGCATCTCTGTTAGACGACACATCCATCACCTTCCCTCACTCAGTTTTGTGCAGTCTGGTTGCCCAGCTCCCGAACCTCAGAGCTCATTACATCACTCCCCAAAGCCCTGGCAGCCTCCTCCCCAGGCCTCCGGAGCCCAGGGTCACATCCGCCCCTCTGCGTAAGGACAGCCTGAGAGTCGACCCTGATGGAGCCTCCCTCCTCCTCCACCTGCAACCCCCCTATCAGCCGCAAGCCTGGCTGCTCTGACCGACCCCGGTGCAGGCCACCACCTTCCCCTCAGCAGACACAGCGCCAGGGCTCCTCCCCTGTGCCCTCCCACCTGCCTTGCCCACCCTTGCCTCCCCTCTCTGGTGGGTGCTCAGACTTGGCCTTGGACTCTTCAGTGACTGCCCACCGCCCCTGCAGCGAGGTTTGGTGACCCCCTTCCCACAGGTCACCAGAGATCATTTTCTTTCTCTGAAAATGAGGGACGAAAACAATTCTACCGGCGAGTGGGGGCGATCCCCAGCACCTCCCGGGAACGGGCAAGGTCTCTCCAGGCTGTTCTGTGAGTTTGGTCACTTGGCTCTTTTCCAGTTTGGAAAAGGAACACATTTTCTTCCCAAGAGACTGGCCACCAGTGCCCAGAGACAGGGCGCCAGTGAGTCAGGTGGGGAACCCAGGGAGCAAGGGGTGGGGGGGGCGGGCACCCCGTCTTGTGCTCTGTGGTTGCCAACCCGGCGTCGACCTGGTTTCAGCCTGCAGGGGTGCCCGCGCCCCAAGCAAGCACCCAGCCAGACGCAGATGGACGGCACAGGGGCTGCAACCCAGACTCCAGGGCGAAGGCTTCTCGGAAGCGGGGCCTAGGCCGAAGGCCAAATCCAACGGGGAGAGATCATTCTCTCCTCTGTGAAACACTGGGGCAGAGTCGGTGGCTTCTCGAGTCTTCTCTGGCCTCTCTGCTGGGCTCTAGCCCCGCGGGGCCGCGCTCAAAACCTTTCCCTGCTTTCCATTCCACTGTCTCACGTCTAAGCGCCAACGGCGGGCACAAGCAGACCCTGTTGTTCCGATTTCCTACGGTTTAATCTCCCCCACAGCTATAGTACCCCCCTCCCCGGCACGCACGCATGCACAATTTTAAATATAAAGACGTCCTTTTTTTTTGGTGAAAACTGGATTTACGGTCCAGCTTTTCTGACCAGTCATCAAAAAACCATTGAGACTGTAATATAACTGTCCCCCCAACTTAAGCTATTACCAGCTCTCTCCCCAGGCTCATAAATAGTCTTTCCAGGGCACCGTGACTACGGTGGGCCCAGCCGCCCGTGCAAGCCTGCGTGTCCAGCGCCCTCCCCCGCCCCGGCCCACGACACCCCCACCCCCCCACCAGGCTCACTAGCAACCCACTCAGGGAAGCTCATCTGTGAAGACAGCAGAGGCCACCCCCTGTCTCCTGTTTCTTTAAAATGAAAACCGGGATGCAGAGAATTACTCTTTTATTGCCCCTGTGAGGAAACTTGGCAGGGTGTGTTCTGCTGGTTTTCTTAGGAGCTGGAAGCTTGGGTGGGGTTCAATCCATAAGCTTCTGAAAATAAAATTATATTGCCCCACTGAACGGTCTCCAAATAGCCCGCATAATCCAACACTTCTTACTTTTTAAAAAGTGTTTCCATTCTCTGATCTGGAATTTTATATATAGCACGTTTAGCGCCCAGTGTTGGATGTTAGTCATACTGAAACAAAGTGCTGAAAAGTTAAAGCACGGATATTTTTCAGAGGGACCCAAACGGAGCACAAGGACAGTCGATTCTAGAAAAACTTCAGTGAGCAGTATTTCTCCTGACATTCTGAGTCCAAAAAGGTTGCGGGGTGGGTGTTGAGGCTCGGACGGGGCTAGGGGAAGGCAGAAAGAAGTGAAAACCTGGCAACCTGTCCATCGTTCACGTAAAAATGATTCATCAAGAATAATCAAAAGCTCACCTAACGCGTGGCCAGAACCCATCTGAAGATGAGACCACCATACTGTGAGGCTCAAGAGCTCAGGTGGGAGAAGAGGAGAGCCAGGGGGAGACAGGAGTGTGGTCTGAGTTTGGGAAGCAGGTTTTGAACACGGGTTGGCTAATAATGAATGGAGGGGCGGCTCGGTGGCTCAGGCGGTTAAACATAGGACTTTTGATTCAAGTTCAGGTCATGATTTAGGCTCAAGTCATGATCTCAGGGTCGGGACATCGAGCCCCACATGGGAATCTGTGCTGGGCATGGAATGGAACTCGCTTAAGATTCTCCCTCTGGGAAAAAAAAAAAAAAAAAGATTCTCCCTCTGGCCCCCCTAAAAAAATAATGAATGGGGATGGGCCACCACACGGTGAGTAGTACTCTACGCCTGGGATGGGATGAACCCCAGCATCTGAGCCCACGGGAAGACCCCAGCAGAGGTCTTATTCCCAGTAGCAGGTAGCTAATGCTGTTACTAGCTCCACTGACCAAGGAGGGCCACCGAGGTTTGGAAGGCCAGGTCACTAGGCTAAGGCCGCAGAGATGGACAATGGCAGAGGCGGGATTTGGACCCAGCCTGCCCGATGCAAATCCATACCGGTCACCCCATCATAGCCTCTCACACTCAGGCTCTCCCCATTCGAGCCCAGGGACAGACTCTTCCTTCTGCACTTAGGGTTCCGATTCCTAGTGCGCCTTCCCTTCTTCTTCAGAGTTAGGAAATTAAACACAAATAATTGTGCTCCGGTTAACATCTTACTCTGGCTAAGTTATCAGAACACCGATGGCTGACGGTGGTCACCCAGTCAGGTCAGGCCCAGGGGACGAGGAGCTCACGATTAAACAGTAAGATAATAATGCACATTTATGGCTGCCCAGGGAGCTAGGGGCCGGAGAACCCAGGGCAAGATCAAAGGCCACTAAAGTACAACCCGCTCATTGCCAGCATCCTCCATTATCTTTAAAATGATGATTAAAAAAAAAAAAAAAAAAAAAAAAGGTCCAAAGCAAATCTCACCATGAATTCTGGGCTGGAACTCATCTCCCTCTGGAATCCGTGACCGTCCTGGACCTGCTGGCCGTGGACCCGCTTGGGGAGCTGGCCTCGGGGCTGCCTTTCCCATCCAGCTGGCAGCAGCCCTTCTGACCTCAGGGCTGCCTCACCCGATTCTCAGGGGGCTCCAAGCGGGGCGAGGATTTATGGGGCGAGAGAGGAGCCACCATACAACAACAGCCCAGCAAAGCAGTTGGTGGCGGGGTGGTGGGGGTGACCCCAGAATCTCCACGAGGAACGGTGGCTCCCTGGCATTCTGGCCACTTGTTTAATAGGTATAGGTCCGACCTTCTGCCACTGACCCAGAGGATGAGTGCTGGGAGCCCATAAAAGAACAAACTAGTAGAGATCATGGATTGCTGCTTAATTTGGGGGGGAGTAAAAAACCTAATAAAATGCAGTCTGTTCATTGCCATTTCCCTTCTTTGCAAGGGAGTGAACTAAAGCCAGAGTAACCAAGCAGATCAATTTCAGGAAATTAAACCTAAAGGTGAACCCTGGAAAAACCAGCAAGAGTCACAACATCGGGCAGTACGGGGCAGAAACCTCACAGTGACCTACTGAGCTTTTTCCCATGGAAAAACATCTCCGTGGTGTTTAGAATACTTTTTAAGAGATTCTGGGTGGCCTCTCTGCAAAGTATTGATGTAACACATCAAGAACTCGAGCGACCAGGAAGCATGAGTCTTGGAACTGCCGCCTCTTAAAAAAAAAAGGAGGCACCGCATGACCGGGGTCCTTTGGCAAATGCCGCCCCTGCCCCATAGCGGGTGAGCACATTAACTCCTGTGAGCCAAGGCCAACACAGAGCCACTTTTGTGTAAAGGCAACGCAGTTCACGTGCATGGCTGGGTACGCACACGCAGTCATCATCACCCTAAAATACCAGCCTTTCCCCCCCAGTCAGTGCACACAGCCACCCAGGTAAGAGCGGTTCTCTCTCTGCTAGGGTGAAAAAACAGTTTGAATTACCATGCTTTCTAAACTTTTTTTTTTTTATTATTTTTTTACAACCAATAGGATTTGTTGGCGTAGTAAAATGTGATTGTTATAAGGGAAATGGGGGGCGGGGAGGGAGAGCTGTCCTTAGAGAATGAGGAGGGTGACCAATGTGTCTCCTGAGCAAAGGAATATCCATAACTTCAAATATGATAGAAGATAGATTAGTTATCAGAAATTAAATATTTATATAGGAAAATAAGTGAATGGGTAGCCCAGGTGGCTCAGCGGTTTAGTGCCGCCTTCGGCCCAGGGTGTGATCCTGGAGACTCGGGATCGGGTCCCACGTCGGGCTCCCTGCATGGAGCCTGCTTCTTGACCTCTCTGTGTGTGTGTGTGTGTGTGTGTGTGTGTGTGTGTGTGTGTGTGTGTCTCATGAATGAATAAATAAAATCTTAAAAAAAGAAAAAAAGGAAAATAAGTGAATGTTAAAAAGAAAGACTATAAACGTGTATAAATTCTGTAAAGAGCCCAGAATGGAGGTCACCTATCATAAAAGATCATTCTTTTTTTTTTTTAAAAGATTTTATTTACTTATTCGAGAGAGAGAGAGAGAGAGAGAGAGAGAGAGAAAGCATGTGCACATGAGCAGAGGGAGGAGGAGAAGCGTCCACTGAGCAGGGAGCCCGATGTGGGGCTCAATCCCAGGACTCCCAGATCATGACCTGAGCTAAAGGCAGATTGCCTAACTGACTGAGCCACCTGAGGAACCCCCAAAAGAGAATTATTTCTTTTTTTTTAAACATTTTTTTAAAGATGTATTTATTTATTTATGATAGACACAGAGAGAGAGAGAGAGAGAGAGAGAGAGAGAGAGAGAGGCAGAGACACAGGAGGAGGGAGAAGCAGGCTCCATGCCAGGAGCCTGATGTGGGACTCGATCCCGGGACTCCAGGATCGCGCCCTGGGCCAAAGGCAGGCGCTAAACCGCTGAGCCACCCAGGGATACCCGAGAATTATTTCTACAGGGGGGAATTTTAGATGAATTTTTTTCTCCATTATTCTTCATACTTTTTTCTACTGGTTAAATAATGACCACATGTATTTTAATAAAAACAAAACCATAATTACAACCATTGTGAGCTCATGGAGGCCCCCTCCCAAAAGAAAGGTAAATAAAAGGAGAACATGGTTGTTTTACAGAAATATTACTAAAAGAAAATAAAGGTTAGAAGAAAGGATATTGTTTTTGGAAGAAATCCAGGTAGAAACTGTCCTACGTTGCTACCGAGGAGGTAAGATTGTGTATGCATGCCTCATTCTAAGAACCTGCCCCTCTGAGAGCCAGCACCGTCACCTGGCCAGGTGCTGGTGACCCCGGGTGACCCTGGGGCCACATCACCCGTCGGACTCCTGGGGCGTCCTGCTGATGCTCGGCCCAGCTGTGTCCCCAAGCCATTGTGATCATGACACAGCCCGCACGGTGGGCTGCACCCCCGGCATCCACCAGGGTAGGTGCAGGCTGCAATGTGCTGGTAACTGCTGACAGGGACAGCCAGGAAAATCTTCGCACCACCACAGGCCCAGAATCAGCAATCAAGAAAAGGAGTCTTGGGCTGCCAGCACTAGCGTGGGGGTGTCAGTGGGCACCGGGAGGGGAGACAAGCAGAGCTCGGACCACACCTCCTGCTGGGGAGCAGTGCTGCCTGGAGGAAAAAGAGGGGGAGCACAGAGGTCCCCCCAGGGTCAGCCCAGAGGCGAAAAGAGGGATAAATAAGCCAAGCACCTAAAACACAAAGTCACCCCGTGGGGGTTAAAAAAGGCAAATATCACAAGGCCCAGGGCAGATGGCCAAGGCATTTATTAACAGATCATGAGTGCATTAGTCAGAAATTTACTGCACTGGAGTTCTTCTAATAAATGTAACCTGCTTTAGTTTGGGTCCCATTCCAAAGGGTTTCGACTATTAGGCTCTCTAGATGATTTAATAGCACGAGTCAGAGAAAAAAAGGGCTTAAAATCCAATTCTGAACCTTATTAGTTGTGTGACCTTGGACTAGTTGCTTAACATCTCTGAGCCTCAATGTGCTCATCCGTGCAAAAGGCTTAATAGCTCCTAGTTCACAGGATCGAGGATTAAAAGAGGTGAAGTGAGCATTTAGCAAAATGCCTGACACATAGTAAGCGTGTAGTAAATGGGGCCGCCCTTATAAATGGCTTCACTGATTCCCAGGGCCACTGGCTTCGGAATAAAATCATCAGATACCATTTAAAAGCACTCACCACCATCAGGAGGAAGGGATGGACCTGGAGCCAATCTATCCCGTTATTTTTCTAAAGACCACCCCGGTCTCCGTGGATAACGAATCATGCTTTATTCACGAAAGGTTATTTGTTCTGTATTCATCTGCTCCCTCATTTATACAACAGCGATTTACTGACGGCCTAACCATGTGCCAGAAGTAGCTACGCTCTGGGGACGGAAAAGCGGACACACAAGGTCCCCACCCTCTTGACGTCTTGCAGTCTAGGGAAGGAAGGCAGTCGGCACACCAGCCCAGTCAATGCTATGGAAAGGGCTAGAGTCAGAACAAGGAGCCCAGAGGAGCGGTGTCTAAGCCCAGACTATCCAGGGCTAATGGTCAAGGAAGGCTTCCTGGAGGAAGGGACATCTCAGCTGATGATGAATAAACTATTTATAGTTTATTGAACGGGTTGGGTGGCTCTTCCACGGAAACGAAAAGCCTATTTGAACAGGTTGGGTGGCTCTTCCACGGAAACGAAAAGCCTATTTAAGGAAGGTTCGGGTAAGTGATAGGTTGAGGAGAGGCCCGATGGGATTTGTCATGAAGTCGAGTTTGTAGAGCAAGCACATTATTTGTACCAGACTCCGTTTATTTGCAGCCTGGGAGGTGGCTAATGGAGATCATTGCCCTCTCCCCACCCACCCTTGGAGCCAGTACTAATCCAAGGGTTAGCAAACATTTTCTGTAAAGAGGCAGAGTAAATATTTTTGGCTTTGCATGTCTTGGTCACAACCATTGAACACGGCCTGTGTAATACGCACACATAATATGCAAACAAACGTGCATGGCTGTGTTCCCCGTACGAAAATGTAAACACAAATTTGCATTGCACATCATCTCCGTGGGTCATGGAATAGTCTTCTTTTAATGAACCTTTTCAACCATGTAAAAACGTAAAACTCATCCATAGCTTGTGGGCCATATGGAAACAGGTGTCAGGTGGGCTTTGGCCCCGGGGTGGTGCTGGCCCCACCTGCGTACTGACCCAGAGCCTCCTGAGGGGACCGAGACGGGGAGAGCGGAGCGATGTGACAGGCCTCAGGGGAGGTGCCGGGGTGGAGGGCACCAGTCACAAGAGTCTAATGGGCTGGGGCTCTGTCCTGAGGGCGAGGTGGACCCACTGAAGGGGTTCAAGCCAAAGCTGCGCATTTCTTTTGGCTTTTGCGTGAAACACTTTAACGTCAAAGACAGATGCAGTAGATCGTATTTTTTGGAACTGAAATTCAGCAAGATATCATTTTTAAGGCCGAATAAGTGAAGACTGTTATTTGGCCACCTTTAAAATTGGTGATGTTCCTGGGTCAGCCTTCAGCAGTTGGCAAACTTCAACCTACCAGGCTCAGAAAAGCAACTCACGAAGATCGGGAGAATTTTTACAACACGTACCTTGAAATCTGGATCAGAGCAAGACACCCCAAGGCTGAGTGTGTTGGGGGCAGCAGGGCCCAGAGGCAATAGAGCCCCCCTCAGAACTCATACGGAGTGTACGCACACATTCCCACCCCCAAACACAGAGGAACGGCCGCTTGCAGGCGGCTAAATCCTGCAACAGAGAACACATTCTAAGGCCCTGGGACCCTCTGTGTCAAGGTTAACCGACGGCCCCAAATTTGGAATAAGGATCTGGACAGGCTACGGAAATTTTAGCATCGTGCTATTCCCATGATTCATTCACTTATGCAAATGTCCCTATGTGCCGATTAATTACCCTGAGCTTGGCAAGAGGAATACAGAGGTTGCGTAGACTCAGGATCCTGCTCCAGAGGAAAGGGAAAAACACGGAGGCAGATAATTAAAATGCAGCAGGATCCGTGCAAGAGGCAGGGTCTGGAGTCCGTTAATAGAAATTTGGACGAGTCTGGAGAGAGGGCTTTTGCTATGTGCGGTCATGAACTAAGGACAAATAATAACAGGACAATTCAGAGAGACCCCACTTACTCCAAGAACCCCAGAGGGATTTGACAGATTTATGAGAAGCAAACAGTCCCCGGCCAACCCATGGCTGAGCAACATCATGCAACACCAGGGTGGGATGAAGGAAGGACAGGGAAGGAAGCTCATTTCTAGAAAGGAGGTGCCTCCAGAATTGCTCATTTCTGGGCTGAGGACATCCTACACCTGACTGTGTCACTCCCAGGATCCAAAAGGACGCCACAACCTTCCCCCACTAAGATGTAGGAAAACAGCCACCGGACGCCTGACACTGGACGTGCTGATGTTCTCAGTGGCCAATATACCATTCCTTCTTTCTAGAACCCCTGAGCCATTTTGTCTGGAACAGTCAGGTACTATGAGCCCCAGGGGACACCTTCCCTGGCCTCCCTAGAGCCATGCAACACGGTTTTGGACAATGAGACATACATTCAAGACATCAGGGGTTCTGGAAAATGTCACTTTTCCTGACCCAAGGGGATGGGCCACTCGGCCGGCAGAACTTTGCTTTCCTTACTGCGTCCAATGTGACGCACCATCTGAAAATGGTGCAGCAGCAGCCATTGTGCAACCAGGAGGCAGGCCACCTGCAAAAGCTGAGTGCTGTTCGGTCCCCACGGTCCCACAGTGGAGGGGGTGGGTCTGCAGGAAGGGACGAGAGCAAGATGAGAGCCAACGTGCTAAGGACAGCAGAGCAGGAAGGAGGAAGAGCCTGGGTCTCTGACAGCCTCCCCTGGCAACTAACAACTGGCAGGAACTGGGAGGCTCTGAATGTTTTATGGGAGAAAAATATCCCCCTGCTGATCAGTGGGTTCGTTTCCTAGGGCTGCCGTAACAAAGTACCACAGGCTGGGTGCCTTAAACGACAGGAAGTTGTCTTCTCACGATGCTGGGGGCCAGAAGTCCAAGATCAAGCGCTGGCAGGGTTGTTTTCTTCTGAGGCCTCCTGCCTTGTCTCAGGCTTGACCGTGATCTCCCCGTGTTCTGTGTCCATGTCCTAATCTCTTCTTATAAGGACACCAGTCATTCACATGACCTCATTTTACCTTCATGACCTGCCTAAAGGCTCCATTTGCGAGCACAGTTATGGGCAGAGATGCTGCGGGTTAGGACTTCAACATAGGAATTTTGGAGGGACACAATTCAGACTATAACAGTCGGGCTTCCGGTGACTTGAGATGAAGGGATTTGTCTAATACGAGGACGATTTCTGTAGATCATGTTTCCAAAAATATTTTTAAGCCATAGAACCCTTTGTTCAAAAGAAATCATGTGGAACGTCTTCCAGTAAAGCCATCTCTCCACTCTCCAGGCCCCCACGTCTCCGCTGCCCATCAGACTCCACCAAGAACAGAGTGGTTCTGGTCCATAACGCCAAGCTCCTGAAGGGCTCAGGGCGGCAAGAGCAACTCCAGGCCCCGTTTGGTACAGGCTGGAAGCCTCACAGGGGACTCTTTCTAGAAGACCAATTGGCTACTACTACGTGAGTAGCTGCGGAATGTCACTTATGGTTTAACTACAAAAATACAGGTAAGCACAATGGGGAAAATAAAAATTGCTGTAGCTTTCCCACCTCGAGATAATCACCACCGACATCAGGGTTTTATATCCTTCAGACTTTCGAATATGCACCTACGCCTATGAGTGTCCACTTATACTTTTAATAAATCTTTTAAAGAATTAATTTTGAGAGAGAGAGAGAGAGAGAGAGACCATGTATGAGGAGGGGCAGAGGAAGAGGGAGAGAGCGTCTCAAGCAGACTCCGCACCGAGCGAGGAGCCTGACACAGGGCTCAATCCCACGATCCCAGGATCATGATCTGAGCTGAAACCAAGAGTCGGACCCTTAGCCGACTGTGCCACCCAGGCACCTCTATACCTTAAATTTTAAAAAAGGAACCCTACCATGTGCTTTAATAACCTCCTTTTTCACTTAATATTTCATGGACATTCTCCACGGCCCCCAAAGGAGGTTCCTCATCACCGTTTTCGACGGCTGCGGCACACACCATCCTAGAGGCTCACGGCATTCGCTGCCATTATTTTGGGTGAGTCAGGAGGGACCCCTCTGACTGGACTTCACAACGGGCAGTGCTCCCTGAGTCACTTCAAACCCCGGTGCTCCAGCACAGAGAAGAGCCCTCAACGTGAGGGCTCCACCTGGGAGGTGAGGAACCTCCTCTCCCATCTGGGACCTTATCAGGGCCTCTAACAGACCTCAATCAGCACCTTCCACCTCGTTCTTCATTTGAAAACCAGGTCTCACCAAAAAGGAATTAAAGCCCCAGGAAGATGTGGGGTTTCCTCGCATGTGTCTCTGGATGAGAGTCTCACTCCCGGAGGCCTCAAAGGGCTGGCGATGGGGGCCGTATCCCAGGGAGGAGCACTCGGGGCCTCTGGCCCACTGACATCTGGACTTGCACACAGGTCCACCCTTGGGGGTGGGGGGGTGTCTTTTCTCCACTGGGAAACCCAGGATTCTCGGTGCTTTCCAGGCAGAGCCCAGATGGGAAGGTTTCTTGCTAAGTCATGGGTTTCTGGGGGAAAGAGAGGCCGCAGCAAGCTTCCCGGGGACAGAGGCCTTTCCTTGGGGCGCTCCTCGGTCCCGCTGCCGTGGCTACGGCAGGGTCGCCGCCTGGCTGCAGAGCTGCGTGTGACCCCGTGCACTTGAACTACGACTTTGGGCTTTGGCTTGAGTCCCTCTCTGTTTGTTTTACAAACTCCTACTTGCAGTCTCAAATTAGGCTCGTTAAAAAGCCAGCTCCCCACGGGGCTATAAACGTCACCCGGACACGCGGAGCGCGGGTTTACAAGGCGGGCGTGTGATGTGCCCACCAAGCCCGCCGCGGCCCCAGTGGGAACGGTGAATCAGCCTTTTGGGGCAAAACCCTCTCCTGGGCCCTCCGCCTGGACAGGAGCTGCGCGGGCGATGGCCAGGGGAGGCAGCTGGGGGTCCCCGGAGACAGGTGAGCGGGAGCGACAGGCCAGCTCCCGGACCCACGTGGGCCCAGCCTTCCCCACCCCCTCGCACAGCACCCCGCTCAGGGTGCGTCCCCGCGGGCACGGGCGCCCCTCTCCCCTTCCCGGGGCTGCTCCTCCTGCCCCGTCCCTGCCGTGTCACCCCCATGTCGCAGCTGCCGCCTTGGCAGGGTTCCCCCCGCCGGGGCGGGTGGCGGGTCAGGGCAAGCGGACGGCAGAGAAAGCATCTCCCGCTCCCAGGCATCGGGTTCCTTCTCGAAGCCTCCACCGGTCAGCACGCCCCCAGCGCCACTGCGGCTGAGCGAAGCAATCTCAGAGATCTTACTATCCGCCCCCCAAGCCGCCCGCGGAGGGCCAAGGTGGGAAAGAATCACAGTCTTTTCACCTTCTTGAAGTTTCAGGAGATACTTGCTCTGACCCAGGGCTTTACTAACACACACACACACACACACACACTTCTCCTACCCTCGCTCTCCACCCCCCCAAGTGCACCAGAACCCAGCACGTGCTCATACAGCCAAGGCTGGAGGGGGCCGTAGAAACCACATGGGCCCCCAGCCCCGCTCTGGCTGCCCATGCACGCTCCAGATTTAACATGTGGCCGTCCTGTTCTTTTTTTTTTTTTTTTTTTTTTAAGATTTTATTTATTCATGAGAGACAGAGAGAGAGAGAGAGAGAGAGAGAGAGAGAGAGGCAGAGACACAGGCAGAGGGAGAAGCAGGCTCCATGCAGGGAGCCCGATGCGGGATTCAATCCTGGAATCCCAGGATCACGCCCTGGGCCAAAGGCAGGCACTAAACCGCTGAGCCACCCAGGGAGCCCACCTTCGTGTTATCTATTAGTCCCCCACCCAGTACCTGTAGCTCTGCTGACCATGGCTCTGATGTGTCACACTCCCAGCCAAGACACCAAGTGGCTGTCGGAGGGCTTGGACCCAGGGACCACAATCTAGCTTCCTCCTAAGAGAGCTCATGTGCAGCTCCAACTGTTAGAAAGTTCTTATTTAATCCAATTCTGTCCTGTTGCAGCTTCTATACCCTCCGTCCCGTGTCCACACCAGTAAACCTACCCTCTTCCCATGGTGGGGCCCCTACCTCCGTCACAAGCTCCCCATGTGCCATGCGCCCCTCCCAGTCCTGGGAGCCCAGCACGCCTGCACAACCCTGGCGTGTGTTGCTTGTGTGTCTACCCTAACCAGTTCAGGGCCTGAAATGCTCACGACTGCAACCTCAATATCAGTGGTGTCCCACTCTGTGTCTGTCCTCTTGCTCCCTGGCGACTGGCCACCACCTTCCCAGAGCCCACCCTGCCCACAGTGGCCTGCTTATGACCCCAGGCTCCCAAGTTAGGCACGTCCAGCCTCCAATCTTGACTCCACCGCTCACTTGCCATGCGGCCTGAGACAAAGGACACCTCCTCTGAGCCGGCTTTCCTGCCTGTGAAATGGGGGTAACACCCAGTCTGAGGGAGCAAGCATGACAACTAGTGGAGACCACACGCATGGGGCTCCGTCCAGTGCCAGGCACAGGGTGGGCACACAGTGACCGGAGGCCCTCTCTGTCCATGCACTGTCCCCATGGGCTCACTGCGACCCCCACTGCACCCTGCTCCCCTCCCAAGTCCTCAGGCTCGACACAGAAGTCACCTGGGATACTAGGTGGGTAGCTCACAAAGGGCAGGAGCTTCATTTTTCATCTCCCTCCTTCCTTCTCTCTGCCGTTCCATGCACATGGTACGTGCTCTGTGAGTATGAAAAACCCAGGTTCAGAGAACACGAAATGGACTCTTGCAATATTAAAGCAAACCAAGAGAGCGGCTGTGGCTTCAGATGACATTAAGGGTCAAAGAAAACCACCCTATCTGTTCCGTGACGTCTGTCTCCTCCAACAGCACGTCCGGGAGGGCGGACGTCGGAGGGCAGGGGCCTGCCGGGGTGCTGAGGGCTCTGCCACAGACAGGAGAGCAGAACAGAAAGCAGGGGTCAGCGTGGCCGCCAACCTCAGCGCCGCCTCCCCTGGCCCTGATCCCGGCCCAAAAGATGGGGGTGGGGGGAGCGGAGCGCTGGAACTGTCTGCAGAGCTCTGGCCCACTGTTCTGGTGACGTCTACAGGCCACCAACAGCCCACCCTCTTCGCCCCTTGCTCTCCCACTCCTTTACCTTAAAAAGAAATAGGGAGGGAGGAGAGAGAGAGAGAAGGAGGGAAGAAGGGAGAAACGGAAAGAGAAGAAAGCGTTTATCCGAAAAATAAACACAAGTGCTACATGACTGCTTTGAACTTAGAACCCTTGTGACATTTCCATTAACTAAAGTCTTAGAAAAAGCCACTGCCTATTTGACTCTTGGTCTTCAAATAAACACTGGGAATGGCTTGGCAGGACGAGCCCTCCAGCTGCCCCATCCCCGGGAGCTGGTCTCCCAGAAGGGGTGGTTTCCCAGAGGGGCTCTCCTGTGGGGACAGAAAGGGAAAAGGACTCTCCCCCTTGCAGGAGCCATGACCCTGCCTCCTCGGGGGACAGTGAACAGCTGCGGACTGGGGGGCAGCGCACAGAGGAGCGTGGGCCCAGAACCAAGCGTCCCGAGGACCCTGAGATCTCATGGTGTCCCCATCCTGCCACTAAGCAAGCGTCGCCGTAAGGCGTCAAGCCACTTGCCTACCATCACACGGCTAGGAAGCAAGAGCCTGCATGCCTCACCTCTCCGTCACAGGAAACCCGGGCCTCGCATTTACAAGTCAAAATTGGTTGTTTTTGTTCAATTGAGATATAACTCATGTATCATAAAACTCAGCCCCTAGGGGCACCTGGGTGGCTCAGTCGGTTAAGCATCCCTCTGACTCTTGACTTCGGCTCACGTCATGATCTCGGGGTTGTATCATCGAGCCCCATGTGGGGGTCCGTGCTGGGTGTGGAGCCTGCTTAAGATTCTCTTTCCCCCTCTCCCTCGGCCCCACCACCCCTTAAATAACCAAGACGAAAAACCCCATCCTTTAGAAAGGTGCAATTCAGTGGTTTTTAGTATTTTCACATTCATGAAACCATACTGCTGTTTAACTCCAAAACATTTTTGTCACCCCAAAAGACATCCTGTACCCCTCAGTAGCCATACCATGCTGTCTATGCCCACTGCCGCCCCACCCCTCCAGCCCTGGGGACCAGTAATGACTTCTTGCCTCTGTGCATGCGTCTATCTTGGACAGTTTGTGTCACTGGGGTCACACAAGAAGCAGTCCTTAGTGTCTGGCTTCTCTTAGGTAGTGTTTTTAAGGTCCATCCATACTGTAGCATTTGTCAGTACTTTACTCCTTTTTGTGCCCAAATGATCTTCAGTTGTATGGATAAACCACGTTTCACGTCCCTCTTCGTTTGTTGATGGACATTTGGTTTGTTTCCACTTTGGGGCTATTCGGGAGAAGGCAACTGTGAATATTCACACAGTCGTTTCCGTGAGGACATAGGGTTCTCAGTCCTCCCAAGTCTATTTCTAGGAGCTGAAATTGCTGGGTCGTAGGGCAATCCCATGCTTAACTTCTCGAGGAACTGCCAAATTGTTGTCCATGGTGACTGCATCATTTTATGTTCCCACCAGTAGTCTAGGAAGGTTCTGGTTTCTCTTGCCTCCTCACCAACACTTGTTACTGTCTGTTTGGTTAAGCCATGCTAGCGGGTATGAAGCTGTATCTCAGTATGTCATGGTTTTTTATTTTTATTTATTTTTATTTTTTATTTTTGTCATGGTTTTTTAAAAATAGATTTATTCTGGGGCACCTGGGTGGCTCAGTGGTTGAGCCTCTGCCTTTGGCTCAGGGCGTGATCCTGGGGTCCTGAGATTGAGTCCCACATCGGGGTCCCTGCAGGGAGCCTGCTCATCTCTCTGCCTGTGTCTCTGCCTCTCTCTCTCTGTGTCTCTTGTGGATAAATAAATAATATCTTTAAAAAATAGATTTATTCTTTGGCAATGATTTGATGCTCAAATGGGCTTCCTTAGAAGGAGTGAAACCACAGAAGACATGGAGGGAGCAAAGAGCAAAAGAAGACAAACACATTTAATAAGAAATCAGCCCCAGGAGTTTAGTATGATCCTAAGAAAGAAGCTTCCTCACTAGTTTGATGTCAAATTACTTCTATAATAATAATCCATGCATGTGTACTTCCTAAAAATATAGAAAACACAGTCCAGTGCAAGGTAAAAAATAAAATCACCCATAATGCCATTACTGGAAGAAGTACTGATATATTTTTTTAAACAAGCCGTGTTGTATCACTTCACCTATGACCCAGCAAAGCATCTTTTTACACCGCTAAATATATACACGCAGTCCTTACATCTCCCTGTGATGGCCATTCTGATGAGAGAAAGCCTCAAGGGTGGACCTGCGGACACCACAGTCCACGCTTGCCCTGAAAGCTAGTGAGTTCACAAAGCATAGTGAGGGAAAGCACAGCTCAATAAAGGAGAATTTGAGGGCCACGCTGAGGTCTGAATGCCGGGCGGGCCCTCTACCCGGGGATGCTGGGCGCGTCCTCAGCCTTTCAGTGGTAAAATGGGGCCGACAACCCCTCAAGTACCTGGCAGGGTGCTCTGAGGGTCCAGTGAGAGCCTAGGGCAGTGCCTGGGACACAGAATGAGCTAAAAAACGGTCCCTGGAGCCAGGCAGTGAGCAGAGAAAGCCCTAGTGAGTTAGCCATGGGGAGGCCTGCCCCCCTGAGGACCCCTGAATGAGCAGCCCCACCCTAAAGCATCTGTGGCCATTTACTCTCCTGTTTCCAACCCCACCCCCAAAACAGAGGCCACAGGACTCCGATTTGGTGAGAGGCCTAGAATGCCTCTTCTAGCACCTTCCCTCTTATCTTATCATAGAACTTTAGTACAGATGTGGCTCCTCTTTTCCCAGTCTCTGAAAATCTTCCCCAAAGCAATGTCCCAAGAGCAATGAGCACATGCCACAGTCCGACCCAGGATTCTAAGGCCATTCTCCAATTAAAAAAAACCCGGAGTGGGCAGCCCCGATGGCGCAGTGGTTTAGCGCCGCCTGCCGCCTAGGGCATGATCCTGGAGACCCGGGATCGAGTCCCACATCGGGCTCCCCGCATGGAGCCTGCTTCACCCTCTGTGTCTCGGCCGCCCCCCCCCCCGAATAAATAAATAAATCTTTTTAAAAAAAAATAAATAATAAAAAAAAATTTTAAAAACCCAGAGTTCCATTAGAGAAATGGCAGATTCTAGGAATGGGGCAGCAACGCAAAAGATAAGCTCGGAACACACAGCCCCAGAAAGTAATAAGAGAGCGGTCAGAAAAAGACAACGATAGGGCGGGTCAAGGGATGCAAAAGCCCCCAGAAACAGCTACCGGGGGCCCAAGCGGGAACACTTTGAGCAATAAAAAAATAACATAGTACTGGATTACAACCCAAAGTAGAAAATAAATATCCAAGTGTCCATGTGATTAGTAATGATGGAATCAATGGGGAAACAGAGAAGTCTTCCCTACAAAATAATGCCAACTAATTTATATAACTGCATCCCCCTCAAGGAGGTGGGCCATAAATTCATTCACCTTAAGTGTGGGATGGGCACAGCGACTCCCTCTGAAGGAGGAGGGGTATGGAAAGCGCTGGGGGAGGACAGAGAAACCGGACAAACATGATCTCAGCCAGGTGGTCAGGGCTAACGCCATCATTCTAGGTCACGTTGACATCACATACCCTTCACATGACGTGACAAGTGGGGTGCTTTACCTCTGCGATTTTCTGCCTCCAAAACCTACAATCCTAACCTAATCAGGAGAAAAACCTCAAACCCAAACTGAAGGATATTCCACAAAACACACGACCAGGACTCCTCTAAACTGTGAAGCTCACCAAGAGCAAGGAGAGTCTAAGAAACTGTCGCCAAGAGGTGTCTAAGGAGACGCGAGGACTAAATATAACACGGGATGCTGTGACAGAAAAAGAACATGAGGTAAAAAGGAAGGCAATCCTATTGGAGTATGGACGTTAGCCAACAATGTATCAATACTAATTCACTCATTGTGACAAACGCACAACGTGACAAATGTGATATGATTAGAGGGGAAATTAGGTGTGGAGTATTTGAGAACTAGCTGTAACGTTCTTGCAACTTTTCCGTAAATCTAAAACTAAAGTAAAAAGTTTATTAAATGTTATTAAATAATTCT
Organism: Canis lupus dingo; assembly: GCF_003254725.2. Taxonomy (NCBI): domain Eukaryota; kingdom Metazoa; phylum Chordata; class Mammalia; order Carnivora; family Canidae; genus Canis; species Canis lupus. The sequence goes on along the minus strand of NC_064260.1, from coordinate 33,513,714 downwards.
AAAAAAAAGAACGTGCCAGAAACATCATGTACACTTCGCTAATTCCTAGCAAGGTGACCTGTCCTGTAATCCCTAAAATCTGCAATCTGCAGACACTTTTCTCATACAGCATACTCGATTGCATTACATCTATTGATTTATAGATCTTATTTATTTATAATACACAGAGAGAGAGGCAGAGACACGGGCAGAGGGAGAAGCAGACTCCCTGTGGGGAGCCCGCTGTGGGATTCGATCCCAGGACCCCGGGATCATGCTCTGAGCCCAAGGCAGATGCTCAACCACTGGGCCACGCAGGTGTCCCCTATCTATTGATTTATATATATCCATTCATAAAACATTTTTATTGAGCCTTTATGGGGGGGGGGTGTGCAGGCACGGTGCTAAGCTCAAAAGACATAATGGTGGAAAATTCAGTGTTTTTCCCTCTTCCCTGTGTGTGGGGGCCGTGACAGGAGGTGCCCTGTGGAACTGGCTTGGTCCTTGTGAGGCAGCTGACGTTTGCTAGGTGAGTGTTCCGGCCATCCCAGGGCACTTCACGCCCTTGGTGGTCGGTCACCTTTGGGTAGTTAGGCATTTAGCAACACTGACGTCCTTTAGGACACTTCAGGTTGTTTTCTTAGTTCTTTCTTCCCCCCAAAGATTTATTTTTTAGATTACAAAGGTAAATATGATTATTATTTAAAAGTCAGAAAGAGGGATCCCAGGGTGGCTCAGCGGTTTAGCGCCTGCCTTCCACCCTGGGCATGATCTTGGAGTCCCAGGATCGAGTCCCACGTCGGGCTCCTTGCATGGGGCCTGCTTCTCCCTCTGCCTGTGTCTCTACCTCTCTCTCTGTGTCTCTCATGAATACATAAATAAAATCTTAAAAAAAAATAAAAATAAAAAATAAAAGTCAGAAAGACAAACTTTAAAAGAGGAAATTTCCTATAATCTTACCTTTCAGAGGTAACTTATTAATACAATGTGTACTTTTTCTTCAAATAGTTTTTTGTGTCTATGTTACCATATCAGTATTTTTTCCACAGATGGGTGAAAAAAAATTTCATTATGATCCTAACACTAAATCCTATATTTTGTGGACATTTTTTAGCTCATTATACTTGGCAATACACGTGTGTGTGTGCGTGTGTGTGTGTGTGTGTGTGTGTGTATAGTTAAGATCTGCACAGTTTTCTGCTACAACTGCCTCCTCAAACTTGGACTTCGTGCACATGGGCACCCCCTGCCCTGGCTCAGGGAGGGATTGCCCCTTTTCCTGGCCCCTCCCCTGCTAAGGTGGGGCAGCTGTCGGTGGGAGCAGCTCCCTGGAGGAGGTGCCCAAGGCGGCCCTGAGTCAGGCCCAGGAGCCGGGGGAGTGACATCACACTGAGGAGCTGTCTGCGGCCACCCCCACCCCCCACCAGGCGGGGACTGCTGAGCACTGCCTCAGTGAGGTCAGAGGGAAGGGATGGGGGCTCCCATCTCGAGCAGACCCGGTAAGAGCTGATGAGAAGGCCCAGGCCCGCCCAGCACAGAGGCTGTGCCCAGAAAGTGGGGCTCACAGGGAATCACCCAGGGCTTCCCCATCAGGGAGTTTCCTCGGTTACTTTCACTGATAAGACAACTGCTTACACCAGGGGGAGGGGAGGCTGAGTCAGGGAGGCGCCAGGCTGCTTGGGCCCCCGCAGAGGAGCAGGGGACATGCGATCCTGGTGCATCACAGTGCCAGCACTGCAGGGACACCTTGAGTCAGCTCTGGCTCTGCTTCTCATAAAACGAGACCAAGGTGCTTTGCACCTAATTGCTTCCTCATGAAAACACAAGGCTGCCCGGCGGTGCTGAGGACCAGGGGGCATTCAGGTGACTCATTCTGCCTACCGAGGCACCCACACTACAGGGTAATGCTACCTGCCCCTGCCAGCCTCCGAGACGGCTGGGAATCCCGGCTCCACCAGGGAAGGGCCCCCTTTCAGCTCCCCTGAAGCACCCTAGCACAGATTGCTGTGGTTATCTGGCTGGAGTGTTCAATGTCTGGTGCTCCCCTCCAAAACGCAAACTCCTTCTGGCAGGAGTGGCCTCAAGGATGGTGGGCATATGACAGGTGCTCAGTAAAAATCTAATGGAAAAAAAAAAATGAAGGTCATGAACTAGCTGTTTCATTGTGAGCTGGGTAACTTACTGACTCCTAGACCTCAGTTTCTTCATCTGTAAAGTGGATATGGGGTCTTCTCTCTAGTGGTGATGGTGGGAATTAAGAAGGCAAACGCACATAAACCCTGAACCCGGTGCCTGACACTGCAAGAGTTCAAGAAACCAATAAATGGGCTCTTTCTGTTACCATCAGAGGTGAGGAGGGTCCTGGACCCTGCAGTAAACGGCCACATCCCCAGTTCTTAATGAATTTGCCTTTGTTCAACCAGCCCCGCAGGAGCGGGGTGGCAGAGGGGAAGGACAAAAGGAACTGGTACCTATGATCCCACTTTCCTAAGAGGATCTGCCTATCAGAGTCCTGGATAGGACCCTGTCTGAGTGGCAATTGTGCCCTTTGGTTCAGAAGCCACGGGCTGCGGGTCCTAGGAAGCAGCGCCAACCAACCCATCACTAATTGCCATTCTGTAAACCTTTTCCGGACGCAGGCTGCTCAGTCCAGCTAAAGGCTCTAATTAGCTGCAGGAGGGCAGCCAGTAGCTAATCGAACAGTGTGCCCCAGGTAGCGAAGCCAGGAAGGCAGAGTGGAACCTGCTCCTCCCTGATGCAAACCTTCCGGGTAGCCAAGGGTAGCCAAGCCCTGAACAGACAGCCGCGGGCTCCCTGCAGGGCCTGCTTCTCCCTCTGCCTATGTCTCTGCCTCTCTGTGTGTCTCTCATGAATAAATAAATAAAATCTTAGAAAAAAAAAAAAAAAAAGAACAGCTCCAGGTTTCTCTGCCGCCCAGGGGCAGGCCAACCTCCAGAAGGGAAAAGAAGTGCTGCCGGGCTGAGGGCTGGTGGGGACAGCTCTGCAATCAGGAGGAAAGAAGTCCTGGTGGGAAGTCCCTGGTGATTCTTACTGGGGGAGGGGGTACAGGGATGGGGGCGGGGCAAAAATGGGGAAAAAATATAGAGGCTGGAGGCAAAAGGGAAGCAAAATCAAGAATTGAAATAGAGGTGGCTCTTTTCCCGAAAGAAGAGGTCATTTGGAAACATCTCTTCATCAGAAATCTGGAAATGCATTTTGAAATAGCTGAGAAAATATGGAAATGTTCTTCTTCCTTTGCTCTTATGGAAGCTGGGAGAGTTCACACTTGTCTTGTACCTCTGGCCTCCTGTGGAGGGCGGAACACAAAGGATACAGTTTCATGTACTTTTCAAGAAAATAAATTCTTCCTGATTTGGGCTGGTTCATCCGAGGGCTTTCCAAGAGCTTATTTGCAGGGCTGGAGAAGGACCCTGGGCCCCTAGATTTCCCAGAGGCCAGCTTCGTGCAAGGTCGGGGTGAGGGAGATCCCCTTTACCCCGGGGGTCTTCAGGATGTGCAGAGTACAGGTAGTTAGAAGCAGAGAGGACCCCGTTCTCTTTTGATCCCATCCCCGCACCCCTCCCCCCCACCTACTGATTTACTAGGGGAGGCCTCAGGGCCCCAGGCCTGGCCGTGATCTCCAGGGGAAGCAGAAGTGATTGAGATGCCCATACATCAGGCCTGTCGGCAGGGCCCCGGGAGGGAGGAGGGAGGATAAACAGACAAAGAGTGAGGGGGGCGGGTGGAGATAAACGAATTCACATCAGCTGCAAAGCGCCTCCCCTTGATGGATTAGCACCTTCCTCTGCCCTAATCATTCTAGACAGCCTCAGTGTCTTGGGCCAGCCAGAGCCATCTGGGAACCCTCAGGGATTCGGACTCTAGGTTCCATGGAAATGTTTTGGCAGCTATTATCTGTGATCCTCAAGTTTATGAGAAAGTTGACTGTAAACATAAAGACTTAATATCATTTTAAATTGTACATGGAAAGCACACTGTTTAGAGTCGAGGCCAAGAACAGGGGCTTTGGGGACAGATCACCTACGTCTGAATCACTGTGCATGTGTGCTGTGTGTTCCCATCTGGAAAATAGAGGCCTCAGCACCACGTCTATGGGGTTGTTAAGAAAAGTAAATGTGCCAGTGGCTACAGAATAAACCATATTGGTAGTTTTTATAACAATCACCATGACTATCCCCTCACGACATTTCTGGGATGTTCCGATCTTACATTTTTCCTGTTATCGCTATAAATTCCTTTGTCAGATGATGCGTGGTTCTTAGATCACCACCACATGCTCTTTGTAAAGGATAATCTGAATTATTATTTGTATAAATCTGAACTTGCCCAGTTCAGGCTGGCTTAAAAGGGGGGACTCACTCAAGAAGCGCCGTAGGCTACACAGCCAGGAAGCTAGGACACCCTCCTGAAGGTAATTCGGATCTCTATCTCCTTCTCTAAATCACAACTACCTACGGGAAAGGGCCACAGGTATGAACAACGATGAGGGTGCCATGAAGTCCTAACGAAAGCAGAGTCCCAGCCAAAGGAATGAAATCCTGGAAACACTCCCTTCCAAGGATAGGCCAGGTTCGGCCCACCTGTATTTCTGTAGCTTTCATCTTATTTAGAGAAGAAGAGTCTGGCCTTGACTTTTAAGATACTCTAGTTTCCTGAAGGGGGCCTAGCAGGGGGCCGGGGCACCCCAGGGTTACCATCAATTTCCTCTGGCATCTGAGAAGGAAGGTCAAGGTGGGACAAATCGGGCCATGTCTACCCAGAAATGTGCTGTGTTCGCCGAGGAGACCAATTCCCATCTTCCCTGCTACCGCCTGGTCCAAGAGACCCTCACTGCTGCTCACGTGGCTTTCTGCGGTGGCCTAGCTTGATCTCCTCCCTGCCTCTCTCTTTATACTCCATTCACAGTGGAACAAAGAGAAGGATCAAGAAGCCAAGTCTGATAATACCACTCCTCTATTCAAAGCCCTCCTCTGCCCCACCCCCATGTGCCCTCCTGCCGCCCAGCACTGCACTCTGGGTAGGTCTTTAAACTGGCTTCAGAGCCCTATATCATCCCCCCGTCATACACGCCTACCTCTCTGGCCACACCACACTGGCCCCCTTGCTGTTCTAACACAACAGGCCTGATGCAGCTACAGGGCCTTTGAACTTGCTGCACCTCTTTGAAACGCTCCTTCCCCGGGTATCTGCATGGCTGGCTCCCTCCCTCACCTCTTTTAGGGCTTTTCACAAATAAAACTTTTTTGGTGAGGCCTTCCCTGACTTGCATCCGCCCACCTCCAGAGCTGTCCCTATTCACATTCCCTGCGATGTTTTTCTCCACTACCTCGCTGGCCATCAAATAGATTATGCATTCTACTAAATTATTTTCTTCACGAATATTATCTCATCCCCGCGAGGCAGGGCTTTTGTCCGTTTTATTCATTGCTATATTCTTCACATCTAGAACAATGCCCAGGATACAGTAGGTGCTCAGTAAATATCTGTTGGACGAAGAGCAACTTGCCATATGACTATTCATAGTCATCCACACGCATTTGCATAAATATTAATCCAGGACCTACCGTATGCTAAGTACTTAACATACACAATCCCAGGAAGCCTTGCAACAGTCCAGGAGGGGAGGTGTGAGCCGGGAGCTAAGTGACTTGCCCGAGTGGGCGGGTCTCTTTCATTGCATTTGGTCTCATTACTCATCACACCTGCTTGTGCTCACAGGTGTCCGTTTTCTCAGCCAACTGGAAGCTCCTTGAGGCCCAGGGCCATGTCTGGCCTCTTCCTCACTGTGTCCCCCCTGCCCCACCCCATGCTCTGTAAACATCCAGGAAATGAGAATATCCAATAAGGGGTGGGGAGGGGGAGGGTATGGATTCACTGCTTTCCCTTTTATCTAGCTCCTGGATTTGGTTCCCACCTACGGAGTTTTTCAGAAGCACATAAAGCAGTTTCCCCTGAGGCTGAGCCAACCAAGAATTCGGGCTCAGGCTCCTACCCTTGTCTTTCCTATGCCACCCACCCCCCTACCCTGGGCTTTTTGCCAGCAAAGAACAACTACCCAAACAAACTGCAAGACAGGCCTTTTCCTGTAACTCAGACCTGTACTGTGGCACAAGGTAAGTCTCTGAAGAGGGTCTATGGAAAGAACTGACATTTGGGGGGCCGACTGCAGTTGTCTGTCTCTCTCTCTGCCCTAGGCCTCCTCCCCCACCACCTCCCCACCTCTTGGCAAAAATCCACCAGAGACCCACCGCCAGACAAAGGGTGGGAGGATGTTGTAATCTGAATTGACCATTTTTCCCAGCGAAGCAAGTTGTCTAGGCTTTTTTTTTTTTTTTTTAATATTGGATAAAGAGCCAAGAGCCTGGGGACTGAATTATCACTTAATAGTTAGGTGGAGTTTCTTATTTCAGTCACACAATTTCCTCACCACAAGACAGTTTAATGGACACAGGAGATTTGAAAATTCATATGAAAATCGTCATGACCTCAATGGCTACTCATCACAGTCCATTTTTTCCTGGGCCTCTGAGAACAGAGGAGACGCAAAGGCTGTGTGTGTGCGCAGGCCACGCCTCCCCACCCACCACCCTGCCCCCTGAAAGCCCGAGCCAGGAGAGCTCTCAAAGAACCCTCCTCTCCAGTGTTGGAAACTTCCATTTGATGCACCCACTCCATTTGCCAGGGGGAAGCCAAGCTGCTGACAGGAAGCACTCAAAGGCTGGAAGCCAGGATGCCAGCGAATCTCTGATGATCCACCTGGCCGAGGCACACAGGCTCCCAGGCACCGGGCTTCACCTCCTCCACTGGCAGTCATCCCCCTGAAGAAGGGTCCCCCTGCCCCCCCACTGTCAGCGCTGGGTAATCAGGGACGGGGGGGTTTGTCATCATAAACTAATCACGCAATAGATGTTTAGGTCCCTCCTGCCCTGTGCCCAGTCCACTGAGCATCCTGCCCTTGAATGCCTGGGCTGAAATCTTCAGAAAGACCAAGTTCATGGGGAATGGGTAGTGAGACAGGGAGAGAGAGAGAGAGAGAGAGAGAGAGAGAGAGAAGAGGACAGTTGCTTTTTTTCTCCAAGAGTGGCATTATGGCATGGTGGTTAAAAGAAGAATTTGATGGGGATCCCTGGGTGGCGCAGCGGTTTGGCGCCTGCCTTTGGCCCAGGGCGCGATCCTGGAGACCCGGGATCGAATCCCACATCGGGCTCCTGGTGCATGGAGCCTGCTTCTCCCTCTGCCTGTGTCTCTGCCTCTCTCTCTCTCTGTGACTATCATGAATAAATAAATAAAATCTTAAAAAAGAAAAAAAAAAAGAAGAAGAATTTGAGGGACACCTGGGTGGGCTCAGTGGTTGAGCATCTGCCTTTGGCTCAAGATTCCGGGGTCCTGGGATCGAGTCTCACATCAGGTCCCTGCAGGGAGCCCACTTCTCCTTCTGCCTATGTCTCTGCCTCTCTCTGTGTGTCTTTCATGAATAAATAAAATCTTTAAAAAAAAAAAAAAAGGATTTGAGAGCCAGTTATTCTGTGACTTCAGGCAATTATTTAACCACTCAGTTTTCTCATCTGTACAGTGGACCTAACAGTAACCTCCTTCCTGGGGTGTTGTGAGGATTAAATGGGCTCATACCTCTGTTATACAGCCTCACAAGGGGAAATGGAAAACGTAATCAAACATTCGCTCGTGCGTTTTTCCAGGGAAGGGCAAGTGGGGTAGGGAGAGGAGGCGGTGCTCACTCCAGGGACAGTCCAAGGGTGCCTCCATCATCCTCTGCATTTCCAGCCAGATGACATCCCTACTGCCCAAATGCCACAGAAGGGAGAAGAAATGATGGAGTGGAAGATACTGGAAGGACACCATGAACCACACAGGCACCATTCTGGGAGTCCAGGTTGGAACCAGGGAAAGGGCCCGACAGGCTTGTTTCACATCTCCTACACCCCGTGCTCCAACATTGTTCACTTATTATTATTTTTAGGAGATCCTGTCAATCTCATATTCTTCTTTAGACCGAATGTAACTTTGACTACATTTTATTCTAATATGCAAACACCTTTCCCCTTCCGCATCCATGAAGGAAGTCAAGCTTTCAGGATGCAGGCCGAGTTTCAGCCAGAAGCAGGCCACAGCTTCCCCGCAAAACGCTGCTGTGAGAAGCTAACCCTTTTGAGGTGTCTCATGAAGGCTCCAGCAGGGCGATCTTGCCTCCCGGGCCCTCTCCTGCTTTCACAAACTGAGCGAATCGAAACGCAGAGAATACTGGCCGGGCCCCACATCTGGAGTCTCCTTGCAGCCACTCTGCCTTGACTGTGCTCCTGGACCCCCCCACGGCCGGGGCTGCATGAGGACTACAGAAAGAGCGGGCCTTGCCTTTTATGAGTGAAACCAAGACTCACTCAGGCAGGGATCCGTGAAGTACTCTGTCGTCACTGTGAGTCAGACCCCGCCACGCTCTCCCGGTGTGTCAGGTGCTTAGTGCACAGTATCTGCCACGGGGCGGTAGTGATGGGACAGCGACACAGCCAACACCTGCATCAGGCTGCTGAGCACCACGCCACGCAGCGCCCCCGGAGTGGAAGCTACTGCTCGACCACGTGTGCTTCCTTTTTTGGGGTGGGGGGGAAGCTGGCGGAAGGGGTGGGAATCCTGTGAGAGGGCTCTCTGCAGTTGCAGCTGCATTAGTCCCAACGGAAGGACCCGGACTGGTGTCCTGGCGGGGGGGGGGGGGGGGGGGGGGGGGGGTTGGGGCTGTGGACTCGTGGGAAAAATGAGCCGTGCGGTCCCCTCTGTCATAAGGCCGCGCGACAGATCCAGCTAGTGACTGCAGGCCTCGGGGCACCGCTTCTGCCCTGAGCTACGGGGTTCCACGTGCATCACCCCAGTTAATCTTCATCAAAGTCCCTACAGGATGGCAACAACCACCATCTTCATTTTCCAGAAGAGGGGAGTGCAGCTAAGAGGTCACTGCTGCTAAGTAGAGGCCTGGGGGGTCACTTTTGGGGCCTCCCCGAGGGCCTGACCCCAGCTCACAGGTACTGATGAGGCAGCTGAAGACTGAGGTAGGGTGCCTGCTGGTGGAGCTTTCTCCCTCTAGGAGGAACCATCACACACAGGACAGGACCAACCAGGAGCTGCAGATGGGGAGGCTGTGGTCTCCACACCCAGAGGCCTAACAGAGGTCTGCTTCTGCCACGACCAGCCTCCTGCCCCGGGGTAGATCACTTGACCCTTCCTGACCCCACTTCCCTCACCCGTGACCCTCCCCACCCCCTAGAAAGTAACCACTAACATCTCCTAGCATTTACCGCCTTCTAGCACGCTTGCTAAATACTTCCGGTTCAGTACCCCCATTTAATCCTCAGAAATAATCCTGGGATACAGACCCTTGTCTCATCCCTATTTTTCAGACTGTTACTGTCTATCTGTGAAAATGGGAATATTGGTGCTCTTATGGGATTCCTACGAGGACTCAGTAAAATCATTTATGAAATGCACCTCGCACAAGACTCTGGAAGGTGAATACTCGAAGTCCTTCCATGGACACCATCAGGTCAGACCAGGATGGGGCCCTGAGACAACCAGAGGAGGATGCTCTTCAAGGACACGCCCCAGCCCCAGGTATCGGCTCGGTGACTCAGCGGAGGGCATTCCACTGACTTAAAAAAGAAAAAAAAACCAAAACTATCCTGGAAAACCCCTCCTGACTGTGGCCAAGATCCTTCTGTACCCTAGGACGTGAGTGGACGTGTCTGCAGAAAGGATGGAATTTGAAGCACTGGCTCCAGGACCTAACCACGCAAAACGGCCCCACGCATGTCACTCTCAAACCACTTCTGTTTCTGCGCCAGTCCCCACGGCAGGCCCCGCGCTAGCTCTGGACATACCGACAGAAACACCACCAGCTTCTCCCTTGGCACCAGCCTGGGTACCGGCAGACCAGGCCCGCCCAGAGAACCAGCGTGCTGACGTAGGAGACGTCACTGGTGGCCAAAAGGGGTGTGGTGGGGGTTTTTGGGTCCCCCCACCTCTTTCATTCACTTCCAGTTGTTAAATGAATAAACAGCTCTTAGGGGAGAAGAGGACAATCTATCAGGACTCCCCTGACCTTTGAAATTTGAAAGCTCGCAGTGAAAAGGGAAGCAGGCCCGGGCTGGCTGTGGGAAAAGTAGATAAACAGCAGTTTCACAGACACACAAAGAGACTGAAAACCCTGCACATTTTTAGCATGTGACTAGAATAATCCACCGCTGGGCCCGCGGCACCAAACGCAGCCTGATAAAGCACACGGGAAAACAGGGCCATCCGGGGGCCTTCGTCGTGAGTTAGCGTCAGGTGGGCTGCGTGGCTGTAAACGGTCACCCCCACGCCCCACGCCCCCCCTCGCCTCGCTGGCTGGGTGGACTAGGGCACGCGGTTTCAATGCGTCAGGCCTCAATTTCCTCATTGGTAAACCTGGGCCCCACCTAGGAGGCCGCCGTCAGCAGTCCACACAGAGGGCTTGGCAGGACCTGGGACACGAGTCTTCCATGAACGTTAGCTCTTGCTGCTACTACCATGACTGGGAGCAGCCCTGTGACTGACGTGCATGTCACCTCCAGCGCACACGAGGCTGGAACCTCTCAGGTCCGCAGCTGCTCACACTGGGGCCAGTTTCCTCTCCAGAAGGGGGCCGTCCACCACCACCCCCCTCCTTGGAGCCGCCTCCCTGAGAAACCATCCCTGCAGGCAGAGGGGCTGCTGATTCTTTTTTGGGGGTTCACCTCCATTAGGAAATCACTGCCTGGGACATCTGGGTGGCTCAGCGGTTTAGCACCTGCCTTAGGCCCAGGGCATGATCCTGGAGTCCCGGGATCGAGTCCCACGTCGGGCTCCCTGCATGGAGCCTGCTTCTCCCTCTGCCTGTGTCTGCTTCTCTGTGTGTGTGTGTCTCTCATGCATGAATAAATAAAATCTTTTAAAAAAAAGAAAGAAAAGAAAAGAAACTTCCTCACTTCCTTTAATTACGACTTCATTTCCATTCCACATTCCTGGAAGCCAGAACGGCTGTTACTCAGAGTAGGAATTATTAAAAAAGTGTGGGTTTACGGCCCAGTCCACTTCAGGGGTGGCTCTACCTTCAGAGGGACCGAGAAGGCACACAATATCCCCCCTCAGGGCATTCCAGAAAGGTTCCTTAGGAGAGTGAAACAAGCAATTTAGTTCACAAGTGTGGTTTGCATAGATGAATGCAGACATACAACTTTTTAAAAAAGCACAATGTTGATTTGGTGGGGGGGGTCTTCAGCAAAGTCCCCTGAAGTCCTCACGATAGGACGTCTCCTTAAGACTGTAAAAACTGATGCATCACAGAAAAATCAGACACCGGCAGCGTGCACTCGCTGCAGAGGTGGTTGTGACCCGTGTGCCTGTGAACGCTGGCCAAGGACCGGCGTCGGGGCCCCTGGGGCTGCTGCGGAACCACCGCGGGAAGCCCAGCCGCACCCCGGGCCTGCATGCTCTGTCCCCCAGGGACCAGCATGCCCAGCCCGAGGGGTGCAGCTGTGGCCAGCCTAGTGTTACCGAGGCACCAAGGAGCAACGGAAAAAGCCGCACAACACTGGTGAAATACTAGTTTTACACCAAAAACCTCCAAGTGGGTAAGACTTTAAATCAGTCCACAAAAGGACACTGTGGCGGGGAGGACGAGGCCTCACCCATGTCAACAGGTATACATGGCCCAGGGGGCACGGCCGCCGACAGAAAGGAGAGAGGGTGTGAGGGGCAGGCGTTCATGAGAGCGTGGGGCAGCGGATGCTGGCAAGGGGAGTGGAGGCAGGGAGCCTGCATCTCGTCTCGGGGCAGTAGGGGGGCACCGAAGGTGTCGGTGCAAGAGAGGTCTCTCCGGGTCTCCTTACAGGCCTTGCGCGTCACTTAGGGCTCCCAGACTGTGAGTCCCATGGGGCAGGGGATTCCTTCCCGGCACCCAGGGAAACGCCTGGCATGTGGCACACAGACAGCAAGCGCTGGTTGAACTAAGTGAGGACAGATGTGAATCCAGATTCCCATCCTTCCCGGTCCAAGGAAGCATGGGCTTCACAGACGTCAAGTGATGGGGTTCTGGCCAACGGAAACCATTTCTCAAATGACCCCTGAGGTCAGCTCTCTGCCCAATGGCGATGAAGCTGAGTCCTGGGAGAGGGGAGAGGGGGCCGGCTGTAGACGGTGAACAGTCATGGCACAGCACCTCATCCTTCCAGCCTCCACGTCGATTCCTCCCAAACCCCAGAAGCCGTGGTGGAGATGCCCCGTCAAAGAGGGACAACAGCGGCTGCAAGCTTCCTTCTGCGGCATGCACATCAGCTGCCACTACTGTGACCCTGCCACGTGTCAGGCACTGTACCGACCGCCTTCTGCCCACTTGATCCTCGGGATAACCTGGAGACGTGGATACCACCACCCCCATCTTATAGGTGAGGACGTTGAGGTCCAGAGAGGCTAAGTGACTTGTAAGGTCACATAGCTCATTAGGGGCAGAGCCAGGTTCACACCGGTCTGACATCCAAGTACATGTTCTTTTTTTTTCTTTTTTTTCTTTTTTTGGTTAAAGATTTTATTTGTCTATTTGAAAGAGAGGGGGAGAGGGAGAGAGAGCACAGAGGCAGAGGGAGAAGCAGACTCCTCACTGAGCAGAGAGTCTGATATGGAGCTTGATCCCATCCCAGGACCCCAAGATCATGACCTGAGCTGGCAGACGCTCAGGCAGACTGCCGATCACTGGCAGATGCTTAATGGACTGAGCCACCCAGGTGCCCCCCAAGAACACGTCTTGATGTCTACGCTCACCCCTCCTTCAGAAGCCCTGACGTGAGGCCACAGAGGAAGGGAAGGAGGGCAGGTGCCCCCAGACGGGCAGGCAGAAGCGGGTGGGCTGAGAGCTGAGCGCTCCACCCTGGCTTAGGAGCAGGGCCTGGCCTGGCTGTGGCAGGCGGAGGTGGGGGGAGCCTCTTGGATGCCAGGAGACTGGCTCCTCCCTCCTCCTAGGACACCCAAACCAAAATAGAGGGGGCGCGGCTGCCAGTGGGCGTGGGAGCGCATCACTCCCAAGTGAATCATGCCTGGGTGAAGGGCGAGGCCTGCGAGACAGCCCGACACTATTTCTGCTCAGCCTGTGCGACAGCCCAAGGCTGAGGAGCAGAGCTCTTGGTGAAGGGGGGCGGGGACGGGACATGCGCAGTCCCAGCCAGGAACGCCACAGACACCCCACAGCCTTCCCCAACCCCGAGGGGACGCTGGGTGCCCGGCTCTGTTGACAGGACCCCATCTGTTGCCTTCCCCTGGGCCACAGTGCAGCAGGCATCCGCAGGGGTGCCCGGCAGGGTGTCAGGTGCTCTGGGCCACGAGGGACACGCGGTCTTACGACGCATTTCTGTAAGACTCCTTGACTCGTTCCCCCCACCCCCCGGGACCAAGCACAATGCAAATGCGGTCTTTCCAATGAAGCCGTACGCAGATACACGGTACCCGCGCCAGGAACGGAGAGCGCAGTGGAGGACACAGTGGTCCCCACGAACAACGGAAGAACACCACGAGGCTGCCTGTGATAAAAGGAGGGGTGACCTGCTGCAGCCTGCACAGCGGTAGTCTGGAAGGTGAAAAGGGACCCAGGGGGCTCCTGATGCTGCTCTCGGGCCTGTGTGCACAGGAACTCAGGAGCCGGTGCAGGAGCAGCTCTCAGCCCACCCCGTTCTGGGCGTGCACAGGGTCAGTGTGTGGGGCACTGGGGATCTGAGCCTCGTCTTCCCCCACGCCCCCCATCACGGGGCTCACCGCCCATCTGGGGAAGGGGAGACTCTTCCCCCCCTGCACCTGCCCCCCATCACGGGGCTCACTGCCCACCCGGGGAAGGGGAGACTCTCATGAGAGAACCAACACCGATGGTCAGTCCCACATGGTGGCTCTGAGTTTGGGCTTCGGGAGCCTAGGAGGAAGAGAAGCCTGGCTGTGGAGATGCAAGGAGGTGAACTGAAAGGAAGGTCACCCAATACGGCAGGTCCCCAAGCCAGAGCCCCATGACTGCATGCCTGGGAGACGGTAAGTGGAGCCAGTCGAGGAGTCAGAGACCCGAGCCCCTTCCCGAATCTTCACATTTCCCCACCTCCTTTGGGTCGTTCCTTGAAGGGGCCATATCTCTGCTCTAGCAGGAGCTGACTTCCCCTTAGGAACAGGCACCTTTTGGGGTGTCTGGGCAGCTCTTAACGACCACAGCTTAACTAGCCCTCCTCAGTCATAGCGGGAGGTACCATTTGGATAGCCTGACCCAGGGCCACGGGACCACCGACCCATCCCAGAGAATTGGAAAGGGAACCGAGAAAGGTTCCTAAGGTGTGCATTTGGGGCACACACCCCCAGCCCCAACCCCCAACTGTGCCCCTGTTTCCAAAGAAGCCCATGGAGAGAGGAAAGCAAGAAGGAGAGAGGGAGGGAGAAAAGGAGTGGGGGCGCATCCTGCCGCACCTTGGTCCCAGCACATCCCAAGGCTCACATCCTGCTTCCAAAAACCTTTTTCCTTTCGCATTTTTACCTTATACTCAAAAGTGTTTTTTATGACTTACAACCACAAGAGTCCTCCCTAATCTAGAGCCAGCGGGGCCACGAGAGCTGAGGTAATCTCCAGGGAGCTTACCTGGTGACCAGACCTGCACACCTGGTCCTCTCCTGCCTCCTTCCAGGTGGCGTCACCTGGCCCAGGCACAGCTCAGGGCTGACCCCACCCCTCCGTCCACAGGAAAGGGGCTCCCACGCGCCACCTCCCACCTCCCATTAGCGCTGGCCCCGAGCTCCCTCCCCGACTCCCCAGCTATCACCCATCCCCATGCTGGGGGAGAACAGCTGGTCATCTTTCCTCCCAGGTGACAGCAGGCTTGCCACAGTCTCTCATGTCATCAGTGGCACCTGGTCTGGGGGACAGCAGAGGCCTGGGGTTCGTCACTCCCTTCCTGCAGAAGGACTGGGCGCACCACCCGTATATGGCCACTGCCCCGACCCGGGCCTACTGCACACATGCAGCTCAGCTCAGCCCAGTGAAATAGCCGCCCTGATTCCAGGGGAGCCACAGAGGATGCCAAAAGCCCATGGTTACCCTCAGCTTCTTCCTCCCTCCCCACCCACTGCAAGGAATCCCCCGCTTTCTTACTCTCCCAAAGAACAGCTACTTCCCTGGCACTGGGGGCACTTGGAACAAAACTGCCTTGTCCAGGCATCACCCCCTTGGCCTTAAGAGACCACACTCCCTCGCTCAACACCACCTTGGAGAAGTTCATCTGTCCTTCCTTCCTTCCTTACGTAGGTCAGAAGGGTGTGGACCGTGTAGATGTGGATTTTCCCACACGGTGTAGCAGTGGAGTGACAGCACCACAGCTTAACAAATCATGACTGAAGCAATAAGAAGTCACAGGAGCACTTAGGAAGTACTAGGCACTGAGCTGTTTGGCAGACACAATTCCACTACACCCTCACGGCTACCCTGTAAGGAGGGTACGGTTATGTTTTCCCTGTTTCAGATGAGGAAGCAGAGAGAGGCTCAGAAAATCGAGGTCACCTCCCAAGTCCTATGGCTGGCGACCAACAGAGTCTGGATCGAGTCCCCAGTCCCCATACTAACCCTCAGGACCCTAAGCCAAGCCCCCATTCCTTCTGGTATACACCAGCACTGGCGAATACGGTGGCCACTAGCCATACTGAGCCACCCACTAGCTCCTGGGCGCTTAAGTAAGGCCAGTGAATATCAGGAATTAAATTTTTCCTTGCATTTAGTTTTAATTACTTTAAGTCGCCACGTGTGGTTAGTGGCTACCATTCTGGACAACACGGATATAAAATCATACAAAGTACTTCCATAGGTAGCACCATATTATTCCTTTTTCAGGCAAATAGGGCAAGTAAAACGAACCCTTTCTGCAGATGAGAAAACTGAAACTCGGGGGTCTGCTCAAGTTGAATTCAACATGTCAAGTTCTCAAACTATTTTTCATCAACATGTCCTTTACTCAAACTTGACCTCTGACCTAAGGGCCAGGAGAGAGGGTCTTGACTCCACTTGGCTCCACTATTAAACTGACGCATGACTTTCTCACCTTCCCCTCCTCTGTGCTGAGAAATAAGAAGGATAGATGCACATAGCAGAGCATTCCAGGAAGTCTGGGGTATGGTCTCCTCAGACCAGAGGAACAGGTGGTCGGGATTCAAGATCCTTCTAACCTCCTGTGTGGCTCCAAGTCACTTTTCTAAAGGTGAGGAAAATGAGGTAGAAATTAGGTAAGTTCTTTCCATTGTCCACAAGTCTTGCCCCAGAAGCCATAGTTAGGGGGGAAAATACTGTGATCCCACATACTGGCCTCCAGGACATCCCAGTGCCTTCATAAGTAAGACCCAACTCCTGATCATTTCCTTTAGGACCAATCCAATCCACAGGACATCACCATTCCGCCCAAAATGGTATAATCCACTGGGTGGGCATTAAGTCCTTGCCAAACACCCTGGCGCTCACCCAACACTCATTTCCACTCCCGTTCCTTTGTGAGATCCAACGGATGAGTCTCAGCTCTGATGCCCACACTACTGTCAGTTTATAATTGCACACTCATACTACAGCCAGGTTACAACCTCCTGGGGGGGGGGGGGCAGGCGGACATCTAGAGGTGGAAATGAGTCGCACGAGAAACAGAACGAGAATTTAATAAAATACAGACAGAAAATAAACCACTAGCCCAGAACCTAGTGACCAACACAATGTTATTTTTTTTCCCCTCTGGTCCCTGGTGAATGCCCCCTAATTCTGGGAAAGGCTCCCTTTCGTCTTCTGAGCCAGGCTTGAAGGAAGACTGCAGTATTTCAGCCTTGGGTTTCTAGCAAAGAAACAAACCCGGTTTTGTCATATAATTTTCTGCACCTCCACTATAATAACACATCATTTGTGGATCTATGCTAAAGCAAACACCATATGGTGGCTGTGTAAAAAGCTGTCCGGGGTTCTGACCTTCGAGATGTAAGGGGTTTGTTGGGAAAAGGAGACTGGGGGGGTGGGGGGGGTAGAATCGAGACGGTAATGAGACACGGTGTCGGCAACCTGGACCGGGTGACATTTGGAGGCTCAATGTTGGAAAATGAGGCTGGTGTCAGGTTCCAAACACTCGAGGCAAAATCGCCAATAATTCTTTTTTTTTTCTTTCCCAAGTAAAAAACTGTTTCACGAAGTCTATTTTCTCAGTGTCTTACCACAACTCTCACACACACACACACACACACACTCCAGCAGGGAGGAGGGTACCTGGGGCCACGGGAAACGACATCCTGAAGCATCTGGTCGGGGAGCTCCCTGCTTTGGGGGACGCCGGGGCCCTGCAGCTGCAAGAATGAGACAGATTTGGCCCTGTCTGCAGCCGGGGGTGTCTGGGGGTGCCCTGCATCCCTGCCACAGCCCAGCTCCCTCCCACACAAGACTACTCCCTCTAGTCAAAGGCCTTCTCTGTAGCTGAGCAGCTCACACACAAACTCATTCGAGAAAATTCAAAATACACAACATAGTTCTGTTATTCCTCACACACAAAAGGAGCCCCAACAGTTGGCACGAAGAGCAGCTGGACCTGTAAGATGGCTTTTCACGGAGGTGGGTCTGTAAGACTGACCTGCGGAGCCTGGCTGGAACACGCGGAGTCCATTCTGAATACCTTCTGGAAGGCAACTGCTCCAGAATGAACGGACGCCCTTGGGTCCTCCCGCTGGAGGGGAAAAGTGCAAGGAAAACGAGCCCGAGAGCCACGTGTGTCTGCAGAAGACCTGGGTCTATGGCATAGGCAGCAAAAGCACGACGGAAGCATTTAGAATTGGTGCTTATGAAAAAGCAACTCAGAGGAGCAACTAGGCCTCCAGGAGTCCTGTGGGACTCCGAGAGACGGAGTAGAGTTTTGGGGCTAGAAGGGGCCACAGAAGTCGACCTAGGAAGGAGCAGGCTTGCCGTCTTATACCCAGAAGAATATGCTACCAGCTAGAATTTTCTGTAATGATGATATCTTATATCTATGCAGTCTGACGTCATGGTCACCAGTCACTTCGTCTACGGGGGCTCCATATGGGGCTCGTGCACCTGAGGATATAAACTCTTAATTTAACATCAATTAAAATGTAAACTCAGTCACATGAAGTGAGTGGCCAAAATACTGGACAACACTGTAAAATCAAACCTCTGATCACTGTTAATGAAAAAGCCCCCAAAACTGCCTCCGGCAAAGCTCCCTGACAATTACTCTTTTTCTTTCTTTTTAAAGAAAGCCAAGCTCAGCCAAGCTCACACCTTCTAACACCAGGATATCCAGTCACAAAACCTAGGAGGCCAACTCGGGAGCGGCCACCTTCTAGCCAAGATGGGCCCTGATGTGCGCCCCCCACCCCCAGGAGACGTTCTCTACCTGAGGGTTACCAATCCCGTGAGGCCACTGAATCCCTCCAAAGCACATCCGACCAATCGTGGGCCACGCTGCCTCACCTTCCCCGGCCAGCCAGGGGCAGCACCCCTAGCTCCCCTTCAAGGCCTGCAGGTAGACTGCTCGTATGATCCAAAAACTCCACTGTCTCAGAGCTCCCCTCAAAAATCCCAACCCATTATGTCCAATAGAAATCTCAAAGGGTTTTGGCTGTTTTTTTTTTTCTAATTTAAGTTCAATTAACACATAGCGTATTATTAGCTTCAGAGGTAGAGTTCAATGATTCATCACATCACATCATGTGCCCGCCTTAATGCCCATCACCCAGCAACCCCATCCTCCTGCCCCTTCCCCTCCAGCAACCCTCAGTTTGTTTCCTAGAGTAAGAGTCTCTTATCTTTTGCCTCCCTCTGATTTCGTCTTACCTTTCCCTCCCTTCCCCTATGCTCCTCTGTTTTGTTTCTTAAATTCCACACAGGAGTGAAATCATGTAACTGTCTTTCTCTGATTGACTTCTAGAAATCTCAAGGTTTAAGATGAAGGCCCGTGGCATACCCATGGACTGCATGTTGGCCTGTAAGTCTAGATCACTCATTTCAGCCAATATTGATCATTATTAGACACCCCTCACATGCCTTCTCTACAGCTCACTTAAATAAGGAATAACACAAATTTCTGCCCTGCTTTATCATTAAATTTTCCATTTAATCCCCACAATGAGAAGGAGGCAGAGGGAAGATCATACCTGCTTCACAAATGAGAAAAATACACCTGTCAAGGGTTTACAGAGGTGGAGTTAACGACCCAGCAGAAGACAGAGGATAATCTGGTGTCGCTTTGGCAGGTTACTTAGCCTCTCAGTGCTTTGGTATCACGTGTCAAACGGGAAATAACAAAAGCACCTGCCTCTTCGGGTGGTCAGGAGCTAGAGTCTGCACAGCACTTAGAAGACACTCTATGGAGTGTGCTTATCAAGAAGGCTGTGATGTGTATGTGTGGGGGTGGGGGGACATTACCATATGCTTATATACCTGGTTGTGTAAACACACACACCATTGCTCTGTGCACATTATCTTACGTGTGAACAGCTTAACATATGCTTGGCAAAGTCCAAGCACTCAGTGCGTTTGCTATCGTCAATTATAGCTATTATTCTGTTACTGGTGTCAGGCCTATTAGCGTTTTGGTCTAACAGCCTGATGGGTCTCTCTATCCCAGCTCAACCTCTGCTCTCCCACCCATCGTCTCTAGTGAGGTCCCATGTGTCTGGCATCATCTTTGAGCCTGAATGAGGATGGGTGGGTCAGATTCTACCGCTGTGGTTTGAATCAGGTGTGGTGATGTCACAGCAGGAACAAGGTGGGTGAGATAAGAAAGATCATGCAGCTGGCAACCCCTAAAACCCTATAAGCAGTCTGGGAAATGGGGCAAGAACTACCACAGAAACTTCTGGAAGATGAACAGATTACTGTTTGCAGGGAGGGCAGGCTATAAAGTCCTCCCCAGCTCAGTTCCATTCCTTCCCAGAAACAAGCAAACCTCTTTCGTCTGGGCATGTGCAAATTCAGCCCTTTGACATTTAGGGATGTGTGGGGTATCTGTCTCCTTCCCTCCCTCTCGGCAGGTGGGCTCCAGCCTAGAGCCTTACAAACTGCTGACTGGTTAGATTCCTCAGCAGTTGAGTGTCACCAATCCATGGCTTTTCAGAGCTGGCTGGCTGGGCAGAGGGTCATGTGCACCGCTGTCCTCAAAGGTTCAGCACCCCTAGAGAACTAGGATTAGTCCATGAATCCCCAGAGAGCTTCCCCAGTAGAGCTTCCCCAAGTTCTTTTTTTCTTTTTTTTCTTTTAAAGAACTTAAAAAGATCTCTGCTAAACGTAAAGCTTTGGAGAGATTGCTTTTGATGGTTCTCCTGCTCAGGTGCAGATTCACAACCACCATCCAAGCACTTTGAGGTGTCTCTGCGAAATCTCCGGAGGCCCTGGGAGCTGATGAGGACCGTGGTCAAGTGGAACAGGGAGCAGAAACAAGCCGAATACACAATGAGGATTTTCTGAATGCAATAACACATCTGATCCCAGCTGATAAAGTACCTGCACTTGCAGGGCCGTGTGCTGTCTCCTGAATAATACATAGTCCAGGTCCCAACTGCTGATGGCGGTGTAATTCAATGAGGGGGTCTCCCAAGGGGACAGGTCGGCGGACGCCACCGTGCCAGGGCCTCGAGGACAAAGAATTCCCAGATCAAGTTTCTTCCCGACAACGCTGTCCAGAAACGCTCCTGCACCTTTCAAGGGATACATCTGCACTGATAAGAAGGGAGTAACAGTTCTTCTAAATGGACACTGGGCCCAGCACTGCCTCCTTGGAAGAATTCCATAATAGTTACTCCTTTCATGGATTTTTCTTAACTCTTCAAATCCCTCGTTTTACTGATGTTAAAACTGACACCCACGGAGACCAAGCGTCCTGCCCGAGGCCACACAGGAGAGGAGGTCGGAGCTGAGGGGACACCGGGGTTCCCGATCTCGACTCTTGCTTTCCTTCTCGATCTCTCTCACTAGCTTCAACAACCTGAAAGATTTTCTACAGGAAAGACAGAGGCGAATGTGAAAACAAGAAATGCTGCCAGAATGGTCGAGAGCGCAGTGCAATAGTTGTGGATATGAAAAATCCAGACAGACCTAAAAGATAAATATACAGATGCCTCTCTGCTTTACCAAACCATTTACCATAGGATTCCAGTAAGTGGCCTGTTTTTCTCCCCTCTCCAATGTTTTTTGGGTTTATACCAATTGCATTATGGGAGAAGACGTACTTTTTTTTTTGTTTTTTTTTCCTGCCAGGTTTTTATTTCCAAGAAACCAAAGTGGTGATAAAAGGACTGTGACAGACAATGGTTATTGACAATAAGGAGATTCCCATTTTACAGATTAACAGAGAGGTCAGAAGGGAATTATAAGCCCTGGGAGGAACGAGGCCTCCAGAAACCTGATGCTTCCTCAGCTGTAAGGAGTTAATCCACTTAGATCGCATGCATAATGGGCATGATGATAAATTTATAATTATCAGCATTTTCACTCTTTTAAAATGCTATCACACATTCTCCTCTGGCGTCCCCCACCCGAGGCACAGCCATTTTCACAGCCTGGTGAATAAGCTGCATTCTTCTGGCTTTTAACAAACACCACACAGCGCCGTCTGTACCACCCCCCAAATTAAATCAGGCTTGTTGCAACACAGCTGCAGCGACCGGCTGCCAGCCTTTCTGGAGGCCAGCGCCACTTCCGACGCGCCGGGGGGGCCCGGTCTCCTCAGCCCCCTCCAGCCCAAATACCACCGCACCCCCGGTACGGGGAGCCGGGCCCCGCGAGCAATCAGGCGCGGGCCTCTGGCTCCCGGGGCGGCTCCTGCACGGAGGGCACCGAGGGCCACCGAGGGCCACCGAGGCCCAGCGGACGGCAGGTGCGCTCCGCGGGGCGCGGCTCCGCTCCTGGCGAGTCCTCGTCCACCAACGCTCTCGCCACCTGTTCGCGGCGGGCATTAGCCCCGGGCCGGGCGACGGGCCTGTCCTCCACGGTCACCGTCACCGACCGGAGGCCCCCCCTGCAGCGGACGCGCCCGGGGCCGCGCTGCTGCGTCGGGGCCAAGATTGGGCCCTCCTCGCAGTCCTCAGGGGCCCCGGACGCGGTGCTCTTGCCACAGGGAGGCCGTGGGGTGTCTTCCACCCGTCCCTCCGGCGACTCGGAAATCTCTCGGCGGCCCGGCCCGCACGACAGCCCCCCGCCCCGGTCCTGTCTCTTCCTCCATTCGCCTTGATAGATTACGAGGCCCCCGGCAGGGACGGTTTCTTCCTCTCAGCCTTGTTTGGCGCATTGTCCTTGCAAGGCTCAAATAAAGGCCTATTATTAATGGTGACAATAATGCAATACTGTTTTCTCAAGGGCCTGCCAGACCAATGCCTCGCTGCTTCCTGCCAGCTCTCACTGGTGGCTTTCACCTGGGAGCCCCTGAGCTGTCGGGGGCGGAGGCTGGTACCCAGCACTGCCCTCCGCATCCTGCCACCGAACCCCTCTCTAGCTTCCCGAGGGCCCTGACTGTCGGGCAGGGGAGAAGGGCCCGCTGCAGCCCATCAGAGTGCCAGCGGAGAACAAACACGGCAGCCCCGGGGTGGGGAGGGTGGGGGTGGGGGGGACAAGACCAGGCCAAGGAGCTAATGCACCCCAGCTTTGTTTTTGGACTGAGCTCATTTGCAGCCCAGGGCGTAGACTGAAACAGCTCGGGGGACTCGTTCGGCATCAGGAGTGCTTCAAGGGTAGCTCTGGTTTTCATTAGGCACTTTGGGCCCGTGGAAGCTCTGACGGGTTAAGGGTTCATCTCTTGAGAAACACTGCTTTCGATGAAGGAGGGGACGCGGGGGGGGGGGGGGGGGTGTGTCTGGGCTCATGTGCAAAGGGTCCATGTGTGCAAGTGTGTGCATGAGAGCCAGGCTCATCCTTCACGTTTGTGAGCTCTGGCTAGAAATTCATTAATAAAGGCTCAGGGGGGGAAATCAAAAGGCTTTTATTGCAACAAAAGCCACCATCGGGATGAAGCAGAGTAGATGTGGAGGGGAGGTGGGGTTTAAACATAAGTTCTTTTGCAGGTTCTCAGCTTTTAATTAACATACCTCTGGGGACAGAGTCCTCACCTCTACCCCCACGCTTATAAACAGCAGGTCTGCTCTTGCTTTACTTTTACTGTCACCCGTAGCAGGCCCAGGTAACCAAAGGAGCCAGGCCCTTCCTTGAGCCTTTCATACGTGTGGTTGACCTGTTTCTTGGGGAGGCTGGAAAGGCAGGCAGGTGCGGTACAGGGCACGTTCCCATCATGCACCAGCAGATCCTGAGCTTCTGCTGTGGACAGAGCTCAAATCTAGGCCCAGTGGGGAAACAAAGACCACGAGCCTCGATCTGCCCCCAGGAGTCCTTTCTATCAAGTCCAAAGAGCAAGACTGTGCTCAGAAACTAGAGGCGTAGCTGACGTGCATGATACCACCACCCCGCTGCTCCTCCCCACAACCTCCCAGCCCTCCTGCTGACAACTCCTGGGGAGGCTGTGATCTGGGGGCCTAGAAGGGAGAACCCGAAACCATCTAACAGCAGGGGTGTGGGGGTGCTGTGGGCCCAGGGAGCTCTCCTTTCCACACTGACACCTTCACGGAACGTCTTTGACTGGCTTTGCTCTGTAAGATCAGTGGTCTAACAGAGAAGGTTTCCCACCTCCTTCTCTGGCCTTCCCAGGCTTCTCCAGCAGGACCACAGAAAGGGCTCCTGATCTTTTAGCAGCAGCCTGGAGAGGAGTACTGGGTGGGGAGCACGGTGTGCAGGGAACCAAAGGCTGGGATTCTAACCTTGACTCCCCTTGGTTCAATTTTTTTTTTTTTTTTTAACTCTCTCGGTCCTGATTTCTTCTTCTGTGAAATGAGAGCTTCTATTTATGCTACCTCCATGATTAAATGGCAGCACTTCAAGAGCACACATGGACTGAGAGGCTCCTCCCCTGGGACTGTGGACAGGAAGGGGTACAATCAGAGGTCTGGATACAGCTGGCATCTCTACAATACGTTGGGGGAGCTACAGTGGACGGAGGCCCTTGGGAATCATGCTCGGTGGCCCTAATCCTTGGGAATTTGCCCAGCTACTCTAGAGGAGAGCTTTCAAATATGTTCAGAAAATCATCTTGTTTGGCATTCTGCTGCCAACATTTAGTTGAGTTGGTCACTCTTTCTGCCTCTCAGTTTTCCCCTGACACTGATCAAAGAAACCCAAATAGAGACTCAAAGCCAACAGTCAGCTATAATGCTCTCCTTGAAGAGGACCAGTGGTGGGTGTCATGGACTGGCCACTCTTCAGTACCCTCTGGGACCCTGACCTGCTCAGAAGAGTGTCCTGGGGCTACGGCCTTGGGCAGATGCAACACA